>NW_024498697.1:719336-745153 GCF_017590055.1 Onychostruthus taczanowskii
CCGCCGGCGCAGTGCGCGCGCCCGCCGCCCCGCCCCTCGCCGACACGTGCGCCCGCCGCGGCAGCCGGGGCCACGCCCCCTCCGCGACCACAAATGCCGACGGCCACGCCCCCAGCAGCACAGGCCCCGCCCATGCACGGTGGCAGCCGTCAGAGCCCCGCCCCCTCATTGCCTTGAATGGATTTTGCCCCGCCCCCGCAGCTCCAGGCCCCGCCCATACAACACAGGCACCGCCTTCCACTGTTTATGAATGACGGGAGTCCCGCCCCTCCGCTGCCCTGGCCCCGCCCCCGGCCCCGCTCCCGGGCGCTGCCCGCCTTGGGGTCCCGGAGGTCGCGGACCCCGCGGAGCCACCGAGCCCTCGGGCAGGGCCGGGCAGGACTGGGGGAGCTGCCGAGCCCCCAGGCAGGGGCTGGGCACGACACGGAGGGGAAAAGAATAAAAATAAATGAAAACAATTTCTTTAAAAATCCCAAAATTAAGATTTAAAACCCTTCTCCACCGGCATCCCGGAGCCGCAGCCCGGATTCGCACCCAAGCCCCACACCCCGCACCGCCCCCGGCCGCTCTGCGCCCCGCCCGGGGGCCACCACTCGCCCCCAGGGTACCGAGGCAATGAAATGCCCGGTACCGCGTTCTGAGGTACCCCCGGTACGCTTGGAGCCGCCGCCCGCGCCCAGGCCAGCGCCCCTTGCCCGGACCGGGATCCCATTCCCGCTGTGACCGGGATCCCATTCCCGCTGTGACCGGGACCCCATTCCCGCTGTGACCGGGATCCCATTCCCGCTGGCACCGGAGCCGCGCCGGCTCTGGCGGGAGGCGCCGGGCAGCGCCGGCCCCGCCGGGCTCTGCGCGACCTGCAGCGACACTCAGAGGCCGCTCCGCCGCCACCGGGGCCGCTCCGGCCGCGGAGAGCCGGGGGGACCCTGGGGCCCAGGAGAGCTCGGGCACATCCCGGCGCTAATGAGCCAAATTCATTTCGATTCATTTTTAACTATTTATGGCCTGCCCCGGACCTGTGGCTGCCAATCCCACTCCCACAGCAGGGAAATCTCAAAAAAACCCAAAATCTCCCACGAGGACAGACCTGTCCCAAAAACCTGCCTGACCCTCAGAGCACATTCATCCCCCTGTGCAGCCGGTTTTTGGGGAGTGGTCAGGGCTCTCTGCAGGGCTCTTGACTCTCAAAAGCACGGGGACAGCGACAGCCCAGCCTGGACACCGCTGCCACTGAGAATTCCCTTTGTCCATTAAAACATCCCCCACATCCAAGCAGTATTTGTCAGCTTTTAGATTCAGCCTTATGAAGTTTAAGCCAAAAGGGTTTAACAACAGGCTCTACAATCTGAGGGGTTCGGGGCCTAATTTTAACATGCTCAGAGGTGCCTCAGAAAACCCTGCTGTTCCGAGGGCAATTCCAGGGACTGATGTGTCACTGAACCTCCCTGGACACACAGGACAGAAGCTGGAGGAGGGCAGGGTTAGGTGGGATATTGGGAATTAGGAATTGTTCCCTGGCAGGTGGGCAGGCCCTGGCACAGGGTGCCCAGAGCAGCTGTGGCTGCCCCTGCATCCCTGGCAGTGCCCAAGGCCAGGCTGGACAGGGCTTGGAGCAGCCTGGGACAGCGGGAGGTGTCCCTGCCATGGCAGGGGTGGCACTGGGTGGGGTTTTTGGTGCCTTCCAACCCAAGTTCTTCTGTGACTCCCCATCCATCTCCACCCCAGTCCCTGCTCCACCTCTGCTTCCATGAATGGATTTCCCTTCATTCTCCCACAATTAGCACCTAATTCAGCAAATCCCTTCCAAATGACACACCCCTGGGGAAAATACCACTTCAGGGGCATTGCAGGGAACTGGACAGAGATGTCTGGGGAAGAATCTCAAGAATTAGAGCTAAAAAAATGAACTATTAAAACTAGAATGCACTTCTCTGCTGCCTGAGATGTAAGAGCAGAGTGAAACACTTCATTTTCCTGCCTCTGAGGGCAGGTTTCTTTCCTGCACCACCTGGTGTCTCAGGAATTTCAGATGCAAAAATTCAAGATATATCAAAGACACCCTAAAACTCCACCCCGGCCTTTCAAGGGCCTGGCCTGGTCCAGTGTGAGACTCCAACATGGCATAAGGGCATGATCAGGAAAGGCTGGAGGGGTGAGAGGACATTCAACCAAATTTTCACCATAATAATAGTGCTAATAATAGTAATTATTAGTATACATTGAGTGCACTAGAACTTGTTGTGCCAGGGTCATGTCACAATCCATAAATCTTTTGTGATGCCACCTCAAACATTCACATCTGGTGTCTCCAAAATACAGTCCCCAACGATGCTCTGGTGAGGGATGATCCCATCCTTCCTTAAGTGAAGGGAGAAGCTGCACCAAGCCCAGGATCAGCCCTGGTGGCTGAAGACAGGAGACAGAAGTTTTTGAAAAAAAAATTCTTTATTGGAACTCATCTGAACATCAGATATACCTGGTGTTGGTTAGCAAGAACCGTTTGTACATTTGATATTGATGGTGCCAAAAACCCAAACAGCGACTGACTGGAGGAGATGGAAATTAAGAATAATAAAATAAAATAAAATAAAAGGTCGGAGAGGTCAAAATGTGAACAGAAAGGGGAAAAATCAGCCAGTCTAAGAGTCAGCATGAAGGCAAAATATTTCCTGATAAAACAGAATCCTTTTACAAAATATAAATTTTGTAAGAAAAACGTGAAGAAGGAAATAGAGACAGAGGGGAAAGGAAAAATAAAGATGAGCAGGACAGAGATGCAGAAGCTTACACTGCCCAAATGGCATTAAAACTTACTGGAAACCTCACCAGAAAATGGAACATGCTGGAACACACCATGCTCCGCCCCCAGGACTTTGGGACCGAGGAGGAAGCTCCCACTGGGCTGTCCCACCTCGCGTGGGGAACCAGAGCTCAGCGCTGCTGCAGCAGAGGCACAGCTGGAGTCAGCCCCGGTCACCTGCTCCTCCTACCAGCGCAGGTGGGGAGGGAGGAAACATTGAAAATCTAAGTCTATCTGCAAACGAGAGCATGCAAGTCAGGCTCCAGGGAAAGCTGCGCCGTCCCCTTGGCCTGGGGCCGCGCCGACGGCTCCAGCCCGCAGGAAAATCATCGCGGAGCTGCTTCCAGGGCGTCGGAGGCCTTGAGGATGGAAAAGAAACCAGCAGTCTGTACATTTGGGGTTTGTTTGGTTCAGTACAAATGGAATCAAGTTGGCTGCTCAGACACCGCCAGCATGTCTCCGATTTCGGGGCGGAGCAGATGAAACAAACTGGTTTTGGGCACCTACTGGTAACAAAACGCTGTCCCTGCTGAACTCTGCCGTCCCTCAGGAAGTGGAAAGCACATGTTTAGGTAGTGTAAGCCTTTTTCCTTTTATTTAGAATACCCTCTTTGTTTAAACAATATTCCCCCCCCAGATACAAAGTTCGGCCAGTAAAGATTACATGGAAACTGGAACACGCATCGTCTGGAATACAAGATGCACCGGATGAGGAAGTTTAAAAACTTTCCGAGCGAAAAGTAGAACAAAGAAGAAAAAAAAAAGTCTCCTAACATTTTCCCAAAGGTTTCACTCTCCTGTCACACACACTCTCCAAATGACAGCTAGCAAATTCAACTCTGCAAAGAGAAAACAGAGCCACGTCACTCGACAGGAGAGGGGACGAGGCTCGGGGACACGGCGGGGCCCGGCAGCGACTCCGGAGCTCTGCGGCCCCCAGGGAGGCCCCACTCACCTATGTCAACTTCTTGGCTTTGTTGTAGAGCGAATCCACTACTTTGCTCATGTTCTGAATCGTCTCGAGGGCAGCCTCGTAAGTTTTGTCTACGGGGGGTTCGTCGAAGATGATCAGGACACCCTCGCCCTGGTCAAGGATTCCTGTGGGCACAAGCTGCTGTGAGCACGGGGATGCTCAATGGATTACAGCTTCCAGACAGCAGGAATTTAGGGATCTACCCCAGAAACACCCAATCAGCTCTGCAGGGTTTGGGAAGGGCTCACATGTTGGGCTGGACTGGCTGATTTTGGTCAGGACTGCTTTAGCACTCCCAGAAAAAAATACATCCCAGAGAACAGCCTGAGAAGCCACCCAGGAGATGAGCATTGCTGCCCATCCCCCACCACCTGCCTGCCTCCTCAGGCCCTGTGCCCAGCAGGATGGCTCAGCACAGCTGGTTTATCCTGCAGCTGTGCCCAGGTGCCAGGTGAGCTCTGTCCCCCCCACAGTGCTCTGTGCCCAATGCTGCTCCCAGGCATTCCCCTGGCTCAGCCACACCCAGGGACCACAGAACCAAGGGGACAACAGAACCAAGAGCACAGCTGGTTCCCTCAGGGTTAGTGGGGCAGCAGCCTGCTGTGGGCCCAGCCAAGCCACAGCACCCCCTGGGCCATGTGGCATCCCCACGGAACACTCTGGACACAAACAGCTGGGAAAGGTCACCACACCCCTGGGCAGCTCCAAGAGGGAGAGCCCAGCCTGGCCAGACAGCCCAGCTGGGGGTCCCACATGGTCCCTGGATGCTGCCACAGCAAGAGGGACCCAACAGCATTTCTGAAATTAACCCTCAGGTTAAGGAAGGCAGGTGGAACAGCAGGAAGAGCCTTCCTGACTGTCCCCTCCAATGGAGCAGCAGGAACAGCATTCCTGTCACTCCTGACTGTCCCCTCCAATGGAGCAGCAGGAACAGCATTCCTGTCACTCCTGACTGTCACCTGCACCCCTGCTGCCTGAGCAGGACCCCCAGGTTCAGAGAAGGAAGGGCACTCCAGCCACAGCTCGTGCAAACACGGGGCAGTCAGAGCTGAGGGATGCAAACTCACCATGAAACTTCTTGTCCAATATCATCTGTGACAGTTTCCTTTCTACCTCAGCCTGAAAGTGAAGCAGAAAAATTAGAAGTCTCCCAGAACACATAAAACCACGTGCATTTTACTGCTGCACCCTTGACAGCCCTGCTGGGACATGAGCACTGCCCAGCAGCAGCTGCTCCTCCCTGAGCCTGGCTTGGACACCACCACCTGCTGGAGATGCCTCAGGAAATTAGAGAGCAGCTGTTAATGAGGGAGCAGCAGGATGTCCCTTGGCTCACAGGTGACACTGTATCTGTCACTTCACACAGGCTTCACCGGCAGGGGTTCTGGAACTTTCTAACTCAGTTCAGCACGGATTTAGACAAGAATGACCAAGTTCTATTTAACAGAATAATAAACAGAACTTGGCCAAGTTCTATTTAATCCACCCTGCTCATGCCCAGCAGCAGGAAGGCCCACAGGAGGCAGCTGCTCTCTGGGCAGAGGGGGCACAGAGCAGCTTTCAGCCTGAATATTGAGGATGTGTTGAGGTGCAGAACACCACAAGCTGGGTGCAGACTGTGTGCCAGGGGAGGTTTAGGTTAGATATTAGGGAAATTTCTTCATGGAAAGCATTGTCCAGCCCAGGGTTGAGGTGAAATCACCAGATTTAACAGATTTGTCGATGTGGCACCTGGGGACATGGGTGGTTTTGGCAGTGCAGGGGGAATATCTGGATTCAATGATCTCAGAGGTCTTTTCCAACCTGAATGATTCAGTGATTCTGTGACCACAAAGGCTGAGCTCAGCTCACTTCCCAACCTCTGGCCTTAATGCCAGTACAAGACAACAGCACTGGGGTGCAACTGGCTGGGATTACAGTGGATTTTCCTAAAACTGAATCTGTCTGGGATTATCTGTAAAGCAGTTACTGCATAGTCAGTGTGACAGACACATCCCTAATGCCACTGCAGGGTGATTAGCTGGATCCTGGATCTTAAGGGTCTCAGTAAGGCTCCCCTGGGAACACTCAGGGCATGGGGGAAGACTGAGCTGGTCACGACAGACCAGAGGAACATCTGCCTCAAATAAAGAGCAAGAGCCAAGACAGGGAGTAAAACCCATGGGGAAAGGGGACAGCACAGCAAAGTCTGGGGCACAGGAAGCCTTGATGCCTCCCAGAAGCTGCCTGTGCCAGAGTTTAGTTCCCAAGGGTAAGATTTGCCTGGAAATGCTATGGATCTCATCTGTCACCCTTCATGTTCAGTTCCCAGTGACAAATGCCATTTAAGCCCAACTCCTCTGCCCTCTGAACACATGGCACTGATTTCTCGTGAGGTTCTTACCTTTGAGAGCTTGATGAGGCTGGATATGTGTTCAATCTATAAGAAAGACCAACATTCAGTTAATCTTTAGCTTCACTTTGGACACACAACCCAGAGGTTTGGGGCTCTTCCATGGAACTGCTCAAGGGCCTGGAAATGCTCTGGCCTAAATATCTCCAGTGCCTTTCTCCACTCTGCAGCTTCAGGTCTCACATCTGATTTTAACTAAGATGGACTGGACCCCTAAAGCCATTTCACTCTTTCAAAGGTGAAATCTCTTCTCCAAGACTATGGCACAGAGGCCTTGAAAGCCAAATGCTGTCACCTTCAGGGTTAAAAGCCAGTCACCTTGCAGGGAGCACAAGAGAAACAGGAGGAAAGGGCAATGACTCTGGAATGTGGTTTTCAAAAGGTCCCCTCTGCCTGCTCCTTGTAATTTTAACAGGATGAACCCTGAGCTCTGAAAGTGCTGAGCAGCTCAGAAATGTTCATATGGGAACAATCCCCTCACCCCCAGCAGAAGGGACAGAGGGACCAGCCCCTCCAGTACTGCTGGAAACATTTACCTGTACTCTGGAGAAGGGTTCAATGACTCTGATCAGGTTCTGTTCCAATAAATTATCATAGAGCTTGGCCAGGTGAGTGTTTATGATGGGGTCGTCCCTGAGCTCCACCTTGTAGTCTGTCAGAGCCTGTGGGGACATGGTGGGAGGAAATAATTCCTGTAGCAACAGCTCCTCAAGGTCCTCTGAGGATGAGATCCCCTCCCAGCCCAGCCCCATGGCTAATCCAATCCCTAACTTAGCTAAAAGCTAGCAGTTCACAACAGCCCAGCAGCCTTTCCTTTTATCTCCACCCTGCAGGAGCTCAGAGCCCCAGAGCAGGACAGGACTGGACCTGGCATGGGAATCCTCTCCCTGAGCTCTGCAGCATTCTTGCTCTAACCAGGAAAAATTTTAGGAAGATACAAATCCCAGTGAACAGCACCTAAAGAAAAACTGCTTCTGATTTGGCTCTCCAAAAAGAGGAGAAAAAAAAAAAGTAAAAAGGAAAAAAACTGGGTTCAAGCAAGTTTACCCCCCACGCACTGAAAACGCAACCAGTTGATTGTTGGGGGGTATTTCTTGATGCACTGTTGCTTTCTATCAGTGTTTCCATGGTTTCCTGCTGTGGGATGTAACAGCTTCTACAACATTCCAAACCTGGCATTTCTGACTGGTTTTTGCCCAGCCAGGTCCCATCTTCTGTGTCCCTGACTCACCTTTTCAAAATCTGCCAGCGACCGGTTCTTGCTGGCCTGTGCCACGCATTTTAGTGCTTCTGTCTGTGGGGAAAGAGAACCAGAGGGGGTTATTTTCTTCTGGATTCTCCTCTCAGGGTGAACATGCCAACTGCAGTACCCCAGGAACGTGCTTAAACAGCAAACCAGGAATGTTCCTTGTCACTGCCACAGGCAGAGGGAGAGCAGCTGCTGAGGGGAGAAGAAGCCAGGCAGCTGCAGGACATGACCTGAAACATCTCCAGAGGGACAAAGCACCCGGGTCTGACAGCACCAGCTGCAGGTTGGGAGTGAGCTTGATGCTGTTTCTAAGGAAAGTGCACATTTTGGCACTTGCTTAATGAACATGGCCATTTTGGGCCCTCCAGCACAGCCACTCCTCTGCTGAATGACAGGGGCAGGGCAGCAGCTCCTATGGACACCCCACCACGGACAGGATCAGGGATGAGTCTTCTCTACATGCCATAACTGCTGAAATGAAGCAAAAGCCTCATCCCCAAACAAGCCCATTTACACCTCCCAGTGGTAATCCCAGCAGGGAACAGCAGAACAGAGCCCAAGGAGGGGGGCAGGACAAGGACAGCCTGATGTCTCTGGTGCACAAGGCCCAGGCTTCTGCTGCCCCCTCTTTTGGGACTGCCCTGTGCAGAGCCAGGAGCTGGACTGGATCCTTGTGGTCTTTTCCAACTGGGGATATTCCAGGATTGTCCCCAGGGCTGCTCTCTCCCTGCTCCCCATGCTGCTCCCCCAGCAGGAATTGCTGGTCAGGGCTGGCTCAAAGCACCGTGTGGGCACAGCCAGGATCCCCTGCTCCAGCTGCCACTCAGGGCAAAGGGATGAGGCAGGATTGGGGCTCCCCTTCCTGATCCAGGAGGGATATCCCCACGTCACACTCTGCTCACTGAGCTCTGCTAATTCCCAATCCCCTGAGGGCAGGGGAGCAGCAGCTCCTGCGTCACAGCAAAGGCCAGGCTGAGCACAGCCCCTGAGGACAGCAGGATCCCAGCCTGGCCCAGCCCCTGGCACGCCTGCAGTGTGGCCCTGCACCTTCTACAAGCACCCCTACAGAGTTCGAGGGTGGCCTTCTCTGCCTGGCAGGTTCACATGGCAGAACAAGCAGGGGATTTCACACCTCCCTGGCTGCCTGGCTCCCCCCTCACAGCCACCCAGGCCTCCACCTGCTGAGCTGCACTGCCAGGAATGGATTCCCAGGACTGGCTGCAATGAAGTAAAAGCAGTAACTCAGATTTAAACATTGCAGCAGCTGCTGAGAGCAGGGAGACAAGGACCTGATGGCATCAAGCAGTTTGTAGCTGATGAAGAAAAGCAGGAAGGAGAAAAAAGGGAAAATGAAGTGAGCAGCCCAAATTCTCTGGTTGTGAAAATCACTGTAAAACCCTTTGAAAGCAACTGACTTCTGGCAATGACTCATGGTAATTTAGTCAGTTCTGGATCTCATTCAGGACACTCAGGAGAGATGGGTATTTTGGTATGAAAAGAGCAAAGTGTCTGACAAGAACAAGCCAGCATTGAGGTAAGAGGTAGATAGAAAGGGTTAACTTTCTATACCTGTCTTCCTGCATACCGCAGAGCAAGCTTCCCACTCACTAATGCTTGCACATCTTCCGGGCTGCAGACAGAGGGAAGGGAGCAGAGCATTTATACAGGAACACAGTCAGCTTAAACCCCAGAGCACCTCAAAAACCCCCAACTGACAGCACAGGACTATAACCCAAATATCACCACATCAGGAGCACTGATCAGGTGACAAAGCCACTGCTTGAGCCCATTAGTTCAGAGTCCCATCAACAAAAAGCCCTTCCCCTGGAAATGCAGGAAGAGTTCTTCCCAGAACCATCTGCCACCTACCTGTTGAGCATGATTTTGCACAGCAGCATGTATTTCAGAGCAGTGATGGCTTTGGGGTTGTCAATTGAATCATTGCCCTCAAATGCCTCATAAAAATATGAATAGGCTGTTTTCCAGTCCTTCTCTTCTGCTGCGTGGATAATACCTGGGAGAGGCACAAACAGGTTAATTGTGAGCATGACTGGGAGAGGACAGAATAATTTGGTTGTTCAGTGCTGTATCTATGACTTCAGTGAGGAGAAACCTTTCCTCCTGTGCCCCGCTTGCCTCATGTCTATCACAAGAAAATCCACACCCTCTCTTACAAGGACATTTTTGACAGACAAGCTTGGGGCACTTCAGGTGAGTGCCTGCAAAGTGGGTCAGGAACAACGTGTAATGGAACAGGAGCACAGTGTGAGGCTGGAACTGCAGTATCTGGGGAGCTCATGGACCCTCCAGCACTGGCAGCTTTCAAAACTGGGCTGAAACCACCAGTGTCAGGAACAATGCCATTGCAGCTGAGGCAGAACTGCTGCTATCCTGATGCCCCACCAAGCACCACTCCCCATGATTCTCTCAGACAACACAAGTATCAGACAAGTGATGTGTCAGGGCGAGCCCTGGGCGCTGTCCTGCTCCTGGAGGCCTCACCTGACTGCATGTCCAGCGCTGCCTGCAGCTTGGGGGGACAGTAGATGGCATTGGCTGTAGTCCGGGCCGAGGTTAAGGCTGCTCTTGCTTTTGGCAGATTGCTCAGGGCGTGGTAAGTCTTGCTCTCTAGGAGCTGCACTTCCACCAGCAGTGCCTTGTCATCCATCTTCTTCAACTCCCGAAGCAGCTGGGAGCCTGGCAGAGGGCAAGGACAGGACTGTGAGCTGCTCTGCATCAGCACCCACACAAACCATCCACAAAACCTCCACACAAAGCCTCTCCAGGGGCCATCTGTCCTCCCCCAGAAGCCAGGGCTTTCAGGGAGGGATGTGAGGCTCACACAACATGTCCTTCCAAGAAAAAGCAAGGGAAAGGGAATAATGGTGGGACACTGTCAGTCCACAGCAGGAGCATGAAGCAGTTTTGTGTCAGAGGTGGGGTGTGGGCAGCACAGTGCCCTGGAGGGGCTGGGCAGCTGGGATGGTCACTCTGGCACCAGTGGCCAGGTGATTTCCCTCTGCTGCACAACTGCCCCCTTGGCAGCATGGAGCATTCTCAGGAAACTCCTGAGAACGTGGGATGAGGGAGGAATGATTTCACACAGGACATCTGCAGGTCACATTTAGGAGGCAGGAAGGGACAGCCTAAGAAATGCCAGGACAAGCTGCTACATCACAGCCTTGTGAGGACAGAATGAGCAGTCCTAGAGGAAACTTGTCTCCTTCTTTCCCCCACTGAAGAAGTAATTTAGGGTGAGAAGAGACAAAATCCTCCTCCTCCCTTGCTGTGCTCAGGAGCTGATAACCAGAGCTGAGACTGCAGAACTGGGCAGAAACAAATAGATTCTCCCTGGAAACATCCCTGAGAGCCTCTGCCTGCACCTACTTCCCATGGCCACAGCACCTCCTCAGCCACACAGGAATGCTGGGCACAATACTAACATCCTGACAGAGCACCAGAGCCTGCCCTACAGGTACAGACCTTCCCAACTCCCCAGGCTGTCCCACCACCAGCCAAGGGATTCAATTAATTAAGCACAGCTTTGGAGTGTGGCCTCTGATCAGTTTAAACCTGAGTTCATTACCTATCCCTATGCAAACGAGTTCTAATTCCATCCTGAATTCCATGAACTCAACATTCTGATGAGATACATGTCACCCAGGGGATTCTGGACATGACACAGGCTCGTGCCACCACACAGGTTAACAAGTTCTGGTCCCAGGTGAGCAGTTCAGGCTGTGTCCATGCAGCTGCCCCTTAGCCCTGGCAGAGCAGGCTGTGCAAACACCCCTCAGCTTAAACCTCACAGCTTAAACCTCACTGACAGCTTACACCTCACTTGAACCTTAAATCTCAATTACAGCCTAAGCCTCACTTACAGCACTGCAGTCACTTGCAAAATGAGCATTTTAAAAGCATCAGGGGAGCTGTAAGAGGCCCTGCTTTATTCTGCTTTGGGGCAGAGCAGGAGTTCACTGGTTCATTTCCATCCCTTGGGTCGTGCAGGGGCAAACTCTTAAAGCCTCCCTACGACCTCAGCTAATGACACCCACAGAGGTTTTGCCATTTCCTGGTTTTACTGGGGCTGTGTCTGAGCAAATTGGGAAAAAAGCTATTTTCTCCCTTCAGCCTCTGTGACCACAGCAGAGTATTTCAGCAGGAGCCAAACCTGTGGCCTTCAGCTGGATACAGCTCCCAAAATTATCTGCAATGAACAAATCACAGAATCCCAGAGTGGGTTGGGGTGGAAGGGACCTTAAAGCTCATCTCATTCCACTCTCAAATGGCAGGGACACCTCCCAGATTGCTCCAGGCCCCACCCAAAGTGGCCTTAGGCTCAGGTGAGATGGGTAAGGATGGTGAAACAGTGAGAACAAAGACACCTCTAAGAGCTGTCATCACCCTCTGCTACAGAAAAAGGTGCCAGAACTGCACCAGCACTGAGAAATTAAGACCCAAATCCTGCAAAGCCTCTCAAGGAACATGACACAGGTGATGGCTTTCCTTGGCAGGAGTAAATGAAAAGCAAAGATTTACCACCACCTAGTGGGAGGCTCACCTAGCTGCAGAGCTTCTTGGTACCTCTTGGTGTCAAAGTAGAGAGAGACCAGCCTCGCCTGCAGGACAGAAAAGGAACTGCTGTGAGGAAACCAGAACAGATTTGTTTTGTAAAATGAAGTTTTGTATTCTTCTCTGCACAAACTTCACTACACTAATCTGTATTTGTCACATTGTGTGGTCCAGTTGTGCAAGGCCTCCTACACAAGGAGTAAAACCCTGCATCTTTAAGGAGAAATTTCAGTGTAATTAATGCCCTCCCCTGACACAGAGAAATCTGAACAGCACACAAGTGATCTACTTTTAAAGGTATTAAATGTGACAAGGGGACGATGCTGCTCCACATGTTTGGGATGTGGCACCTACCTCCAGAGCCTGGCGAAGGAAAGTCCTCTTCTCTGATTTGGCCCATTCAATACACTCTAAACACAGGTCAACCTTCAAGGGAGCAGAAAGAAATCAGTCAATTCTAGACATTTTGTCAGTGCCCACCCCAAATGCCTCCCAACGACACCAGAGGTATCACATTGAGGTATTTGGGGTAGGCAGTAATGCTTTCCCAGAGTTTATACCCACAGTCATGGTGTATTTTCAATAAAGAGAAATAAGTTCCATGTGCTTTAGGGCCTAGCTAGATCAAGTAATCTGAATAAAGCAGCAGAGGTGCTGGGCTCTGCTTTGGGGGCCTCATCCATCATTTCAAAGCACAGCAAAAAACTCACAATCTTCCAATCTTTTTCAGGCTGAGACTCCCTTGATGGATAAAACAGAACTGCTCCACCTCAGGTATTATTGTATGTCATCCAGCCAATATTACACATTAAGTCATCCTGTGGTGCCAGGCTCAGGAATAGCTCTTCCCAAAACCTCTGGATTGCAGCTCCACACTGCAGGCCTTGTCAGCTCCTCCTCACTGCTTATTAAACGTGAACATTTTATGAAAAGCCATTATGAAGTCTCAATTTATTACAGGGTGATAGCTGGAGCATTAGGAGCTGGAGAAATCTCCAATTTCACTGCTTTACTGGGCTCCTGGGAACATTCTGGATGTGAGCTACCCTGAGGAAGCAGACAATCCTCAGAACATTTCTGAAAGGATTTGAGATTGCTGCATCAAGGCCCTCACAGGCTGATGTCATCTTTCCTTAAGGTTTTGGGGTTGGCTTCAGAACATGCTCTAAAGTGACTATTTTGACTGACTTTTTATTATTTTCATCACCATTACTCCAATCTGTTCCTCCTCTGCAACTGCATTTCAATGTTGTCCTTCACACCAAATTACCCTGAGAAAAGCCTGTAGCTGCTCATTTTCTCCTGACACTTTTGGGAGTTCTCCCTTTTCACCTGAACATCCCACCCCATTTCCCCTGACCTCATCTGTTAAAGAAAGAGGGGGAAAAAATTCTGCCACCATTCCTCACCCACAAGGACTGAGCAGCAAACAAGGGGCATTGCCTGGGTAACCTGCACTAGAGGATGATAGTTCCAGTTTGGCTAATTTGTGCTAATTTGGCTAATGAGAATGTCACCTGTCCCTCAGCATGGCAGAGCCTCTCCAGCCTGCAATCTGCCAGTCCCAGAGCACAGGTTTCAGGTGGCTTCTGTCCCTACCCTGCTGCTCAGACCCCTCCTGTGCCAGCACAGCCTGGAAGCACTGCCAAGGTGCTCCTGTCCTTATCCTGCTCCCAAAAAAAAACAAAACTAGGGGAAATAAAATAAAACTAAGACAAGTGTATCCCATGGAGCTGATGAGAATGGAGTGAATCCTAACTGGGCACTGTCTCAGGTTTTCTGCTGAGGGAGCTCATCCACTGAAGCAGCTGACACCTGGTAGCTGCCAAACTCTTTCCACTCCTGCTTCAAGAGTAACTTTTGTGTCTCTGTGCAGTGAAACACCCATCACAGGTGTGTCCACCTTCCATCCTGACCAGCTCCTGGACAGCCCCCCAGCAGTGGCTCCTCCAGTTCTCTGCCATCCCACACCACCTCCACCAAGCTCCCTGGGAACACATTCCCCACACTGCTCACACTACAAAATACTCCCAATGCTGCACCTACCATCACTGAGGCTGGAAAAGCCCTCCAAGATCAGAGTCCAACCATTCCCCCAGCACTGCCAAGGCTACCACTGACCCACGTCCCCAAGTGCCACGTCTACAGGGCTTTTAAGCCCTTCCAGGGACAGGGACTCCACCTCTGCCCTCGGCAGCTGTGCCAGGGCTGGACAACCCATTCAGTAAAGCAATTTTCCCTAATATCCAATCTAAACCTCCCATGGCACAACTTGAGGAAGCAACACGAATCTAAGACAAATGCCCATGGTGGGAATCACTCCTAAACTGCAGCAGGGAGAGACCTGCAGAAAAAAACATGGTTATAAATTCAATTATCTGATGTTTTATTTATAAAATACATCCAAATGCATTAAAACTCTGCTTCCTGACATGAATAATTCTTCAGTGAGAAGCAAACTAGGTCAGATAATGGTGTTGCAGGCTTTTGAGGAACAGCCTGGTGCTGGAGCTGCAGCCTCACCTCCTGTCCTGTGGCTGCCTCCATGTCCAGGAAGAGGTCGAGCAGGGAGCGCACCAGGCGCGCGGCCTTGGCCTTGCTGATGGAGTTCAGGAAGGGCCTCACGTACTTCAGGAGTCCTCCCAGCTCTGCAAAAACCCCAAAACATCAGATGCACCCCCAGCCAAGAGCTGCACCCAGCTGGAGCAGGATTTGTCACAGCAAACGTTTCCCAGGTGGTTTTTCAGCATCACCCACAGAACAGAGGGACAAACGTCACCTGCAGGGAGCCCTGGAGCCAACAGGGACGGCCCAGGGACTGCCCAGGGACTGCCCAGGGACTGCCCAGGGACTGCCCAGGGATTGCCTTGCCCAGGGATTGCCTTGCCCAGGGATTGCCTTGCCCAGGGACTGCCCAGGGACTGCCCAGGGACTGCCCAGGGACTGCCCAGGGATTGCCTTGCCCAGGGACTGCCCAGGGACGGCCCAGGGACTGCCCAGGGACTGCCCAGGGACTGCCCAAGGGCTGCCCAGGGATTGCAGCCTCACCCCAGCACTGCCTGCCACTGCAGCTCCCACTTCCCACCAGCTGTAACTGCCTCACCCATCAAAATGTAAGGATCTGCTAAATGCTTGGAGATTTTTCTATAAAATCAGGGAGGGACTTTATCATTAGGTGTGTTTTTATTAAGTCACAGTTTCATGCTTTAATCTGCCCCACCTAGCCAAGCCCAGGATGCTGGATGCACATTGTGCTCCACCACTGGAAAATCGTACCCCTTAACACTCCAACTGCACTTTTATCTGATCAGCTCTGACCTCACTTAACTACATTTCTGCTTCTAAGTCTCCTCATTAATTCACAGTTATAAAACCTGTCTTTATATGAGGTGGAAAAAGGAAATGTCTTTTTTTTTATGGAGAAACACTGAAGTGTCATAGCCAGGGAGCAGAGGAATGTGGCAGTCATAGCACAGCAGCTCCAGCACTAAGGAATGCTGGACGTGGTGGAACTGCAGAGCACAAGTGAAAAGTCTCCTACAACAAACACCACGTGGTTTTGGGGAGGTCCTGGACAGGGCTAGGGACTGCCCAGGGACGGCCCAGGGACGGCCCAGGGACGGCCCAGGGACTGCCCAGGGGCTGCAGCCTCACCCCAGCACTGCCTGCCACTGCAGCTCCCACTTCCCACCAGCTGTAACTGCCTCACCCATCAAAATGTAAGGATCTGATAAATGCTTGGAGATTTTTCTATAAAATCAGGGAGGGAGTTTATCATTTAGGTGTGTTTTTATTAAGTCACAGTTTCATGCTTTAATCTGCCCCACCTAGCCAAGCCCAGGATGCTGGATGCACATTGTGCTCCACCACTGGAAAATCGTACCCCTTAACACTCCAACTGCACTTTTATCTGATCAGCTCTGACCTCACTTAACTACATTTCTGCTTCTAAGTCTCCTCATTAATTCACAGTTATAAAACCTGTCTTTATATGAGGTGGAAAAAGGAAATGTCTTTTTTTTTATGGAGAAACACTGAAGTGTCATAGCCAGGGAGCAGAGGAATGTGGCAGTCATAGCACAGCAGCTCCAGCACTAAGGAATGCTGGACGTGGTGGAACTGCAGAGCACAAGTGAAAAGTCTCCTACAACAAACACCACGTGGTTTTGGGGAGGTCCTGGACAGGGCTGCTCCCAGTTTGGGAAGACGATCCTGCAGGGCCAGGGTTCAGTGCTGACTCATCAGCACCAGGTCTGCACACTGAAATCACAGCTCTCTGCCCCAGATTCCCAAGTCTCACCCAAATATCAGGTGGATCTCACACTACTGTGTTTACAAGGTTCCTCAGAAAAGCAAAATCAAAACAAAGCTGGGAATGACTAATTCAGGAATCTTCTACACCAAACTGGTACTGAATCAAAACTAAAATAAGAGATTAGTCTAATTTTATTTCAATTAGTATATGGAAGAGTATCAGGAGAATTTCAGTTTGGAAGGATTCCAATAAAAACAAATGTAAACAAGGGTTCCTCTGTATTTCATTTAGCAATAATGCTAAAGAATGCTAATGCTAATTGTTATAACAACATCTTATTAATATCTAAAAATTATTCTTCATATTTTTGATTTTTTTAACCTATTTACTTTAAGTTTAATCAAGCCTGATACACCTCATTTATCACACCCTTAATATGTGGAACTCACTTTTTCCAATCACTCATAGTGATCACAGAATCCCAAAATGTTTTGGGTGGGACAGGACCTCAAAGCCCATCCAGTGCCACCCCTGCCATGGCAGGGACACCTCCCACTGTCCCAGGCTGCTCCAGCCCCAATGTCCAGCCTGGCCTTGGGCACTGCCAGGGAGCCAGGGGCAGCCACAGCTGCTCTGGGCACCCTGTGCCAGGACCTGCCCACCCTGCCAGGGAACAATTCCTAATTCCCAATCTCCCACCCAGCCCTGCCCTCTGGCAGTGGGAGCCATTCCCTGTGCCCTGTCCAGGTCCCTCTCCGGCTCCTGGAAGGTTTCTGAACATCCCAAAATGGAGATTTGGGACAAACAGAACTTAACTCAAGTGTGATCCTCAGCTTTAATTCCCAAACTGCAGGGCAGGAGGATCCTGACCCCAGCAAAGCACCTGGACTCAGTACCAGAACACCACAGGGTGCTCCAATTGCCACACCTGCTTTCAGGAAAGTTTCATTTTCTCTCTGCTAGAGCATAAACAGGCAGCTTTTTCTACACTTAAGGTGCAGCTACTTCCACACCTCAGACTGCAACCTGCAGGCAGTTTTTACTTCACAAAGAACCTGCTGCTCCATGACTTTTCCCACACCACCCAGTTCTGGGGTTCATTTAATCTCCAGTACAAGTCCTGGATGCAAATCCCAATCATTTTAATCCAAGGCAAATGCTTTGGTCTCATACTCAGCAAACAAACAAGCACAACCAACCCAACACATCAGTTCTGCACAGAGCTCCTCTCCAGCATCTGGGAGCTGGGAAAGGTGGATCTAATTGAGGCTCTCCAAGATCCATCAGCTCCCAGGCACTGCCAGGAACCCTCCTCCTGTGCATCCCTGCCTCCACCAGCTCCTCAGGACCAGTGGGATCAGTGCCCAACACACTCTTTCCCACAGGAACTGCAGAACAAAGAAGGAAAACTCCAGTGGAACACACTGCACTGTTTATCATCCCACTGATGTACTCCAGAGCTGCCCCAGAACTCCCCAGAAAACAGATCCCAAGTCAACAGCTGGAATGCAGCTGTGCATTCTGCAAACTCCACATTCAGCCAGGCAGGCTCAAAGTTCCCACAGAAATTTCTCTCTCCTACTAACGTAACCATCAACTATTTTTAGGATTTTATTTTTCTAAAGAAAATGCAATGCCTGGTAAAGGGGTGGGATTGACAGCTCTGCAGGAGTGATGAGCAGCAGCTCTGGAAAATGAAGCCTGCAGCTCATCCTCAGGGAAGTGCTTCCACCAGCTAACACTGCACATATCCAAATTCCCAATCCCAGTTATTCCAACCCTACAGTTCTGTGACATGCTATAAAAATCTGGAACTGTCACAAAGAAAAGAAATCAATCTACAAGTTTATCTGCTTGATAAAGATTAAGGATTGAAGGGGGTCACTTGTATTATTGTTATTTTTGTCAACAAAGGCTGCAGTTCAGTTGTCAGAATCACAGAATGGTTTGGGTTGGAAGGGATCTTAAAGCCCATCCAGTGCCAGCCCTGCCATGGCAGGGACACCTTCCACTGTCTCAGGCTGCTCCAAGCTCTGTTCAATCTGGCCTTGGGCACTGCCAGGGATGGAACATCCATGGAATAACCTGTGCCAGGGCCTGCCTACCCTCCCAGGGAACAATTCCTTCCAATATCCACCTCCAGGGACAGTGCAGCCACCAACTCTTTGGGCACTGGACCCCCTCAAACCTGTCCAAGAAGTTCCACTGGCTAAAACCAAACCCTGTGCAGTGAAAGCCAGAGGATGAAATCCCAGCGTGTGTCCAGCACTGGGGGCTCTGGGAGCAGCTGTACCTGGTGATGGTGCTGCTGCCCCTGACCTGGCACTCCTACCCAGAAAGCTGACAGGAGGGAAGGGCCAGAGCATTTCCCACAGCTCCTGCACCAGCCTAAGCCAGGGCACCCTGTCCTTCATCCCCCAGCTCCACAACTCCAGAAAACACCTCCAGGTCCTGCTGATCTCCCTCTGAGCTGCACACACACAAATGGCTTCTGAATGGCACTAAGTTCATTTTCTTCCCTCCAGAACAACTCACTCTGCAGTTCAGTGGTACCTTTAATAGACCACAAATACATTCCATGTTTACCCCCCCACGGCCCTGAGTTTGATGAGTTAACAGTGTTACTTTCAATTCCTCAGCCTTCCCCTTGAAAGAATATAAATCTGTCAATCACCATCCTCTGGGAAAACCCTGGAGCTCTTTAACCTTGTGTCAAACTTCAGCTTAAACTCAACCCTGCCCTAAGCTCGGCAGAGCTGAGGAGGCCACAAGAACTCTGCCCTCAGCTCTGCTCACCAGCAGCACATCCACACTGGCCTGGAGAGACTCTGCTTTCCCCCTTTTTACCCAAACACACACATCTCCTCTGCTGCAGGGCCCAGCCAAGTTTGGTGATCTCTGCTGAGCAAACACCAGGGTGCAAAGGGCACTGGCACAGCCCAGACACCCACACTGAGCTCCTGACCTCAGCCAGGAAAGGGCACTTGCACAGCAGCTTCCTCTGTCCTGCAGGAGCAGCAAAACCCTGGGCTGGAGGGGATTGTTTTTCCCCTAAAAGCAGCCCCCAGCAGGAATCAGAGGTGGGCACCTGAGTGAGGTGACAAGAACAGCACCTTTGTTTCCAGCACTGTCTCAGGACAGTCACACTGTCCCCAGCCCTGTCCAAGTGCCACCCACAATGGGACCAGGGCTGGGATGCTCATTCCAGCACAGAGCAGTGACATGGCCCAGCCCAACAGGAGCTTCCCAAGCCCAGTGGGACACCAAGGGACATTTCACAATAGACACAAACTGTGACCTCAGCCGTGGCTGAGCCCTCAGGAATTTTCAGGGAGCTCCTCTGAAGTCAGGCCTGGTGTCCCTTCCAGTGGGACTGAACCTGCTGCTGGGTGCTTCTCCCACCCGTGCCAAACTCGCAAGGAAACATTTCCACTGCCAGGGCTGCAGCCCAAGCACAGAACACTCTGGGTATGGACACAGAGTGTCCTGAAATGCTCCAGGGGAAAGGCATAGCCCTAAACTGCTGAGTGCAAAACAACCAACTGCTGCCTTGAGCTCTCCAGGAAACAGGAGACAGCAAGACTCAAAATCATCACTGAACAGAGAACTCAACTCCATCTCTGTCCCCTCACACACTCACAATAGAGGGACTGTCCCCTGTAGAGCTGGACAGGGGATGCTGATGTAACGGCCAGCAGATAAATCAATTGATTGTGAGAGGAGCTGCTGGTGAGAGAGTATTTTATGGGACAAACCTTCCCACTTGAAACCAACCATGAGACACCTCTCATCTCAAACAGAACTTAGCAGAACTTCAGTCACCATACTGAAACAGCCTCACATCAAAGGCCACAGACTGAACTGTGCTTTGTTTGGAACACTGGGCCAAGCAACACCAGATTAATATTTATGTTCTTTATTTATTTAGTTTTTAGGTTCTGTCCTGTCTCTGAGAGAACATTTCCTGCCAAAAGCTTTTTTTCCAGCTATTCCACTAAGCAAGGAGACTAAATCCACTGGCTGCAGAATCTCCTGCCTGTTACCTCAATTCCTGATTTCAGGCTCACCTTCTGCCTGCCCAGTCTTGGCCAGCAGTGACCCCAGCTCCAGGATGCTCTGCTCTTTGACTTGCACTGCTTCCTCATCGTTTTCCTGGACATCACGTTTCACTGGGAAGAAAAAGAGCAGGAAAGTTGCCTTTAGTGGTGTTTCAGGTAGAAAACAATCCCTGCTGCTCAGCTCCTGGATGAGGGCCCTGAGCAGGACCTGCTCCAACAGGCAGCAGGGAGTTCAGCCTGGCCCAAGAGGTCTGAGAAGTTTAAATGCAGTGCAAGGAAGTTTGCAGTGCTCTGTCTGTGCTCCACAGGGGCTTTACCAGCCCACAGACCACCCTGCTCACTCCAGCTCCAGGTTTGAACAATCTCAGCTTGTCCGGCTGTGCAAGTGTCACTCAGAACCAGCACCACACACCAGAGCACACTGGAGCCAAATAAGAGACATTTAATGGCAATTCTGGGGTTGGACACTCCACTCTGGCATTGCTGACGTTGCTGCTTTGTGTATCAAGCTGAGATCCCGTGGATAAAGTGCAGCACAAGCAAAGTGAGGTGGGTACATCCCTTCCCACTGTGGTGTCACACCTGCTGCCAGTGCTGAGTCCTGGCAGTGCCACCACCTCTGCTCCAGGGAGTGACTCTGCTCTGAGGCAGATAAAGGGACAAGTGACAGCCAGCAGCACAACCCCAGCGTGCACAGCACCAGCTCCACGCCAGTTATCCACCACACAGTGCCCTTCCCTCCCTGCCACCACCCCAGCACAGGCAGCTGCTCCAACCTCCACACAAAGAGCCAAAATCCTGGCTCTAGGGAACTGCAGCTGTGGCACTCACCCCCTGCAATTCCCTACCAAAAGTGAGGGAACCTTGCTCTAAAGAAAAGCATCACAGCAACACTGTCTGTGCCACTCCTGAGGTTCCCCAGCCACACCAGGGGCTGAGTCCTGACTGAGCCCGACACTGAGAGCGGCACCTCCTGCTGAGCAACGAGCAAAACACTGCGGGACAAAAACAGCCCTGGGAGCCCTGGCAGCACCGCCAGGTCCTACGGGGACACTCGGAAAACTTCTCCCGACACAGGGTGACAGCAGGGTGACAGCAGGTCACAGCATCTCCGCAGAGGTCACCGCACCGCACCAGAACCCAGGACTGCTGCCGTTCCCGGCAGCTCCGCGGGCCGCCCGGCCCAGCCAGGCGCGGTGCCCACAGCCCCTCCAAAGCACCGAGCGCTCCGCGGCAGCGCGGCCCGGGCTGGGGCACGGAGAAGAACCCGAGGGAACTCCCGCGGCGAGGAGCGGAGCTCGGCCGCGGCACCGGGAAACCTCCCCGGCTCCGTGCGAGCCGCCCGCGGCGGAACGGAGCAAACAGCGCTGCCGGCGGAGCGCTCCCGGACCGGGCCGTGACACCGCGCCCCAAGCCCGCCGCGAGCCGCCCGACCCCAGAGCCGCGACAGCCGCGCTACCGGCACCGGCACGGCCCCGCACACGCCGATCGCGGATCCCGGGCCGGCAGGCTCGTTCCAGCCGGACGGGGAGGAGCGGCCGGCCCGGCTCCGGGCTGCTCTAAGCGCTCCGCGGACACGCACCGGGCACCGGCACCGCCGCCGGGCTCCCGGAGCGCGGCCCCCGCTCCGCCCCGCACCNATGCCGATGGAGGCCTCGCGGTCGGTGGAGAGCAGGGACTGCGCGCGCTCCAGCTCCAGCACCGCCGCCGCCGCCATCTTGCCGCCCCTCCGCCTCGCCGCCAGCACGGAAGCGGCGCCGCGGCCACGCCCCTTCCGCGCGCGCGGCATGGTGGGAACTGCAGTCCCGGCGCGCGGGGGCGGAAGGGGCGGGGACTGCGGAGGAGGCGGGGACTGCGGAGGGGGAGGGACTGGGGCTGCTGAGTGACGCCTGCGCCGAGCGCAGGGGGCGTGGATTCCGTTGGGGCGCGGGGAGGGGCGTGGCCTTATGCGCCGCTTCGGCAGTTGGGTGGGCGTGGCCTGCGGTAAGGGCGTGGCCTGGAAGGGGCGAGGGCGGGAGAGCGGGGAAGAGGCTATTACGTAAGGGGCGGGGCTTGGGGCGGGGTCTGCGCCCCTCACATCGCGAGGCTGGGGCGTGGTCTGGGGTGGGGACGTGACTTTGGCCAGGGGGCGTGGCTGGCAAAGAGCGCGAGGGCCATGGAGGGGGCGTGGTCCCAGGAAGGGGCGGGGCCTTTAAATAGGCGGGAATCCGCTAGAGACGTGGGCGTGGTCTATGTGAAGAGATGACGTTATTTGTGGGCGTGGTCGCTGAACGGGCGTGGCCAGGGGCGTGTTCGGGGGCCCGCGGTGTGTCTCGGGGGGCCCGGGGGGTCGCGTACCCGGGAAGGCGCGGGGGACACCGGGCCCAGGGGCCCCGAGCGGGACCTGCGTGGGGTCCTGGGCACCGGGAAAGCCGCTGGGGCTGCCAGGGGCGGGGGGTCCCGCCCGGAACATCCCCAGCCGTGGGTCCGCTGCTGGAGGGGCATCGATGGCCACGTCCTGCGGGGGTCCCCAGGGTCCTCATCCCCACGGAGCCCTGAGCGCCCCGGACAGCCTCGGGAAGGGAGGAGAGCCCAGCAGGGCCATGGCACCTGTGAGGGAGTGTGTCCCCGTGTGCCCGGAACGATCCTGTCCCTGTGTCCCAAGCAGGATCCTGTCCCTGTGTCCCTGCAAAGGATCCTGTCCCTGTGCCCCTGATCAGGATCCTGTCCCTGTGTCCCCGCAAAGGATCCTGTCCCTGTGTCCCTGCAAAGGATCGTGTCCCTGTGTCCCTGCAAAGGATCGTGTCCCTGTGTCCCTGCAAAGGATCCTGTCCCCGGCCCCACAGGGGGGACCTGTCCCCCTCCCACTGCCTGATGCCCCCTCCCAGGCCACACTGGGTGGGACAGACCCTTCCCGTTGTGTTCCCAATGCTGAGCCCTCCCCTGCAGGGGCACAGGGTGGGGGCAAACCCGGCCTTGCACCCTCCTCTGGTCAGAAAACTGCCCCCAAATCACACTGAGCCCCCAAACCCCCCCAGGGCCGAGCCCGTCCTGCTGTGTCCCCAGCACGCCAGGACTGGCAGCCCTCAGAGCAGCCACTTTCTGCCACTGGAGAGGCCAGTTTCATCCCTGAAAGGGTCAGTTTTCTATTAAATCTGTGTCCCAAGCAGGATCCTGTCCCTGTGTACCTGCAAAGGATCCTGTCCCTGTGCCCCTGATCAGGATCCTGTCCCTGTGTCCCCGCAAAGGATCCTGTCCCTGTGTCCCTGCAAAGGATCCTGTCCCCGGCCCCACAGGGGGGACCTGTCCCCCTCCCACTGCCCGATCCCCCCTCCCAGGCCACACTGGGTGGGACAGACCCTTCCCGTTGTGTTCCCAATGCTGAGCCCTCCCCTGCAGGGGCACAGGGTGGGGGCAAACCCGGCCTTGCACCCTCCTCTGGTCAGAAAACTGCCCCCAAATCACACTGAGCCCCCAAACCCCCCCAGGGCCGAGCCCGTCCTGCTGTGTCCCCAGCACGCCAGGACTGGCAGCCCTCAGAGCAGCCACTTTCTGCCACTGGAGAGGCCAGTTTCATCCCTGAAAGGGTCAGTTTTCTATTAAATGGGGAATAAAACCAAAACCCTGCCCCTGGGGAGTCATGTCACTGTGGGATCCCCCAGGAGGGATCACGGTGGGATCCCAATGTCATTGTGAGATTCCAATGTCACTGTGGAATCCCAATGCTGCTGTGGGATCCCCCAGGAGGTGCCAGCCCTGGGGACGGGCACAGAGAGGTGGCACTGAAGCAGTGACCAATGCCCCCTTCAGCAGCCACGTTTTGGTGCCCTGCAGGCGATGTTTCACGGGTCAGGGGTGTCTGTGTGGAATGGGGGGCTAAGGGGGCCATTCAACCCCTTCCTCTGCCTCCCTGCAGGGGGAAATTCCCAGGGGGCAGCCACTGAGAACCCTGGCTCTGAGACCTGGCGCACCCACCCACCCCCAGCTCATCACACTGATGGCAGCCAGATCCTGCAGCACCAGGATGGACCCAGCCCTGTGCTTCTCTAATTACCACGTGAGAAAACTCTCAGAAATGGAGGGGTGATGCATTAAAGCCCCAAAAGAAAGCTTCAGGCAGGTAATGGAACAGGGATTTTGATGAAGGAAAAGCCAGGGGCCTGTGGGTGAACCTCGGGGTCTATGAGCAGGAGCCTGTGTGCACCAGGCACATCCTGACATTCTGGAGAGTTTGCCCACCCTGGCACTGAACTTAATTTACACTGGATTTAATGAACCCACCCCAAAAGAGAACATTAAACAGGTTTTGAACCCCACTTTCAGCCCTGAAACCCAATGGGCACACGGGGTGGCAGAGGGAGGTGCAGGCAGAGACACACTCTGCTGTCCATCCAACCCCATCATCCACCCATCCACAATCCATCCATCCCTGTCCATCCATCCATCCATCCATCCATCATCCATCCATCATCCATCCATTCCTCCATCCATCATCCATCATCCATCCATCTATCATCCATCCATCCATCCATCTATCATCCATCCATCCATCCATCTATCATCCATCCATCCACCATCCATCCATTCCTCCATCCATCATCCATCCCTCACTTCCCAGAGGAGGCAGGCAAAGGCAAGCAGGTTATTTGCAATGCTGGGTGGTGATCTCTTTCCCTTTATTAATAATAATAACAACAAGTAATAAAAATAATGAATAATGAATGAAAAGTGGGAGATTGGGCCAAGGGAATCATTTGTCAAATCTCAACCAGCTGTTTTGGGGTAAAACCAATGGAAACAAGGAGTGGAACCAGGCAGTGTCATGGTCCTGGCAGTGCAGGGGTTAAACCCTATGGGGGAATTCTGGGTTTTGGGGTGTCCTCTAACGGGTGGCCCCAGGTGCCATGGAGGGCTGTTCCCAATTTTATGTTTTGGGGTTGCCATCCCCCCTTTCCCCTTTCACAAATTTCCCCCTGTTCCATTTCCAGAGGGGCAATCAGAGCTGGATAAGGGGGGCCAAGCTGGGCACGGATGAGGGGGCACCCCCAAGATCCCTGCAGCGGTGGCTCCTTCACCCATCCAGACAGGGCAGGGACAATCAGTGGCCTCTAGACCACCATGGCCCCGAGTGTGGCTGCGCCCCCGAGCGCCTTCGGGGCGTCACCAGGGACCGGCCTGAGCAGAGGAACCAGGGCTGAGCACTGGGAGCGAGCTGGGGCCGGGCTGGGGATGCCCAGCGTGGGGGGAGTGACCCCGCAGCCCCTGAGGGGCACTCACAGCCCAAGGGTGTGAATGCGTGTCCCTGGCGTGTCCCTGGTGTGTCCCTGGCGTGTGGGGTTTGCACACACGTGTGGGGCGGGGGCACACGCGGGGTGCCTGTGACGGGACAGGTCAGAGTGGGTGGCACCCCACATGGGCACGGGGGTGCCTGGGGACCCTCCACACACGCTCCACGCAGGTGGGGAGCCCCCTGCACACACGCTCTGCTCTCCCTGCACATCCCTCTCCCCCTTACACGACCCCCTCGCCCCCCCTCCCC
>NW_024498697.1:745603-846921 GCF_017590055.1 Onychostruthus taczanowskii
CCCATAATCGGCTCCAGCTGCACAAACATTCCCGCACCCGGAGCCGCCGCCGCCTCCGGAGCCGCCCCCGCACCCGCCCGGACCCTCCCCCGAACCCCCTCTGGGCCCCCTGGCCAGCCCCTCCCCCGGAGCCCCCTGGGCCCCCCGGCCGGACCCTTCCCCGGCCAGGGCAGCTGCGGAACCGCGCGGCCGAGGGGCAGCCCCGGGCAGAGCCCTGCAGGACAGGGCGGGGAGGAGTTCTGGGGGGCTGGGGGAGACCGTGTCCATCCATCCATCCATGTCCACCCATCCATCCCATCTGTGTCCACCCATCCTGAGCCTACTCATTCCACTGGTGTCCATCCACTCCACATCCATCCACTTCACATCCACCTTTGGATCCATTCCATCATCACACCCACATGTGCATCCATTCATGTCCATCTACCTCTCCATCCCTTGTCCATTCACTCAACACTCTCTGGACAGGCCCTGGATGTTGGTGGAGTCCCACTCTCACCCATCCCAGCTTCTCCAGGCAGTGCACCAGAATGGAGATGGGAGCCCGTGCCCACTCACCCTGTGTCCATCCACCCCAGGCTCTCCAGGAGTTCCCCAGGATGGAGATTGGGTCCATCCAGCTGCGTCCATCCATCCCCTACCCTGCAGGAGGGGGGCTGAGATGGAGCCAGGGCCCCACATCCCTGTGTCCAAGGGAGGGGAGGACACTGTGAATGACACAGCTCACCACACTCACTGACCCCAGGCTCTCCAGGACAATTCTGGGCTGTGGAGGCGGCCCCACACTCCCCACTCCCCCACCCCTCAGGTGTGTCCCTGTACAGAGCCAGGATCCCACACGGCTTGGGGACAGTGATGGATCCCACCCCCACCGCGCACAGCTGGCCAGGATGGCGGCACGGGGACAGGACTTTGTGCCTGCCTGGCAGACCCTCCCCGCCCGGGCCCCCCGAGCTGCCGGGTCCCGTCCCGCGGCTCCGTCTCCTTTAAGAGCGGCGCGGCCGGAGCCGAATTCAGCCGCCGGCCGCCTGTCCCCGCTGGCGTCCGGCCAGGGCTCGGCCTCGGCCGCGGCCAGATCCCGCTGCAGCGCCCGCCCGGCGGGGACAGCCGGCCGGGGGGGCCGGGGACACCCGGGGCCCCGCTGGCACCATTGGGTGCTGGTCCCTTGGGTCACTGCTGGCTCTGTCCCCGTGCGGGTGAAGGCACACGGAGCCAGAAGGTGGGGACAGCCAGAGATGTCCGCACAAAATCTCAGGACCTGTCATGCCAAGAGATCATGGAGACACGTGAAGTGTAGCAAAGAGATGTCCCTTGCCACCTCCATGTCACTGCTGGAGACCAGGACAAGGGGGGTGGTGGCAGGGGAGGGGACAGGGGAGATGGATCCCACTGCCCCGAGGGAATTGTGACCCTGGGCTGAAAAAGGGACAGTCTGGGGACAGTTGAACGTTGGGGGCCATGGGGACAGAACAGCCCCAGGAGACAGGACAGCCCCCATGCAGGACAGGGGACAGGAGAGCTTGTGGCCAGGACAGCCCATGGTCCAGGGGACAGGACAGCCAGCAGCAGGGGACAGCAGTGACCACGGCCTGGGTCCCAGGAGCACTGGGACAACCAGTGCTGGGGACACCGCATGACCCAGGGTCCTTCTCCCAGTTCCTCCCTCCTCCTCTCCCTTGTCTGCAGTGGTTTCACCTCCGGGGCTGTCCCTGTGCTGGGACAGTCCAGTGCTGTCACCCACAGCTGACCCTTGTCCCCATCCCCAGGAGCACGAGCCCAGCGAGCACTGGTGGCACTGGTGGCACTGCTGTGGTGAGCTGTGGGTGCTCTGGGGCCGGCCGGCTTTGGGCGTTAATTGACTCCCGCGGCGGTGGCAGCTGTGAAAACAGAGCTGGGCTCATTAGGGGACATCAAAGGACCCCGGCACGGCCGGGAGGGGACACGGCCCGACCTGCTGGCATTTGCTCCCTCTTCACTCGGCTTAAAAGGGGAAGAGGAGGATGGGAGTCGCTGGCATGGGGACAGCCCTGCTCAGCGAGGAGGTCCCTGTCCCCTGTCCCTGTCCCTGGGATTAGTGGCACCTGGGGGAACCCATTCTTTGGGTGACATCCCCAAGGTTACTTGGACATGGGGTGACCCATCCCTGGGGTTAGCTGGATTTGGGGTGATCTCTCTTCAGAGATCAATCACCTGCTTCTGGGGTGACCCATCCTCACAGTCACCCATCCCCAGGGTGACCTGTACCCAGGGCAAGTTGTCCCTCAGGTGACCCATTCACAGAGAGATCCATCTTTGGGGCGACCTGTCCCTGGTGTTTCCCAGGGTGCCCCATCCCTGGGGTGACAGAGCAGGGGACAGAGGGGACACGCGCTGACTGCTGCTTGCAGACATTCTGCAGCTCCTCCTGCTCAGGCTGCAAACAGCCCTGAGAGCCAAAACCTCCAAAACCCCCTAAAAATTGCCTGGAAAGGGCACAGAGCTGTCCCAGTTCCTCCTATTCCCACTCCATCACAGGAGACTGTGGGGCCAGGGAGGGGGGCCAGGGACCCCCAATGGGTCCCAGAACCCCCAGGTCCCTCGGCACCCCCAGAGCACAGGAGAAGCCCCAGCGATCCCAGATCTCAGCTCTGTTTTCCAAAGCCAGGACATGAAGCCTTTTAAAAAAATCTCCTCTCGGAGCTCCTGCATTCCTGGGTGGAGAGTTTACATTCTCGCGTCCCCCGTGATCTGCGCTTCGCCTCCGGAAAACAAAGCAGCCTTGGGGGGAGCTGCTTTTTGGGGAGCAGGACCTTCCAGCTGGAGCCAGAACCCCAAAGCCGAAGCACCCAGAGCCAGGGCTGGATACGGCCCGGGACCCCCTTGGCAAGGGGGGCCCCTGAATGGCACCCTTGGGTGGGCATTGAGGGGTGCAGGGGGGTCCCCTGATGCCTTGGCCAAGGCTCAGCCTGCCCATGCCACCACCAGAACAGACTGTAGGACTCACCCTGCCTGAATTCCCACTTCCAGAGGCTCCCAAAACAGGGGCAGGGGTAACAGGGGATGCTGGGGTGTTCTGGGGGGTGCCAAGGGGGGGCTGGTGGGGGTCCCGACCAGCTCAGCCCGACCCCCAAACTGCTTCTCCAAACCGCAGAGGAGGGGGAAAAGAAGCCCTGGATAAGTTTCTCCCCCTCTTCTCTCCCCCTTCCAAGTCATCGCTGGAAAATTAAACCGGATCCAAAGAGTTTTTCCTTTCCAAAATGTGCTGGAGAGGCGCTGCCTTAACCCCTTCAGCTCCTGCCTCGTCCTCATCGCGGGACTGGGATTTTTAAGGGGGTTTGGGGATTTTCCCGGGCTTCGCTGGGGGAAGGGGAATGGTGCAATGCCCTGCAATCCCTCTTTGTGCTCCAGCGATCCCCACATACCCTGGAACGAGGGAGACCAGAAGCGCTGAGGCTCCCCGGGGCCAGTTTTGGGGCACCCCTGGGGCCAGCGCTTCGTGGCCAGGTCTCCCTCTCCATTTTGGGAAGAGTATTTTTTTTCATTCCAATTAAATCCAGCTGATTAAATCCATCCTTTCAGGCCCCCTTCCCTGCCCTGAGCTTGTCCCCCTCCAGCTGAAACTCCCCTACATCCCCCCTCCAGCATCCCCCAAATTCCAACAGATCGAACCGGAGTCGGGACCCGTTTCTCTCCGGAGCCTCGGGATCGGGGGCCCACCCCAGCCAAACCCCTAATCCCAGAGAAAATGTGAGCTATTTCCTCCCGGGGGGGGGACACAGGAGAGGCCCCCCCCTCCCACTGCACACTGAAAATTCCTCATTTTTTGGGTTAAAACTCTCTTTTTTCCCCTTTCAAAGTACTTTGTTCCAGCTGGAGGGAGGCACTGGCTCATCCCCACGGGGCGGTGGAAGTGGGGGGCCCAGCAGAATCCATGGGAACCCCCACAATTTAATTATTGGGGTTTTTTTGGGGAAAAAAAAAGCCCTTAGGAATAATCTGGCATTTTTTTGACTCATTTGTATTTGTGAAAGGATTGTTCAAAAAAGGGATTTGGGAGGAAAAGTCATCAGCCAAGTAGGGGGGCCCAGGGAGAGCCCCCGGGGGTGGCAGCCCCAGCCCAGGGTCTCGTGGGAGCAAAAGGGTGTGGAAGAAAAAATCCACTTTCTTGGGGAGTTTCGAAAGGAGAGTGAGGAAAAAAGGCCTGTTATTGGGGGTTTTTGCCTTTTTTCACCCTTTTTTTCCAGGAGCCAGCGGAGCAGCGGCTGGAGGGAGCCGGGACAGAGCAGGAAGGGGGGAGCAGGGGCCCGAGGGTCCTCTCCCAAGCTTGGCAGTGTTTTTCCCCTTCTCCTCTTTTTTCTCCCTTTTCCCACCTCTTTCTCTTCTTTCCTGATCCTTTTTCTCTCCTCATTTTTTTTATCTCCTCCTTTTTCTCTTTTCCCCTCCTTTTTTATATTTTTCTCTTTTCTCTCCTTTTCCTTTTTTTCTCCTTTTTCTCCCCTTTTCTCCTTTTTTCCACCCTTTTGTTTTTCTCCCTTTTCTCCTGTTTTCCTCCCCTTTCTCCCACTTCTTTCCTCCCTTTCCTCCTTTTTCTCTCGTTTTCCCCTTTTTTCCTTGCTTTTCTCCTTTTTTCACCCTTTGCTGCTCATTTTTCCCTTGTCGCCTCTTTTTTTCCTCCCTTTCCTTTCTTCTTTCCTTTCCCCCTTTTTCCTCCCTTTTCCACTGTTTTTTCCCTTTTTCGTCTTTTTTCCTCCCCTCTTCTCCTTCCTTTTTCTCCTATTTCTCCCTCTCTCTCCTCCTATTTTCTCCCTCACTTTTTTCACATTTTTAAATAGAAATATATACTTAAATTTACAAATGCTATTTACAGGTTTAATTACAAAAAAAAAAATTCAAAGAAAAAGAGAGACACCCCTTAGACGTTAATAAATCTAAAAATAAAAAATATATAATAACTCCTCCCCCCCCACCCCCACAAAAAAATATTTCAGGCCGAAGGGCGGCGGGGCCGGGGGGGTCACACCGTGGTCTCGCCCTGCTTGCTGTTGGTGAGCCGAGTGTAGAACTTCCTCCAGGAGTGCAGGGTTTTGCCCGACCATATCCAGAACCCGGAGGTGATGCCCACGATCAGAGTCATGAGATACTTGATCATGTAGACGGTGAAGTCGGGGGTCATGCGGGGGGTGAAGTGCAGCGGGCAGGGGATGGCCAAGCTCTTGCAGTTCTGGCTGATCCAGCTGCGCTCCCAGTGCTCGCGGAACGCCTGCTCGTAGAAGTAGCAGGCGATGACAATGGTGGCCGGGACGGTGTAGAGGACGCTGAAGACCCCGATGCGGACCATGAGCCGCTCCAGCTTCTCCGTCTTGGTGCCGCCGTGCTTCATGATGGTGCGGATGCGGAAGAGGGAGACGAAGCCGGCCAGGAGGAAGGAGGTGCCGATGAAGAGGTAGACGAAGAGCGGGGCCAGCACGAAGCCTCGCAGAGGGTCGATGTTGTTGAGGCCCACAAAGCAGACGCCGCTCAGCAGGTCGCCGTCGATCTGCCCCATGGCCAGGATGGTGATGGTCTTGACTGCTGGCACTGCCCAGGCGGCCAAGTGGAAGTACTGGGAGTTGGCCTCGATGGCCTCGTGGCCCCACTTCATGCCGGCAGCCAGGAACCAGGTGAGGGACAGGATGACCCACCAGATGGAGCTGGCCATGCTGAAGAAGTAGAGCATCATGAAGAGGATGGTGCAGCCCTCCTTCTTGGTGCCCTGCACCACGGTGCGGTAGCCGTCCTCCTGGAAGCGCTCGTTGCAGACCACCCTCTCCTCCAGCACGAAGCCGGCGATGTAGGCCACCGACACCATGGTGTAACACCCTGAGAGGAAGATGATGGGTCGCTCGGGGTAGCGGAAGCGCTGCATGTCCACCAGGTAGGTGGTGACGGTGAAGAAGGTGGAGGCACAGCACAGGACGGACCAGATGAGGATCCAGATGCGGGCGAAGCGGATCTCGTCCTCGTTGAAGAACATGTGGCCGTCAGGACGGGTGGGCTCGCAGGGCGCCGCGCAGTCCTTCTCCCCCAGGAACTTGTAGTTGAGGTAGCTGGGCACCTTCAGCGCCCGCGGGCAGTGGAAGGGGTGGTCGAGGGTGGCATAGCGAGGGGCGCCGGGGGTGCCCTGGCCGGCCAGTGGCGTGGCACTGGTCAGCAGTGCTGGGGAGCTGCCGTCCTCCGAGTGGTTCTGCCCCACACAGATCTGCTCGGCGCCGTGCCGGGGGAAGTTCTCACATCGCAACCGCTCCGGCCACTGGAACCCGAATTTGTTCATGAGGGCCTCGCAGCCCTGGCGCGCCCGCTCGCAGATGGAGCGGCACGGCGGGATGGCCTGCTCCAGCACCGTGCACACCGGCGCGTACATGGAGCACAGGAAGAACTTCAGCTCCAGCGAGCACTGCACCTTCACCAGCGGGTAGAACTGGTGCACCTCCAGCCCCGCGTCCTCCTGGTTGGTGTGACCCAGCAGGTTGGGCATGATGGTCTGGTTGTAGGCGATGTCGGTGCAGAGCGGGATGGAGATGGGCTGGCAGAAGCCGTGGTCGGGGATGGAGATGCCCTTCTCACCGTGCAGCTGGCCCCGGCTCGGTGCCGGCACGCTCAGCCCCGCCAGCAGCCAGGCCAGGGCGGGCAGCACGCCGGGGGGGCCCATGGTGCCCCGAGCCGTGCGCCCCGATTTACCGTGCCCGGTGCCCAGCCGGACGGCCAATCCTCCCGTCCGGGGCTGCCGTGCCCGGTGCTGCCTGGACGACTCCCAGTGACTGGATAGGCTCTGGTCCCGCCTGGATGACTCCGGGTGGCCTGATCCGCCGTGCCCGATGCTGCTGACTCGACGGCTCCCAGGGATCAGCTCTGCCGTGGCCGGTGCTGGCCGGACGATCCCCGGTGACTGGATATTCAGCTCCCGCCTGGACGGCTCCCGGAGCCCGGATCCCCCGTACTCGGCGCTGCCCGAACGGCTCCCGCTGCCCGCTGTCCGCCTACCCCGTGCCCGGCGGGACGGCTCCCGGTGTCTTGATCTACTGTGCGTGGCGGGACGGCTCTCGGTGCTCGGACGTGGCGATCCCGGTGCTCCGCGGCGCTGCTCCCGCTGTCCGAACTTGGCGCTCCTGCTGCTCCCGGAGCCGCGGGCGGGAGGTGGTGCCGGGAGGGGGGTCCCGNCCCGCCCCGGGGGTCACCGCCCCCCCCAAAGTTTTTCCGAGCCGTGCGAACTCCCCCCGCGGGCGGGGTCGGGCCGGGGCCGCGGGGAACGGCCCTGCCGAGTGCCCTGTGTCCCCAAACCGCACTGCGGCCTCTGCCGCCCGTGTCCCCTGTGCCCCCCGTGTCCCCTTGTTCCTGCTCTGTGTGCCCTGCTGTCCGTGCCACCCCGTCCCCCCGTGTCCCCTTGGTCCCCGCTCTGTGTGCCCTGCTGTCCTGTGTCCCCCCGTGTCCCCTTCTTCTCCACCGTGCCTCCTGACAACCACCGTGGTCACTATACCTCTGTCCTGTGCCCCTCCCCTGTCCTCTGCGCCTCCCATGTACCCTGTGCTCCCCGAGTGCTCTGCACCCTGCCATGTCCCCTGTCCCCTGTGTCCCCTGCATCCCCCACTGTATGCTCTAGCCCTGCTGTGGCTTTTGCACTCCCTCCATGCCCCCTCTGTGTCTCCTGTGTCCCCCTTGTTCCCTCTGCACTACTCATGTCCCCTAACCCCCCACCTTTGGGGCTGCTCCCCCCAGCCTAAGACCCACATTCCCCATGACGTGCTGCAAGGTGTCCCCACTGTCCCCAGCTCGACTTTAGGCTGCAGTGGAGCAGAATCAGCTCCCACGCCCCACTGGAGACCTCCAGAACAGGGTGTGTATTGGCCCCAATGTCCCTTTTCCCCAGGCATCTGCCAGGCAGTGCCACCACTCCATGGGCTGCCCATTGCCACCCTGGGGTGCTGCACCCCCAAAAGGCCACTACACAGCCAGGGGTGTCCCCATATCAGTGAGGGGAGGTGGGAAACATCCTGCAACCTGCCTCTCCCCCCCACCTCACAATCCCACACCTCCCACCCCAACTGGGGGGTTGTGCTGAAGGGAACCTCTGTCCCCAAAAACAGGGCAGTGGGAGAGGCCTGGGGGACTGGGACACACTGTGGGGAACTGGAGCGAGCTGCAGGTGAGGGGCGGGGTCTTGGACAGGGCAGAGGTGGACAGGGATATACCTGGAGGGAACCAGGACACACTGGGAGGATCCAGGGCATGCTGGGGGGATCTGGAACACACAAGGAGGGAAGTGAAACACAGTGGGGAAACACTGGAACACACTGTGGGGGGACACTGGGACACAGCAGGGGGATCCAGGACATCCTGGGGGCATCCAAGACACATTGAGAGTGTTGGGACATAGGGAGGTCAAACACAGTGGGGTCATGGGACACACTGGGGAGTCAAGAACAAACTGGGGGCACAGGGACACACTGGGGAGACTTAGACACACTGGGAGAGACTGGCACCCACCGGAGTTCCCTTTTCAGGGAATGAAACTGTAGGTGACCACCCCAGATTTTGGCACTAGAATGGGGGGCTGCCTTTCGCAAGGCAAGGGGGCTGCCTTTCCGCCCCCCCCTTTCCCTGGGGGGGCTGCAGTGGGGAGCCTCTGCCCCTGTCTGCTCCGTTTTGGGGTGCTGGGGGATGAGGGGCAGCCGAGGGGGCTGTGGTGGGGAGCCCCCTGCCCCCGTCCGCTCCGTTTTGGGGGGCTGGGGGGCTTCTGGCAGCCCCCTTCCCTCCCTCCCTGCGCGTCCTCCCTCCCTTTCTCTCCCTTTCCTGTAACTTAAGCTTTTGTTGTGAGCAGGAGACCCGGGCTGTCGTGAAAAGAGGGGGCCCCACCGCCTTTCACAGCGTAATTGAAACCATTGCGGCTCCTGGCCGAGGGGGAAGGGCAGGGGGGGGCTCCAAAATCAAAGCCTGGGGGGGAAAGACGGGACACACGATGCTGCCGGCCCCCCTCCCCGCCAGCCGGACGTGCCGGGTGTCCCGGCGGGGCTGGCGGGGCTCTCCCCGCTCCCGGGGACGGCGGAGCCTCCGGGGCTGCTGTGGGGTGAGGCGGTGGATGGCAGCCAGGGCCGCCTGGCCCCGATGGGGCACCCAGGGGTGCTGCCTTTGGGCACAGCCGGGGTCGGTGGGTGTCCGGTGGTCCCGGGCGGGAGACGGCGGAGAGGCTGGCACGGCGCCGGCGGCGGGGCCGAGTCCGGAGCCCGGCCAGCGCCGACTCCGGCCCGTTCCCGTTCCCGTTCCCGTTCCCGCTCCCGGCTGCAGTGGGAAGGCAGGGCGGCTGCTCTGGCCGCAGCTCCTCTCGGCCCTGTGGCGGCACGGTCTGGTTGGGTGACCCCCACGGTGGCCCCCAGTCCCACAGCGACAGGGACGGAGGGGTACAAGGGTGTCTGCACAGCCACGTGCATCTTGGCTTCCTAAACGCTTCAGATTTTGGATTCTCTCTGGACATGGGGGGGTTTCATTTCCAGAAGGGGTTGCAGAGGCTGACCCCATGCTCCCTGTCCTCCTGGGTGCTGGTTCAGGACAAGAGTCCCCAAAGCCTCCAGGGACACACTCTGGTTCCACCCAGAGTGGGTGCTCAGCCCTCCTGGGGAGGGCAAAACCCAGAGCAGACCCTGCAGTCAGCCCTGAGAGGAAGCCCTGGGTGGACTGGGGGTGTCAGGGGACACCCTAGGGAAGCAGCCAGTGGGGTCCTGCCTGCTCAGGGGTGTCTCCTCACAGGGACATTCAGGGTGGCCAGGGAATCCTGTTGATATCACTCGTCCCTGTCACCAGGCTCCCAGCCCTATTCCCAGGCCCTGCCCGGGAGCATGAGGGATGGTAGAGTGTGCTGCACCCTCTGCAAAACTTTCCAGGAGAGTCTACACTTGGTGTCCTGGGTGGAGGGAACGCCATGAAGACAAGGACAAACCCTTGCATGCAGTGGGAGAGGGTGGGTGCTGCCTAGACTGGGCTTTACTGGGAGTGTGGGGCCAAACCCAGCTCTTCCCCCCAGCTCCCCTTCGTGTCCTCACAGAGCTGCTCAGGGTGGGGGGCACCCAGGGGTCCCAACCCTCCCACTGCTCCACTCTCACTTCATCCCAATAGAGCACTGGGGGGTGCTGGTGGGCACCCTGTGTTGCCAGTCCCCTGCTCCCAGCACCCAAGGGTCCCCAGGGGGAGGCCCGTGGGTACCACCACCTCCAAAACTCTGGTGGCTCCTGTGTCCCTCGTGGAGCAGGACATGATGCCCATGCAGCCCCCCCTTCCTGGGATTCCTCCAGCACCATCAGGTGCCAGGATGCCTGTGGGGTCCCCCCCTGCACCCATCAAAGCCAAGGATGGGGGACACTGCTGGGAACACCCATATCACCTCCAGCAGCACTCTAGCCCAGCCACAGGCTGATGGCCTCTTTCTGAGCCTCCTCCCTGGGGACAGGTACCCTGGAGGTGACACTGGGGGTGGCACCACATCTGGCACAGGCCCTGTGCATGGCCCCATGCAGGGCTGGTGCTGGCCATGCAGTAGTGGCCAGCACCACTCTGAAGGGCAGTGTTTCCAGGGGGCAATGGCAGCACCAGTTTGCTGTAAGTGTCCCTTAGGGATGGGCACACAGGATGGCAAAGGAGAAATGGGGAATGGAGGGGCTGTGGCAGGCAATGCCAGGCAGGATGGGGATCTCGGGGGTCCCCCAGGAGCACAGAGGAAGGGAAGGGCCTCCCGGCCCTGCCCTTGGCTTTGTTTCACACTTAAGAGCCTCTAATTAAAACCAGGCACAAAGGCCCTGGCTGGCGGCAGGCGCGAGGTGCCAGCAGAGGACGGGGGTCTGTCACCAAGGGAACAGCAGTGACATGGGGTCCTGGGCATGGGCCTCTGCAATCCTGGGCATAAGCGGGCACGAACAGACACACAGACAGACACAGACACACAGACACAGACACAGACACACACACACACGTGTGCTCCCTGCCCTGTGGGCCAGGGATAGAAGTGCTCAGGCCTGGTTTGTACTGGTCTGAACTGGTCTGATGGTCTGCAGTGGCTCGATGTGTGGTGTGTGGGAGGGGTCTGTGAGCAGCACTGCCCAGGGGGGCTGCGGGCAGAGATGAGCCCTGGGCTGTTTGTGGGGTGAGTCAAGCCCTGGGGTGCCCCTGCCCTGGGGTCAGCCTGGTTGGCAGCGGGCACAGCTTTAGTCAAGGACCACAGAGGGTCCCCAGCTGGGATCGGGGGGCTGGTGGGTGACCCCGAGACTGGCCATGACGAGCTGGGAGATGAGCCCCCCCACACAATATGGGTCTGCCTGCCTGGATCCCTCGGGGTGGTGAGACCCCAAAGCTGCAGCGTCCCCCAAAGCCATCCCCGGTGCCCACAGGGCACGAAGCCCACCGGGGCGGGCGCAGGGAAAGTGGCTTAAGCACACCTTGACCTTGCTGGCGGGGGAGGATCCCCTCAGCTTGTCCGACACATCTCCTGCCAGCGCCGGCATTGAGAGCGCGCGAGCCCGCGCGCGGAGGAGCCGGCATGAAAAGGCAGCTTAGGCATCTCCTGCTGCGAGAGATGGATTAGGGGCTTCGGGGAGGCCGGGGGACAGCCAGCGCCACAGCCACCGGGCCGCGATGGCCGCGTGCCGGCGGCCAGGCCGCGGGGCCAGGGTGGGCACGCAGCCACTGCCCCATGGCACCGTCCTGCTGGGACACCGGGGCAGAGGGATGGGACACTGCGGGAGAAAAGCGTGTGTGTGGAAAACGCCAAGGGCTGTCCCGGCAGGGAGGGGACACAGGGGCTGGCAGCCCCGGCCCCGCTGTGGGCCCCCCTGGCTGGCAGCAGCTGTCACTGTCAGGGCTCGGGTATTTTTAGAGCCGCCCTAGACCGCAGTGACCATTTCTGCCCACGGAGTGCATGGGATTGGGGCAGGGAGGGGAGGGGGGAAATGGGCACAAATTTCCCTTTTTGCTCTGCTTTGGGGTTGGCAGTGCCCTTTAAGTCCCCAGGGAAGCACCTGGAGCTGACAATGGTCCCTACGGGGCACAGGGACCCCATATTGGTGGGGTGGGCATGGTCTAACCATCTCAGCTCTGTCCCCATGCTGGGTTGGGGTCTGTGTTCCCAGGGCAGTGACAGTGATGTCCCCACAGGGACAGCCTGGACCCCTGGATGTCCCCTAGGAACTGTTCCAGGTCTGTGGGGTGGCCCCTGTGGTGGAAATGCAGGCAGGATGGGGTGCCCCTCTGGCCATCCCTCCCTCTCCCAGGAACAGCTGTGCCCTCAGCCGGGGGCAGGGGACCTGCCAGCACTGGGCATGTGACAGGAGGTGATAGAGCTGCTATTTATACCTTCCTGTGTCAGGGCTGGGTGTGGGGACCCAGTGAGCCCATGCCACTGACCCATGGTGACTCTCAGGGTCCCCCGAGTGCCCGTTTGTCCCCCAGCACCAACCAAAATCCCCTGTAGGGAGGGGTGGGCTCAGTATGACCAGAAGTGTCACATTCCATAGTGTCACACAGCCATTCCAACTGTCCCCAGCCCACTGGGGACACAGAGTCACGTCTGTACCCAGTGGGGGCACAGAGTTGACACAGGGACATGGAGCTGTCCCTATGCCCAATGGGGACAGAGTTGTCCCCATTGTGGACACTGAGCTGTCACCGTGTCTGACAGTGCATGAAGTTGTTCCCAACAAGGACACTGAGTTGTCCCCGTGCCCAGTGGGACACAGAGCTGTCCCTGTGCCAGTCCCTCCGGCCTAGAGGGTACCAGAGGAGGGCAGATGTGTCCCCCAAATGCCACAGGTCCTGGGGAGCACACATCCCCGGAGGCCCTTGGCACAGGGAGATGCCAGGTGGGGAGGCATTCATTCCCGGCCTCCCTCCTGCTCCTGTGGCAGCAGGGCAGGGGAGCACAGCCCAGAGAGGGGCCCCCAGAGAAGAGGGGCCCCCCAGAGAAGAGGAGCCCTGGTGAATGCAGCACAGGCTCCTGGTCCTGAGGGGCCTCTGCTCATGCTGGGCTCTGGGGTGCCTTGGCCTGGGGACACTGTGCCCGTTGAGCACCTCAGGCAGAGAAGCCCAGGGACTCAGCCCTTTGGCACCAAGTGACACAGGCAGGGCTGAGAAGTCCTGGGCAGCACTGTGGGCCCCAGGACCACCCCAGCACCACCCCTGCTGTGAGCTCAGCACCCCTGGAGTGCCAGGTTCCCAAAGCCCAGGCAGGCAGAGCTGGGTTCCCCCCACGCATGGGTGAGGATGAGCACCAGCTTTGTGCACCCAGTGAGAAGGGGCAAAGGACACCAGCACAGCTGGGTCCTGCCAGGGGAGCTGCCACCCTCCTCAGGGGTCCCCACATTCCCTGTTCCAGGTTCATCCCACCTGGCTTGACACAGCCCCATCTCCTTGCAGGGCCTTGTCTGGCTCAGCACCCCATGGTGGGTGGGGGGGAGGGGGTCCAGGGGGTGGCTGGGCATCCCAGTGACCACCTGGGTAGGTCAGGAGCCCCCTGTTGTGGGCACAGCCCCTGCACTGGAGCCAAGGGTGCCCACCCAGGACCCACGGGTGGGCTGGGATGCAGGACATTTGACTGAATCACCCACAGGGCTGTCCCACATGGTGTGGTTGGGCTCCCTCGGCAGGGGTCCCAGGTCCAGTCCTGCCCATGTGGACCCACCTGGGTGCTTTGGGAGGATAAGGAGGGGACCACAGATCTGACATGGGCCACTGGGATTTTTGAGGGGTGTTGAGTAAAGCAGACAGGCAGAGCATCAGCAGGACATTCTCAGGGCAATGAGGAGCAAATTGGAGCGTGTTTCTGCCCAGCAAGAAATGGACAGAAACATGGCCACTCTGCAATGCAGAAGTCCCAGCTCACAGCCACCAAGCCCTTCTCAGCACACAGGGCTGGCTGGTTCCAGGAGAGAGCTAAGATTAGAATCATAGGATATTAGGGGTAGGGATGGACCTTAAAACCATCTAGTCCCACCCCCAGGCTGCTCAAGGCCTTACCCAACCCGGCTTTGAACACTGCCAGGGGTGGGGCATCCAGCACCTCCCTGTACTGGGAGGTTTTTACTTCCAGGATATCCTGGGGGAATTCCTGCAGGGCTGCTGTGGTGGGGCAGAAGGCTGAGTACAGCATTCCCTCCTAGCAAGTGAGAGGCACATGCTCCACACAGGAGTTCTGGCAGCACAGGCCAGCCTGGCTCACCGCAGGAACAAATCGGGTCTGGAGCTACCCCGTGGAGCACAAAGAACAAGCAGTGCTTCAGGACTCACTGCTCCGCTGTGCAGGGCACAGGTGTCCCCTCAGGGACAGCTCTGGTGGCACATGGAGGCTCACACTGCAGACAGCCCCGATCCCGAACTCCTCTCCCTCACCCGGCTCTGACAGGCAGCAGGGGGCAGCAGGGCCCGGGCAGAGAGGCTGCTGCAGAGAGAGGGAACGCAATGAATGAATGGAGAGACAGATGGGATCTGTTTTTCCTGCTGTCAGGGCAGGCGGAGGGCCGGCGACACACGGCACGGTGCTCAGGGACAGCTGGTGACAGCTGTGCTGGGGGATGGAGAAGCAGAGACCTCTGCAGACCCAGACCCAAATCCTAGACCCAGACCTCAAACCTAGACCCAGACCCAGACTCCAAATCCAACCGCTGCCTACAAATCCAGACCCAGACCTAGACCCCGTCCCCTGACGCCAACCCAGCCAAGGCCCCAAGTCCCCAGTCCTGGTCCCCAAGTCTAGACCCAGATGTAGATCCTAGACCCGACCCCGATCCCAAAACCAGACCCAGCCTCCAGACCCTAACCTAGCACCTGCCCCCAGCTCCCGGTACTGTCCGTGGCACTGCTGCTGTGGCACTGCAGAGGGCAGGGCTGCGGCTGCACGAGCCGGGCACACACTTCCCACTCAGGGCCGAGGAGAGGCCGTCGCAGCCCGGCCGGAGGGCGGCGGCAGCACCGGAGATACGAGCACGGGGCTCTGTCGGGCCCTGGGCTGCACCGCGGGGCTGGCTCTGAGCGCCGCGATGCGCTCAGGATTTGTGCTGGGCACCGCCTCAGGGCGGGGTGCGATTTCTGTGATCCCCGTGAGGGCTCACCCGGGCCCGGACCGCTCCCAGCGCCGAGGGGCTCCGGGCTGCCCTCAGCCGCCCCCCTGCGGACCCCACCGAACTGCCTCTGCGCATGCGCCGCCCCAGCAGGCGGCACGGCCCGCTGCGCACATCGGGGGCGGTAGCGAGCCCGCGATCCTATTGGCTCACACGACCATCACTCAATCGACTGGAGCAGTCCCATTGGCTCGGGCTGGGAGGGCGGGAAGGCTGAAGTGGATCTCGCTCTCTCCGTGTCGAGCCCTCTCTCCCTGTCGAGCCGTGTGACGCCTGTTGCAGCGGGTGGGAAACGGTGCCCAGCGCTGCGCTGTAGCTCGCGCCCTAATTGGCTGCTAGGCACCCGCGTGCGCTACTCCCTCCCTCATTGGTTGTCCGGCGCCCGCGTGCCGCCGTTCGCGCCCCCATTGGCCGTCGGGGCGTGCATGCGCGGTGCCATCTGCAGTCAGACGCGCAGCAAGGCTCGGGGGGGCGTGACCTGCCGCGGCAGAGCCCTGAGGGCGCGGCCGGCCGTGCGAGCCGTTTCCGTCCCCGTCCCCTCGGCGTGCTCAGCAAGGCTCGGGGGGGCGTGACCTGCCGCGGCAGAGCCCTGAGGGCGCGGCCGGCCGTGCGAGCCGTCCCCGTCCCCGTCCCCGTCCCCTCGGCGTGCCGACCCCCGGCGTGCCGCTGTTTCCGAGCCGGTCCTGCCGCCGCCGCCCCGCCGGGTCCCGCTGCAGCAGCCACTCCACTCCGCGCGTTGGCGCTGCCGTGAGGGACCCCCGTCGTTGCAGATCACGTGACTTGCGTCGCTGCGCACGTGACCTGTGGGCAGCGCATGCGTGGTGCGGCGGGGGCGGTGCAGGCGGGCGGCGCTGAGGGCGGAGGCGGCGGCGGCCGGAGCGGAGCGGGGCCGGGCCGGGCCGGCGCGAAATGGCGGACAGGTTCTCCCGCTTCAACGAGGACAGGGACTTCCAGGTACTTCCCTCGCGGCGCCCCGCGCGGCCGCGGCCCCTCGGGCTGGGCTCCGCCGCTTTCTCCCCACCCCCCTACCGGGGCTTTGTGTGCGGGCCCGGCGCTGCGCCGCGGCGGGGAGCGGCACAGAGGGGAACGTGGGGGGCCGGGGCCGGCTGCCAACATGACCCGCGGCTGGGGAGAGCTGCCCGGGCACGGAGGGCAGCGGGTGGCGTGTTGTGACGGCGGTGGCGAGGGGCCGACCCCGCGGAGGGAGCGGCAGGGGAAGACGGTTAGGGGATCAACCCTCCTCCAGTGATGGGACCGACCACCCCCCGTGAGGGAACCAGCCCCTCCATGAGGGGAATCACCCACCCGCGGGGAGAGCTCGGATCATTGCCCCCGAGACCAGCACCGCGCCGTCCGAACATCTGCCAGCGACCCCCTTCTCTGGGGAAAAAAGGTCTCTTCCTTCTCACACCCGGCCCCCTCGCCAAAACATCAGTATTTCAACGTAATTAACGCCACTGATGCTGTTTGAAAGGGGCTTTAAATAAACAACGGGGAAATTAATGTTGACTCATTAAGCTCGAACAATGACATGTTGTTCTCTGACTTCAGCCCGAGAGAGTCTCGGGGTTAGAAGGGAAAACAAAAGGAGCGAGGATAACGCTGCTCGAGGAGAGTGGTGGATGAGCTGTTGTGTGGGTCCTTGTTTCGGGAGCCTGCCGTTGGAATGGTGCTGTTCATCCTCACTCGGGCCTTTCACCCAAAGACCTGGGAGGGTTTTTATAACGTGGAGCTTGCGTAATTCTGCTTCATCTGGCATTAAGGTGCAGTCTTGGAAGCAGTCAGGACATCCAGGAGTGACTAATTTATGTTGTTTCTGGATGTTTTAAGGGGTGCACGCTTCAAAAATTGTTACTAAACTGTGGTAGAAACACACAAGAAAATAAATACGAGTATGGTTGTGTGCAGTGTTGGCATTGCTTACTCTGAGGATGGAGGTTTGGCTCCTGCCACAGACCCAAACGTGGGCTCGTTTGCATCCTTCATTTCCTTCAGTGAAGAAATGAGCCATAATTAACACTGGAATAGTTTGATTTGGCTTTGAAGTTTGTGTTTCAGGAAGTGAAGCAAGCCAGATCTTGGGCTTGAAAACACATTTCTTGTAGTCCTTTGGTAAGGGAGAGATGGGGAACCTAAACCAAGCTGGGTACTGCGGCTGTGCCCAGGGAACAGGTGAGCTCTGCAGTCCTGTCCACATTTGCTTTGCGTGTCCTTGTTCCTGTCCCTTTGTGGGGAAACCCCATGGCAAGAAAAATAATTGTAGTGGCAAAACCTGTTACTGTGTCGTGGCTCTGGACACACAGGGGGAATGTGTGGTGATGTCAGGAGGAAACTCAGCTCCATTACCTGATCCCAAGATCTTGGAAGGTGCTGAGTGTGCCTAGGGGCAATAATGAAGTCACAACCCTGTGTCCTCTTGACTTTAAAAAAGGGTGCTGTTCTAAATTGGGATTTATCTGTGCTGAATACCAGGCTTTCCTTGTCCTTCCCATAGACTAGAGCGAAAAATAAAATGATGGGGTTTGGTTTTATGGAAGGGTCACTGCTCTGTTCTTCCCTGCCTGAAAATAAGCCAGGGAGAAGAGAGACATTTTATTTTGTGTTAAAGCTTCCTGTGAGGGAAAAGTGGAATCGTTCCCCTGGGAGGAGCAGTTTGGAGCTGGTTGAGGCTGCAGAGGACTGAAGGTGAAAACAGTGAGCTGTGGAAGAGATGATCTGAGGGGGACTGGGACAGGGTCACGCTGAATTTTGGGAGCTCAGGGGCCTGTGCATCTACCCTTGACAGCTGAGCAGTCTAACAGGTTTTTCCAAAGTATATTGATGGAGGAAAGATTTTTGCTGAAGAAGAAGAAGGAAAAATAAGGTTCAAAGTCGCTTTCAGAGAAGACTTTTGAGTTTTCTTCTCTGTATTGAGAGAGAGAGATTGCTTGAGCTGTAACATGGGTGTGGAATACAGGAAATGCTTGCTCTGCTGGGTATTTGCAGGGCTGCTGTGGCCATAGGTAAAAATACACTTGTGTGTGCCTCCATAGAAAATCCTGGTCTGCAAATATAGCAAAACCCGTTGGTGTTAGGGATGCTCTTTTCACACAGTTGTAGTTCTTTGGCAGGTGAAATTTCTGTCCTTGGAGCAGGTGCGACTCTAGATGTGATCCTGTGTCCCTGCCAGGCTGGTGAGTCCCAGGGAGCATGGCCAGAGGGAGACAGGCTCTAAAATTACACAGCTTGATCAGGGATGGATGCAGTGTGGGGAGGCTGCAGAGAGCTCTCCGGTTTTGTTCTGGGGTGATTTACTTCTGATCTCGAAGTGAAAGGCTGTGTAGCAGTTTGGAGAGAGGGAGAGAAACAAAAGGTTAGGAGTAAAGAGTATAGGTCAAAGGAACCTTTTAGCTGTTTGGAAGAAAGGCAGATATCTTGGGATTAGTGAGTGGCTAATGAAAGTCACTGGATGAAAAAAAAAAAAGCATTTCAGAGTTCTCATTATTATCAGCTGCCTTTCTGGAGAGAAGCTGGAAAGAGTCTGGGTTGGGAGAATCAGTTTGGCAAGAGTGCAAGTTGAGCACTGTAGGCAGGAGAGAGCTGGCAGTGCAGGGTTAGCAGAGGTGAGCCTCGAGTTTCTGAGCTTCTGATATGCTGGAGAAAAGTGGATTAAAGGTGAGAGCTGCTGGGAGCTGTTCTTCCCTCCCCTGTGCCTGACTGAAGAAAGATCAGTGCTATCAGGGGAGGCTGGAATGGAAACATACAGCACTGCAGGAAAATCAGGAAGGAAGGACCTAAATCGGCTGAGAAAGAGATGTCCATGGTCTGCAGTGCCTGGAAAGGTGCTCAGGGGAGAAGGGTTCTGCTGGACTGGGCAGAGGGATCAGCTGAGAACTGGAGAGATGAATGGGGGTTCTTCCCATAGCTGCAGCCACAGTGATGTGGTGGGCACGAAGAGAGCTGCAGAGGGAGTGATGCTCCTCCCAGGGAGTTCTTGGGAGCATGTGGAAAAGAGTGGCTTGTGTAAGGATAAGAAAGTCATATATCCCTAAGGATGAAGCTCATGGTGTGGAAGGAGAGGAGAAAGATTGTATACCTGAAATTGTAGCAACTCCTCTCTGTGTTGGGTGGAAGGAACCTTGAAGCTGAAGGTGATTTGAAGCTGAAATTGCCAAAGGAGCAGGGATGGCACTGGAGGATATCACTGCAGTGAGCTGATTAGGCAGCCCTTGGGTTTTTCCTGACAGGATTGTTGTGCTGTAGCTGTTCTCTGTAGCTTTAGAAGCCACACTAAAAGCTTAGATCCTCTTCCATTTTTGCTTTAAGCTCTGAAACTTTAGAGAAACTTGGAAAGCCCCTGGTTTTGAGTGTATTTTGCAGGTGCTGAACCTGAGGGCAGCTCCATAGAAAGGCCTTGAGTGTGCTCTGCCTGTCCTGGGGATTCTTCCCTTCCCAGGCCAGCACAGGGCTACGTTTGGGAGCCTTGGACAGGGAAATGGATGAGTGGAGGAGAAGGGATCTCTGACCTTCCTTCTCTTGCTCTGCAATGGCAAGTGAAGTCTTAGGTGGCTCATCCAAATAAATCCCAACTTTTTTTCCATTTTCCATCCAAGAGAGGTGATTTTTGGGGTTCTGACAAGCTTAGTTCTTGGAGTGAAGGGCTGGGGAACCTGTCTGTCGCAGGCTCTGTCACTTGTGTGAGCCACTGTCCCCTGGACTTACGGGCTTCCCTGGCAGAGACAAATGGGAACCACCATAACTGTGAGGGATTCTGAACAATAGCTGTAGATGATGCTAGCAGAATATTGTAGGAGCATTAATGAAAGCTGTGTGAACATATGAAACTGCTGCGATAAGTAAATACATATTTTTAGTGTTTTTTAAAAGCATTTGCAATGATTTTATTCTTCAGATCAGGTATGCAAGCTCAAAGAATAAATATCATGGATATGTCTCTCTCTGAAATCCAGTGGAGCTCCCACTTACTCCCAGATGTTGAGAAAATGTTTTCCTGCTGCATTTTTCTCCTTTTCATTGTTGAAGCAGAAATATTACCAGCCATATGTGTCTATGTGTACAATAATTTCCTCTTCCTACGTACATTGCACTTACTGGCATCATTAGCCAGACGGAACACAGGCTGTTCTGTCTCTTGTTTTTTGGTGTTGTGTAGTCTGTGCGGTGGAATAACGCTTCCACCCAGCAGGAAGAGCCATGCCTGGTTTTCCCTGCTGGGTGGAAGTGTGACCAGTCTGAATCTCAGCTCGGGTATGCCTGCTAATTCCAAGAAGATAGGTGTTTTTTTTTCTTTCCCTCCACAAAGGATTTGAAGAGCTAAGCCAGCACATCGCTGTGCTTCTGGCCCTGCCTGCTTCCAGCAGGTTGAGCTGAGCGCTGCTGGCAGGGGGATTTTATGCTTTTTAATTGGCAGAATGTCAGGGATAAGTTCTGTTCCCAAGCAGCTTAGGCAGCGCTTTACTGGCCAGCTGGGCCAGCAGCGAGGGGGTTTAGAATCCATCCTTAATGAGTGTGGCCATGGCTGCAGCTTCACTTCCCAGGTGCTGCCTAAGGGAAGTGCATTTGGTTTTCGTGTCCTTCAGCAGGACCAGATGCTCGGGGTGATGTGGCACTGGGAGCTGATGCCTGTGCTCTGCCCTGCAGAGAGATAAAGAGGGTCATTTTCTCTGCCTGCCTTTACTAATTGGGAAAAGAAAAACTTAATGTGGGGGAACAAGGATTGGAATCTGCAAAATCTGTTACGCTGAGCTTTCAGCTGACCCAGGATCCTGGGGTGTGAGTTTGCCTTTGGCAGGAGTAGCTGCAAGCAGTCAGGAGGCAGCCTGTGCCTTTTCCTTGGAGTATTTTCCAACTGAAGAATTAATCTGAGATTTTAGAAGATCGGTTAGAATTGTTTTGAGATCTTAATTTATCATTTGATTCAGGTTATATTTCTGGTGTGGGCCCAGCACAGGAAGAATACAGCTCTTACCTCCTTGGCAGGACGTTCTGACCTTTCAGTTGAGCAAAGCAGGAACGGCAGAACTGTGACTGATTTTTTTAACCTCCCTGTGTGAGCGAGGAGGGGGGGAGATGACTGGGGGAAAATGTGTTCTAAAGTAGATCAAGTAGTATTGGTTCCAGTTTTAGAACATCACAGTGGGGTCTGAACTTCAGCGTGGATTTCTGGGATTCACGTGGTCAGGTAATTTTATATAGGCCTTTCCTGTCTTGGTTGTGCTTTCCCCCAGTCTGTGTTGTCCCTTCTCTCCTCCAGTGATGGTCTCCATTGCCGAGTTCCATTGAATGGGAAAGGAAACACTTTATCCTACAGTCCCACAAGCCATGGCTGAGCCACCTCAACTTCTTCTGAGTCACCTTCTCTAAGACAAAACTCACCCCTGTACCCAGGCCCCTGCCATCCTCTGAGTGGGAATGTGGATCTCATTGGACAAAAAGCACTGCTGCAGTTCTAGGGCAGCACTTCCTCAGTTGGCAGAAGCTTTTCTCCTACCACGTGGTTTTAAATCTTTAGTAATTCTTGCTACTTTCTCCCTTCAGGCAGCTCTATGGACAGTTAATGTGAGATTTTGGCCATTCACAGTTTCAAAGCCAGAAGTTAATGTTAGGATGATGGCTTTAAATAGCCAGGTATCACTTAAGTTTCAGTTCCCATTTTGACCCAGTTCTGAGTCTAGAAGTCTGTGTTTGGCTGCATGATCTCTCTCTTGAAGACAACTGGTGATGGGGAACATTTTCCTTTGTAGATTGTTCTGGTAGTTTAGCCATTGAAAGCTGCATTTTCCTTAATTTTTCTTCTAGATTTTCTTTATTTTTAGCTCTTTGCTGAGCTTTATGTCCTCCTCTGCTGCGCCAAAGCACACATTACTACTCTTTATCCTCTTATGTCAAGGCATATACAGCATTTCTGCTCAATTTTAGCTTCTGAGAGCCTTAATGGCTCTGAATTCTGTTATTGTTCTCTCTTTGTGTTGTTACAGCTTTCTGCATCCTAAATTGTCCACTTGTGGTTGGAAAACTTGTTCACAGGAGTCTAGAGCTGATTCTTACCTGAGATAAACATCTTTTTTACTGAGAGATAAACATCTATTTACTGGTTTTTTTTTTTTTTTTTGTGTTTGCCCTTCCTTTGTTGAACTGTATTTTTATCCTTTCTGTTGCCATGTTGCATGAGGAGGTTTTAACTGGGATTTCTTAGCCTGCTGGGTGCAGTCCTGTGCTGTAGCTGTATTTGTACAGGGCTCTGTGAAAGCAGATGTGGTGTTAGGGAGTTGAAGCCACTCTCACATGGGTCAGGTTGCTCTGTACCAACACATCCTTCCTTTTGTTCCCTCTTTGTTGGGCTGCCTGATCTGCAAACTGAGCTGGCAGGTGCTCTGTTTCCTCTGGTCATTGATAACAGTATTGAATAGAGTTTGAATCCTGTTAACGTGCTCCTGAGGAAGATTTTCTGTGAGATTTGGGTTTAGGAACAATTCTTTATCAAGTCAGACACCGTAGGAAGAAAGAAAAGGCAGATAATATTATGGAAGCTTGGAAGTTAATAGTGGTAAATAGATTGCACTTTGAATATTACTCGATTAGCACCCTGTTCCACCAGGGTGCTTTCTCTTTACTGTGTCCTATCTGCTGTGGTCACCCACGGGAGGGAAGGGGTGGCATCCAGAGGGACCTGGACAGGCTGGAGAGGTTGGTCTGTGTGAACCTCATGGAGTTCAGCAAGGGTAAGTGCACAGTCCTGCACCTGGGTCAGGTCAGTTCCAAGCACAAATCCAGGCTGGGGGAGAATGGATGAAATTCTCTGAGGAGAAGGACAGGGGGATTGTTTGATGAGAAGTCCAGTGACTCTGCCGTGTGTGCTGGCAGCCCAGGAACCAACTGTGGGCAGCAGGTGAGGGGGGAATTCTGCCCTGCTCAGGTGAGACCCCACCTGCAGAGCTGCCTCCAGCTCTGGGGTCCCTGACACAGGAAGGACGTGGAGCTGCTGGAGTGAGCGCAGAGGAGGCCATGGAGCTGCTCTGAGGGCTGGAGCCCCTCTGGAGCCAGCCTGGGACAATTGGGGGTGCTCATCTGGAGGAGGCTCCAGGGAGAGCTCAGAGCCCCTTCCATGGCCTAAAGGAGCTCCAGGAGATCTGGAGAGGGACAAGGGACAGAGGGACAGGACAAGGGGAAATGTCTTCCCACTGACAGAGAGCAGGGTTAGATGGGATGTTGGGAAGGAAGTCCTTCCTGTGAGGCCCTGGCGCAGGTTGCCCAGAGAAGCTGAGGTTGTCCCATCCCTGGAAGTATCCAAGGCCAGGTGGAGCAGCCTGGGATAGTGGAAGACTCCCCTGCAGGGGATGGAACAAGATCATCTTGAAGGTCCTTCCCTACCCAATCCCTTTCATGGTTCTTTGGTTGCTTGAAGGTCCTGGTTAGCCATGGAGATGTGGGTGCTAGAAGCTGCATCAGCTTCTGCATCAAGGCACATTAAAAATGACAAAGAATTGGGTGAGTGAGGCCGGTGCTGGCTCTTGCGTAGAGCTGGCTGAAGGGCTGCAGAGCCTCCCTCTGTGCTGGAACAGACCCACGGCTGTTGTTGGTGCGGCACAAGGAATCTGAAAGACATGAAATTGTTCTTGTTTGGTGCCAAAGTATGCAAAGCAGAGACCTGCCTCTGGCTCCCACTCTTGTGTGGTACAAGCTGTTTATCTCTGAACTGTAGAACATGTTTTTGTTTGGACAGCTCTAAGTGGGTATTTATATGCACGTTTTCCTGGTTTAAATCGCTTGACCTGTGACTAGTCTAAAATGTGTTCTGCTGAGTGGATTTTCAGTGTTTTTGGACTTAGCAGGAAGAGTTTTGTCAAAATTAATTTTTAGTTTGGTAAACAAAAGGTGCCATCAACTTCTCTATGTGCAATTCCAAGGTGCTTCTTTCAAACTGTGCCAATTTAAATTCATCTCCGAGTCTCAAGTGATTGCTTTTGTTGTATTGACTTGAGAGGTTTTTCCTGTTAAGTACTCTCAGAATAATTGATGTGTGTGTCTGCTGAAAATGAGGTTTTGCTGCAGCTTTCACAAGATGTTGTTGACTGTAAATATTCAGCTGTTTCTGGGGGTGTGCAGATGTACCGTGTCCATACTTCCCACTTGTATTCCAGGGAAAGGTCTGGGAAAGCAATTCCTACTGTGTGGAGGGCAGTGAGAACGTGTTGTTTGGGAATGCTTCACCTCTGCGTTGCTAGGAAAGAATCTGTGATATTTTTTGTGTGTGTCTTTACAGACACTGCAGGGAACAACAGGAAAAAGGATGATTTTGTTCTGGGAAGCATTAACAAAGGCTTTTCAGGTGCCAATACAAAGTTGCTTTTGTATTGCTTTTTATAGGTTTGAGAACCCATGTGGCCTTTATAATTATCCAAGAAAGTTTCCAGGGTTGGATGGAGCCATCTCCTAGGTGCATGTTGGTCTTAAAAATGTATTTTTTTCTGGGTGCATAATGAATATTCAAAAAACGCTGTAAGCCACACTTTCCTGGAGTTGTTTTTGAGTTCTTTGGATGGATTTCTAAACACCAACATGGTTGTCTGCATCAATTACGTTTTGGAGCCCTTCCATGGTATAGAGTCATCAGGCCCTGCCGAGCTGCAAAGGGCAACATGAATTACTACTGTGATCTGCAGTCAGCCTGCGCAGGGAGGTGTGGATCTTGCAGAAGTATTAGAAACCCGTTATATTTTGATTGTGTGTAATAAACACAACAATCAGTCATGGGGAGCTGCATATTGGTTTAAACACCTTCCTTCCCCCACTGGTCTTGGCTGAAACTCGCTGTGAGGTCAGTGGTGATGTGGGTGATAGAGCCCCACAAATAAATCAGAGCACTATCAGACCTTGGCATTTGTACCTCTTGTATCTCATCCACGCCTGGAATGAGTTTTTATCCTGCCTGTCCCACATGTGCCACTGCAGCTGCAGGTGGTGGGTGTCTCACCCTGAGGCCACGTGCAGAGAAGTGAAACCAGCATGTCTGGAAACAGCTGTCCGAGCTGGAGAGGTTTGTCAAAAGAGGACTAAATACAACATGGGATGAGTGTCGATGCTGGTTTGCTGAAATTCCTGGTCTTTGGGTCAGGCAAGAGACTGGCGCTCCATCAGGGCTTAGCAGAGCGATTCCTGAGCCTCTTGGCCACTGTGCTGGTGCTGGACAGGCAGCAGTTACCCAGGCATCCTGGGAGCCAGCTTTGGGAAAAGTGGATGGATGTAAGGGTACCTTATGCATCTAAAGATTTTGTAACTGCTCCATCTCCTTTACAAAAAAACCAAAAATTCAATTTTAACAGGATATTTGCTTCTGGAATCAGAGAGTTTTCCCCTGCTCCATGGGGGTGCTGTGTGTGTGCAGAGAGGGAGAATTTGGCAAGATGGCATTTGCTCCCTTGTGCTCAGATGCTGCTCCAGTTCCCTGTGCTCAGCCCTTGCATCTGTGCTGACCCGTCCCGGGAGGGCAGCAGGAAATGTCAGCTGTGCTTCCCAGCCGCGGGAGCAAAACATTCTGGGGTCTGCAGCTCACGTGGCCTGCCCTGGCTTTATCCACACTAGAAAATGGCCTTTTTCGGGGAGACTCATTTGTCTTTTTGGATGTTCCTGTGTCTCAGCTGCTGTTCTCAGCCTAATGCCTGCAGGGCTTTTGGGACTGGGGAGTGGGCTTGGTTAAATGCTTTCAAGTGATACTTGTGGGTAACAGCCCTGAATTTTATGGCTTGATGTAACGTTTTTGGAGTTTTAAGATTTATTGATTGAATTGATGGATAAATAGAATATGAAAAAGTGGTGCTAATTTGCTTTAGTGTTTTAAAATTCCATTTTCTAAGGTAAATGCAGTATAAATGTGATTTTTTTTGGAGTCTTTTTTTGGTACTCTCCTAGCGTAAAACTAAATTTTGAATATCTTAAGGAGCATATTGCACTCTTTTCAAGTGCAGTTAAGCAGTCATGATCATGCTGTGCTCTTTTCCAGTGCATTTAAGAAATAATAACAGTGAGTATAGTAAGGCTTTTCTGCAAAATTGCTTTCTTTAGATTGTTACTGGCGTGGTCTCACGAAGCAGCGTTTCTGAGTGCCTTCCCGAGCCAATCCTGCAATCCAGTAGGGACGTAAATAGATTGTTTCTGCTGTGACGTCTCAGCAGCTGCATTCTGCCCATTCCCTCCCCAGCCTGCCCTGCTTTAATGCTCCCAGGCAGAGCCGCAGGGTTTTATGCCAGAATCTTTTCCTATTTTTGCTCCGTTCACAGCACTGAAGGCGTTGTCCCTTGTGGCTGGAGCAGGCAGCGTTTTCCCATCCTAGGCTCTTGCTATCTGACTTGTGTTGGGCTTACAACTCACCTTATCCTGTCTGGTGTTGGTAACACCAGGCTCTGCTGGAGCCCAGGGGCAGCCGAGGGGAGGGGTCCTGAATGTATCCCCCAGACCCATTGTCCTGCTCCTTTGTGTCCCAGGAGCTCCGTGTCCCCAGCTCCAGCCCAGCTGCTGGGCTGGAGACTGCCACATTTTCTTTGGGAATAATACATGGATGACTTAGGGCTGTTCATCAAAGAAACCACTCATTCCATCAGGAATGGGCACTCTATGGAATGTGTTCTTCATGCTGACATCTTAATATGCTTTCGTGCTCGGGCAGATTGCACAGGGCAGTCCAGTAATTAATATCCAGGGAGGTCTAATGGGCCTAAAGCAGTTGAAGTGACTCATCCTTATTTTGTCATTGTGCTGGTGGTGCTTTAGGTGACTTAGAAATGCAGGCAGTGCTCATGACCCAGCTCTGGTTTTGGATACACCCTTCGGGGTGTGAGAGGGGAGGAGAGAGTCTATTTTCTTCTGCTTGCCATTGTGAAGATTTTAAACGGTTCCCTCTCTCCGTGACTTCTGTGTGGCTTTGTGGTAACCCACCTTTCTGAAGAGGTGCTTCATATAGAGGAGAGGGTGAATTCTGTGGTGCTAAACTGTGATAAATGGGCTTTAATCAACAATTCATTTCACTTGCATTGAGTGATTTATTTGCAACAGTTCTTGCCACTAAGGATTTTGGGACGAAAGTGTAATTAAATTTCTTAAATTTTTTTTTTATGATGCTGACTGGGTTTAGTTTCACTGCCACAGTGTTTGGGACCTTTTAAGTAGGAAAGAAGCAGCAATGCTCTTCCCCATAACTATTAACTTGAATTGTCCCTGGAAATGCAGTAACTCCACTGGGTATGATCTGGGACAAAATGGCTTTTGTTGAGCCAGGGCTCCGAATTACTTGCAGTCCAAAAAAGGGAGAACAAGAGTTGAAATTCTGCATGGAGGCAGCTTTTGTTGGTTGATTTTTCAAATGCCATATTCAGTGTGTGAGGGCTCTGAGAAGGTTTGGCCAAGAGCTTTGAGCAAAGATCAAACAATGGGAAAGTGGAGGAGAGAGCAGAGATCACGTGCCTGTGAGTAACCAGAGTGCGTAGAGAGCCAAAGTTCAGATGATATTACACAAAAATTACAGGGCACAAACATGTTGGCTCCTGGAGAAGAATGCACAAGGAGGCCAAGTGGTGTGTGTGGTGTGTAATGAGGAGTGTTTGCATGCTGGAGGCTTGTCCTTGCTTCTCATGAAGTAGGAAAATATATTGAATTTCATTGTGGTTATAAGGAAGCACCAATGCTGGAGCACTGGCTGTGGCACAAAGAGCAATAAATGGTGCTTAAGTGGAAGCCTCTCATCTTACTTGCTCTGCTGTTCCAGGGTGGATGGAGAAGTGTCTCTGAGAAAGGGACAGTGCAGCACATCTTGGCTTACGAAGCAGAAGTGAGAGACCCTGATACAAGCAGCTGTAAAAGGGAGGGGCAGAGGATGAGTGGGAGGAGGGTGCTGCAGTCAGCCCCAAAATCCTTGTCCACAGGAGCACGTGGAAGCTTTGCCATTAGCTCCCAGGACTGGGAATTTACTGCTTCTCTGTAAGTCATACAGGAAGGAGGTTTGGGAGTAGGTTTTGAGTAGTGCTGGGTTCAATGCAGCTGTTATTTCACATCCTGGTATCCATGGGGTTGAATCCAAGGGGTTGAATCCTTCCTTTCATATAAAGTTTCCTCTGAAGTGGGAAGCATCTCTCAAGTCTGTAGGAAGCATCTCTCAAGTCTGCAGAAGACACACTCCAAAATCATACTGAAACGTGGTCAGTGCTTGGGGTTTGTGTTTGCTAGAAATGTATTCTCAACAGATCCAGCATTTAGGGTTTAATTAATTTGATTTAAGTGTTAAAGTATTTTGTGTTCTTCTGATTCATTGTCTTAAGGTACAGCAAAACAGAAATGTTTTATGGATCAATGCACCAGGTTGTGGCTTGGAAAAGAGGGAAACAGATGGAATTCCCCCAGCTTGTTCCTTAGCCAGTTCCAGGGACGAAGAAGCAAAGGAACAGACTGTGCTGCTTCCAGCTCCAAAAGGCCTGGGATCCCCATGAAGGCAAACAGCATTGTTGTGGCCATAGCCATAGAACCATTTTTCTCTTACCTGATTAAACATCACTGGCCTGAACCCCCATAAATCCAACCTCACAATAACCATTGGATTGTCTGCTTGCGTTTTTCCAGGATGAGCTGCTTTATGGTGGAAAGGAATTTTTGCTTTGTAATTTCTTCTAAATATTGATAAATAAAGAGCAGTCTCTGTGATGAGTATTGATTTTGGCTCTGTTTGGACACTTTGCTATTTTGAAGCCTTGAATTTCCAAGCCTGAAACACCCTCCTGACCCAGGAGCAGGCTGGCAGCATTCCCACGGGGCCTGTTCCCTGTGCCCCATCGCCTTTTTATGCCCAGGACCTACAGAGACAGGCAGCACCTGCCTCTCTGGAAAGCTCCAGTTTCAGTATTGCAGCTGTTTGAACCAGGAACAAGTAGAGATCAAGCACATAATAAACCCCAAAGAATATGAATATATAAAATAACCCCCAAAATACATGGAGTGGGTAGTGGTGGGATCACTGGAACTTAGAGACAAAGGCTTTGTTTGCTCTCTGATTCTCTGGCCGTGGCACAGGGAGTGCTCAGCCTTTTGCATAGTTTCAGGGAGGAGATGTTTTAAGCACCGAAGAAGTGACTTGTGAAGCCTCAGAGCAGCAAGGCGTGCTGCCCTCGAACTGGGATTGACCCTTGCCTCGGTAAAAACAGCTTTCAGTGCCTTGGCAGGCAGCCCACCAGAGGAGCTGGGGAGTGGGCAGGAATATTTAGCTATTCCAGATAATTTAGTGGTGTGTGCTGAGCTACCTGCAGGCAGCGGGTGAAAGGAGGCGCAGGGACGTGTCTGGGTTCGTGCTGAGAGGGCTTCAGCTGTTGATTAACTGAGCATTATGTGAGTTTAATGTTTTAATAGACGAAGTTTAGCAATGTGTTTTTGCCAGTGTGGCAGTTGGCAGTGTGTGCCCTTCTGACTGTTCTGGTTCTTTTGTACACTATATTTTGGGAGGTTGGGGTGTCCCCCAGCCACTGAGGCAAGTTTTTGGTGTGTGCTGCTGGACTCCTCACACACAAAGTCTGTGCATCCACACCACGTTGTCTCTGAGCTTTGTTAGCCTTCCAAAGCAGCTCAACGACTGCTTGTGCATAGTAAGTTTGCCTTCAGCTCACTCTTTGAAGGCTGTCCAAAAAAAAAAAAAAAAGAATGGGAGTGGATTGCTGCCTGCAGATTAAACCCCAGATTTGCTCTGGAGAGGCCACAGGAAAGATGATGCCCGGGAGCACAGCATGGCCAGGGTGAATTTGCCACCAAGGCCTGCAGATGATGGATGGGCTGGAAGTTGGGGCACCAGCATCAAAGCACCTTCTCTTGGCACCAGGTTTTAGTCAAGATGTTCCCTTGCAGATTTGCATTCCTGCTTAGGAACACTCCTTCCAGAGGATTTTTGGAGGCTGGTGCCTGGCTTGTAGTATTCCAACTGTCAGTCTGTTACAACTGCAGTTTGCTCTTTCGGGTGCTGGCTTCCATTAAAATTCTTGCAGAAGGAAAAGTTGGTATTGGTCAAAGGAGGAGGGTGACAACGTTTCTCTTGGCAGCAGTGTTGTGTGTTCCTTGCTCCAAGGGATTGTGGAGCTGGGATGCAAATAGAACCTGCCAGGGGTTTGGTGTGCACAGAGCAGCCAGAGGTTCCAGTGGTACTGCAGGGCCTGAGGGGGGAGTGGGGGGTGGCAGCCAAGGCTTGGCACCTCCTGGAATTTCTGTGACACTGAGCAGGGCCTGGGAATGTAGGAGAGCCCACTGAAACCACCCCCTTCAGTGGCTTTTGGCCTCATCCCAGCTGCTGGAATCTCACTTCTTTTGCTTCCAAGTTTGCAGCTGGAAAGTCCGAGTGTTTCCTTTCCAGGTCTGTGCCAGTGACAGTGGATGTGTTACATCATGGACCTATTGAACAGCCAAAAGTGGTTCACCATGTTTGAAATGTCAGGAATTTGAGGTTTCAGAAACTTCAAATTATGGCAGAGCTGCAGTGGAGGTGTTTGCTTTTCCTGCAATGGCCCTTCACTGTTGTGTTCCAGCAGCAGCACTTGTTCTGGAGATCAAAGATTGCCATTGCCTTCCTAGCTCAGGGACCTACAGGCTCAGTATTCACCCAAAAACGTGGGAAGATGCAACTTTTGCAAGGAGGATGGTGGTCAGCTGGCAGGGGGTCTGCTTCAGGTGGGGAATAAGGCTGTGTGGTGTGTTGGGGGATCACTTCCATGGACAGATCACTGTTCAGATTTGTAGGAAGGGCTGCTCCACACCATGGACCAGCACTGTGGGCACAGGGACAGGTTTCCTTTGGTACCGCTGTGGGGTTTTGTTGGCTTAAGGTGTATGAAGTCATATGTGTCCCTCAAGCAAATTCCTGCTGCAGGGAAAGCCTTCTAGTGGTGGGGACATCCATTCCTGCTGCTCCTTGTCACGTGTGGTTTGCATGCTGGCACTGGTGCTTGTGCTCAGTGTTTTCATAGACTTTCTAAGGAAAAAATCCAGAAGCATTGTCATTATAAATGTTTGGTATTTTGCCAACTTTAATAGTTTATGATTGTCATCAAATTGACTTACTTTTAGGGTTTTTTGTCCTTATAGCTGATACACTGAATTGAGCCTGTATTTAATAAGTTCATTTGTTAGCAAAATTATATGAACTATAACACTTTAACCAAACTTGTCTGTACACTAACCTGTTGGAAGTGTGTGCTGTGCTGTGGAGCTGACCCCGATTTTCTCTTGCAGGGCAATCACTTTGATCAGTATGAAGAGGGGCACCTGGAGATAGAGCAGGCGTCTCTAGACAAGCCCATCGAATCGGTAAGGCCCCCCCCGACCAGCAGCGTTCCCGGAATTCGGCCGTGTCGGATGGTCCTTGATGTGAATGCAGTCAAACCTGAGAGCAGTGGGCACCTTGTTGGCAGTGAGGGGTAATTGGTGGTAAACTGCATGCTGACATTAAGTGGGCCTGGGATTTAATCTTGAAGTAGTCCTAAAATGAAAACCTGAAATTTGAGTTCAACATGATATTTCAGGAATTAGTTAAAATAATACATTTATTCATAGATACTTATTTTAAGGTTTTATACTTTTCTTTGAAGAATCAGTTTAATTTAAGTGTGAACCTGATGGAATAGTATAGTGAAATACATTTTGATCCTTTTTAGTTTGTATTTTTGGAAAAGTACTAGTGTTTTTAAAGTGTTAGAATGACACCTGGCGGTATGGAGACAGGGATCAGTGTTAGTCCAGCAGTCCTTCCCCATGGAGCTGAAGCTGCCCTGAGTCTTTCTCTAAAATTGCTTTACCTTGAGTTATGTGTGAAGACTCCTGCTGTAAGATGGGGAAAAAAATAGATTTTGTTTAGTTTTAATTTTTATCTTTTTGGAGCTTTTTAATTTTTGTCTTTGCAAAGCACCTTCTGCTGGTTTTAGGCACAGCAGCTTGTTCAGCTTAAACTGGACCCACATTTGGCATTTTGCTTTAGCTAAGTTTCATTTGCAGTTTCCTTCAGAAACAAGAAAACTTGTAGCGAATAACCAAGGGACACTTAGTGGTGTTCTGATTAAGTGTAGATTTTTGTTAAGAAAGTTCTTGTCAGGTGTTTCTTTGCCTATTAATTGAAGTTAAAGTTTCTCCACGTTAGTCAGCCCCTAGAAGAGCCAGTGTTAGCCAAAGCCCACTATATATTTTTGTTGGTGTGTAGGTTGGTGTTGTGTGTGTTTGTGTGCGTGTTAGATGTTTACCAAAAATTTACACAACTTGGGGTGTTCGACGTTTTTCTTCCGCAGCAGTTGGCCCATATTAGCTAAGCAGCCATGATCTGGTTTGTATTGCACGGTCTGCCTTTTTTAATTTCTTCTCTAGGGTTTCCTTTCCCCTTCTTATTTCTGTTCTTCTGGTCCAGTGAACACTGCATATAGTACCTACTGTCTTAATGTGCTGGCATGATGCTAGATTTAGGCATGGCAGTAATTGATGACGCATGAGATAATGCTGCAGAGATGGGAATTGGTATTCACTCTTCTCCTGAATACTTCAGTCTCACCTTGGGACACGGGGATTTGAATTAAAATGCCAAGCTGGATGGAAATATAATGGGAAATATGTGTTGGTAGCCTTCTCTGGACCACACTGGAAATTAGCATTTCAAAATAATTCAGATGCTGCTTACAGACTATACTGGTTACCTGATTACCAAAAGTGCTTTCCCAAAGCAAGGAATAGAAGAGGTCACAGATTACATCTCTGGTGATCCAGAGGGAAGGATGCCTATGGAAGTGTGTAAAGCATGAGCAGATACCCTGGGCCCACGTGGGCTCACTGTGCAGATCTCATCCTCCACAGGAGTAATGCTTTGTGCAGTTTGATTAATGCTGAACTGCAGCAGAAAAAATAAATTAAATTACGGCTTTAATATTTTATTCTTGTCTCTCACTGTCCAAATGTCAGGACGTTTTTAATCTTTACAACTCCTTGCTAGGTACAGTTCAACCTAATTGAAAACAGTTGGATGAAGAAGACAAGAGAATGGCTTGTTTTATGAGGAGAAAGAGTTAAAACCTCAACTTGTTCTTTAAAATCAAGTTTGTTCCACTCTTCTTTTGTCTGAAATAAGAGAATCACAGAATCATTAAGGTTGGAAAAGCCCTCTAAGCTCATTGAGTGCATCCAATCCCACAGCACTGCCAAGGCCACCCCTAACCCATGTCCTCAAATGCCACTTCTCCATGGCCTGTGAGCCTTTCCGGGGATGGTGACTCCAGCTGTGCCAGTGTCCATCCCAGGATTTCAAAGCTGTGACTGCTGCACATGGGGTGGTTTTGGTCTGAGCAAGGGTGGTATCAGAGACTGCAGTCAGAAACAAACTGGTCACTTCTGAGGTTTCACGTGGTCTTTGTAAAAATACATTGTTGATTCCTTAATTCCCCATCTGGGAAGCAGGAATTACTTTGTTGTGTTTCCTGACACCTGTGGAGGTGATTTTGCTTCCACACTATTAATGATCAGTGTGCTCTTTTAATTGGCACATTACACATTGCCAGAAGGGACAGTTTCCTTGGCAGAATTCAGTGGGGTATCTCTGCTGCAAGATGTTTCACCAGGAAAGGAGGGTTCATTCTGCTCTTTCAGCTTTTTTTTTTTTTTCCTTCTATTTTATGCTGTTTGCTCACCCAGAACCAAAATTGAGAGGGAAGGAGGAAAGGCAAATTGATGTTTTAGGACTACCACACATCTAAGTATTTTCAATATTAATGAATTGGGTTTTAATCCTTAACAAGTTCTCTGTTAACAATGCAACTGGCCTTTTCCAAGGAATCTGCTCAGAGTCATGAGTGAGCCTGTGCTTCATGGTATGGAAGCAGTTTGGGTGATGACCACCCTGTGTTTATGACTGTGGCAGATCAAAGTGCTTCCCAGTTAAAATGTCATTCTTCAGAAAAAAGAGTGGATTTAGTATATTCTCATAAATGTGTTCCTTGCAGCTTCCCACACCTTAGTGACAGGAGGGTGCTCCAAAGCCTGCAGGTGTTTGGAGATGGGGGGAGTGTTTCCTGTGCCATGTCCCTGTGACAGTCCCCACTGATGTGACATCCATCTCTGCAGCATTATCTGTTGAGAGGTGCTGACTGTACTGCTACAGCATGCAACTCAAAGGTGGCTGGAAAAATAGGTTTGGGAGTCTACAGATCATTACAATGTTGAAACGTGTCCTCAATTAGCCTACTGGTGTTGTTGTTCCTGTGGAAATCCTGCTGTGTACAGCTCATTTAGGCCAAAGATGTCTGCTCTGAAACATGGGACTCTAACCAGAGTACGTTTATGGAAAACAGAGCTGCCAAGAGCTAGGGATGGACGTGGGCTGAACAAGTGCCAGCTGTTTTCCATTACTAAATTGAAGAAAGTATTTCATATCAATGGACTCTTCAGAGCTACAAATACTGGTATTTTTTCCCCCCCACAAGTCATATTTTTTCTTGTTGTGCTTTGAAAGATGCTGCACTTACACTGGCTGTTCATGTCAGTGCAATCACTGGTGTCCTTGAAAAATCAGAGCACTTCACCCTTTTTTCTAAACTCAAGAAGCTGCATGCATTTGTTTGGGGGCATTTTGAGTTCACTGAGTTCAGGTACTTGAATGGGAAGTCACAAATTATTGCAGCTTTAATAGAATCCAGATTTTCTCCACATTAATTCCTTATCTCTACTTGTTTATTGAGTCTCTTTGCTGTGAATTCCTGGTTTTCCTCATCCCAGCAGTGCAGATGGAGTAGGAGACAGCCCTTAGAGCCCCCAAGAAGCAGCCCTGGCCCCGTGCAGGCAGTGTCAGGGGTGGACCCACGCCGTCACCACTGCAGGTTGGAGGCCAGACTGGGAATCACCCACTTATCCTGGAGCTTGTTAGTTTGTCCTTGTCCTGACTAACAAATGTCCTTTCCCCTCTCTCTAATGCTGCTCGGTGCCATGAGGGGCGCCTTGAGCCCCCGTGTCAGGCTGCAGTCGGTGGTGCTTGGACACCAGGGGCTGGCACAGCCTGGCCGAGCCGGGCTGTGGCACTGCAAATCTGTACAGATCTGTGGACTCCACTAGTTCCAAAGTGTCATTTGATGAGGCTGCTGATTTGACATTTAGTAGCAGCCATATGTGGACAGCGCTATAAATAATGTGCTTCTGGAAGCTGAATGGTGTAGCATTACTATTTGGCTTTTCTCTCTGGTCTTCATTGTGTCATCTGTAGTGAGCTCTAGGTTTTGTTTTGGGAATCTTTTCAACCTCTTGTTTGCATGGGTTCACCCAGTAGCATCTGATCCTTGCTTATAGATTCCTCCATACACAGTCAGCACAGCTTACAATCCACTCAAGAGAGGAATGGTTCCTGCCCGAGCTGGGATGAGTGACGGGATCGTGGGGATCTCATGGAAAACCTGTGCTAGGCAAAACTGCTAATGTGGGTTACATCCCACAGGCATCATCAAAACCTTGGACTTCTACCTATCTTATAATTGTAAGCAATTCTTTTTTTATTGGCCAGGACCTTTATCAGAAATTTGTGCTGGGGATGTCCTGCTCAGGAATCACTGATCTGCATGGAAGGCAAGCAAGGGCACAGGATGGGGGTCTGAGAGGCCAGTTAGAGCTGCTGGAGCCCAGTCACTTCGGATGAGGTTTTTCCAAAGCAGCTTACCCAGCTCTGGTAAAGGTCTGGTAGACCCAAGGCCTTGCATTTCCTACACCTTTGGAGAAGTTCTGCTTTGTCATTAGAGCAGAGCTCTCCATCAGTGCTGCCCTGCTCCAGAGCTGGCATTGTCCCACCCAGAGCTGCCAAGCTCTTCTCCCTGCATGGAGCATCCCACAGCCTGTGCCCACGTGGTCCAGGAGAGCTCCCTTGCTCACTCAGACACCTTTTGGAAGACTTACTTTGGCTGCCTCAATAATTTTTATTGTGGCTGTAATACAAGGAGCTCCCAAGTGGCAGAGGAAGAAAATGAGGAGACTCATGCCAGCCCTCTTCTGAGAAATGAGGGGTGTCCTCCTAGGGCTGTGGTGTTTCTGTGGATCACTGCAGCTCTTCTGTAGGAAAACTGCTGCAGTGTGAGGATAGTCTGTTCAAAAGGAGTGACAGCTCATGACATGGGCAGGAAGCTTGCTGTGAAAAGCCCCATCTCTTCTATATGAAAGTAGCTGTACTTTACAGAACTTTCACTTAAAACTGCATTTAAAAAAAAAAGCTGTCAGCTGTTACAACATTTGTTGTCCCATGTCACAGTTTGGTCCCGATATCCCTGGTTACTCCCTAGAGAGCAGACAGGCTCTCACGTGGGATTAAGCGAGCCTGACCTTCCATTATTTAATTTTTAGGGCAGGATTTGCACTGAAGAGCAGTTCTGTCAGTTTGCCTGCATCAGAGGTCTGGGTTAGCCATTGGAAAAAGAGGGAGGAGCTGAACGTGGCCAGAAAGGAGCAAAGTGATGGCCAGGTCTCAGCTCAAATGTTAATTCTAAATTATTAGAGTTGTTCTCCTTATTCAGTTCAACAGAAGCTGCTCCATTTCAATTGAGTAGGATCTGAAATTAGGGAGTAGTTCCACTGCATAAACAAACAAATGGAAAAGTTTGGGGGGGGGGAGTGGAACAACCCCTTCCTGGGAACTGAGACAAGGCAATGTTCAGGCATGATTCCAATTTATGTCAAACAACTCGGGACCATCCTCTTGAGTGGGTCGGTAAAAGTGGTGCTAATGTGTATAACCTTTCTAAATTTTTCTTTTTCCCTTTAACATTTGTTTCCCCCTTCACTGTCAGTCACAACACACCGCTCTTGAATCTCCCAGCTGGTCTTGACTTGTTGAATTTATTTTATGCTTTCACTCTTCTTTAATAAATACATTACTTGCAAGCAGTGAATTGAAAACAAAGCAAAAGAAAAAAACTACCATTAGTGATTGGACAGTTTCTTACTTTGTGTTACATTTAACTGTTCTTTTGACAGCCCAGTTTTTAAAGCCAGGTTCGTATGGAAATGCTTTCACTCCACTTGCACTGCTTTTGGAATAGCGTTCTGCTTCATCTGTCTTTATTTTAGTGCATTCATAACACACACAGTCAGCACAATGTCTCATCTCCCTTTGGCCAAGACTGCAAAGTACTCCTTGTCCTTTGAATTCTTTTGTTTTCTCTTTTTTTTTTTTTTTTTTTTTTTTTTTTTTTTTTTTTTTTTTTTCCTTTTGGAAAACGCAGCCATTTTTGTCAGCACCAACTTTTAGATTTAATGATCCTTTGTCAGGGTAGGGCAATTAGTGCCTTATCCCAAACATATCCCAAGCTGCAGCCCCTCTGTGCCAGGATGGGGCACTCTGTGGCCCTTGGGATTGGCTGCCCAGGTGTGCCTGCAGGTAAGTGTTCCTGTCTTCCCAACAGAGAGCCTTCTCCATGGTGCCTGTGGTGGGGATCCATCCCTGTTTCTTTTTCATTGGTGGTTTTTTTTTTTTTGTTTTTTTAATTTTTTTTTTTTTCTTTTTTTTTTCTTTTTTTTTTCTTTTTTTTTTCTTTTTTTTTTCTTTTTTTTTTCTTTTTTTTTTCTTTTTTTTTTCTTTTTTTTTTCTTTTTTTTTTCTTTTTTTTTTCTTTTTTTTTTCTTTTTTTTTTCTTTTTTTTTTCTTTTTTTTTTCTTTTTTTTTTCTTTTTTTTTTCTTTTTTTTTTCTTTTTTTTTTTTTTTTTTGGGGTTTTTTTTTTTTTTGGTTTGTTTTTTTTTTTTTTTAGTTTTTTTAATTTTTTTTTTTTAATTTGACCTTTTATCCCCAGAAGTTTCCTTATGTCTCCTGGTTTAATTTTTTTTTTCCATGTAGCCCTAATTATGTCCTGGGGCAGAGCCAGAAGTGTGGGAAAAATGTACATTATTCCTTGGTAAATACAGGAATACAAAATGTCTGACTTTACTAGGATATCAGAAATAAAAATCCAAAATTTGTACTTGATAACATCTTTTTGAGGAAAAATGTATCCATGCAGCCAATATCTTTGGGAAGGTTGTGCCTTTCAAGGTGATTCACCAAAGTTGTGCAAACCCTGTGGTCATTTTCTTCACTGTGGAGTGACAAAACATACTGTGGTTTCTGTTGACTGCTGTTATTTAATTAAAGAAACCTGCAGCATATAGATGGAATTATTTTTTGGATTTCATGTACCACTCAGTGTTCTGGAGTCACATCCTGTTATTATTCAGGATGTTTCTGTGATACTTTGGGTTGTGATTTGCCTGATGATAATTAATAATCAACAAGTTCATATCTGATTTTTATTTTTTGTGGTTGGAAGGTGAACATGGTCCCAGCCAAGAGTCCTTCTCTGAGGAGCTGGTCACTGCCTGTAACTGGGTGAGGTGGTCACTGAGGGCGAGCTGGCACACTGAGGTGGCTCGAGGGCGCTGTGAGTGCTCTGCTCTTTGTCTGGGGGCAGAAACCTTGCATAAAACACAACGATTTCCACACTGAGCCCTGCTCAGCCCCATTGCCAAAGCTGACACTTAATTGCTGCGTCAGTACTTTTCCAGTTATTCCAAAATAGCTTTTTTTTTTTTTAGGAAGATGAGACATTATGCTTATTGTTTCCCCTACATGCACTAATGGTTCCTTGCTGTTAACTTATTGCTAGGCCTGTTTCATTCTAACATCTTAGTATTTTTGTTAGTTTACATGTGAAATGCATCACCCAGTCTGTGCTTGAGCTCATTTTATTTAATTGATTTTTTTTTTTTATTTTACTAACCTCACTGTTTTTTCAGTTTAATATTGGCTGCATGCTAGTTTATATATATATATACATATATAAAAAAAACCCAATCAAGTCTAGCCTGGATTTTGCTCTGATTGTGTTTTGGTTTCTAGTGGTGGGGCAGTCTTGCACTTACAACTTACTCAGTATTATAAAAGCCTGACACACAAACAAAATGACTAAACACATTGTAGATTTTCTTTACCAAAAAAATCTTAAGTGGTGCTGTCTAGGTGATGGATATGATTGTATAAATAGCTTGATTTTATGCTTTTTACTGTCAATTTTTATTGGTACACTTTATTTTCTTCCACATTGCTTTTTAGTTTTATTATTTTTTTATTTCTTTTAAACATGATGCACAAAAGTTGCCCAGCACACCATCAGAAAGTGACCGTCCCCAATACCCATCCCCCTGGAAAAATTCTAGCCAGCAATTTTTGACATTTGTCTTTCCCTTTACTGGGCATATATTGCCTTTTCAGTAGCATTTTTTTGCATGCATATATATGTAGAAAAATCTCTTGCTCATCACATGTTTAAATGTCAGCGGGAAGGGAAGAATATATTATTGGAATATTTTTGGTTTGTTTTCTCTGTTCTGTCTGTCAGGATAATATTGGACATCGCTTACTCCAGAAACATGGGTGGAAGCTGGGCCAGGGATTGGGAAAGTCACTGCAGGGTAAGTCCAGTCCCTTGTGTCTGAAACCTTCAACTCCAGCCTCGGTCTTTAACAAAATTATTTCTGCTTTTTGTTCCTAGATTAGATTTTCTTTCCATTATTAATATATCCAAACAATTGCACTGTTGAGTTTCGTATTTGGCAGTTTGCAAGTGGAAGCTGCAGCCTCCCTTGTTGGTACAGGTTAGAGCTGTGTGTGTGGTGGGTGTGTGAGAGTCAGCGTGGAGGAAGGAGGATTCACTTTCCACACTGACAGGGAGTGGTGCAGTTTCCAGCTGTGCTGGTGTTTTGGTGTTACAAGAATTAAAGATTTGAGGTAGTTCGCATGATCTGTCATTGCTCACCGGGGTCAGAAGCCATTAGAAGGCCAGGAAAGGGCCCACTGAAGATGGAAAGTGGTGGCAGAGGTTCTCTGGATGGGAGAGGCTCACTCCTGGTTTCTCCACAGGACTGTCACAGGTTGGACTTATTCCTGTTCCCAGCAGTTTGTCAGGGATTAGCAAATCTCACTGGCACACCAAAGTGCTGGTTGGCCCAGCACACACCAGACCTTGCTGGCTTGAGCCTGAATTCTTCCTGTGACACTAAACCCCATTTCTGTAGAAACCTGTGGAAGCGTTTGAGGCTCAGGTGTGCCCTGAGCCCTCAGTAACTCACTCGTGTTCCCATGCCTGTAGTCTGAAGACCTGGGAGCATGTAATCCATGTTCCATGAGTGAGCCCCTTAGACATGGGGGTGTCTGTGCTGTGGATGATGTGCAGAGGTAATGAGTTCTCCAAACTCTGGGAATGCTTATTAATCCCTGGACTAAGCTCTCTAACCTCTCAGGCAGGACTGCCTTGCAGGTTAATGATTCTGGATTCCTCTAATGTGATTTCAGTGGAGTTCTCAGGTTGATGCATGGCATTTTCCAGTCCTCTCATGTCCCTGCTGGGGCCAGACCTCAGGTGGAATTGTAGCTGTTACCTCTGGGCCTTTCCTTTGGGACATGGGATGTGCATCACAGGCTGGAACTCAGTGTTTTCTCTTTTGGGTGCCCTGTATTGCTCTGTGTGTCACCAGTGTGGAAGCACAGAGGCTTGAAAGAAGGAAGAGCCTTATCCCAGCCCCGGGTGGATCCCAAAACACAGCCCAAGGGCTCAGAGTGCTTCAGGCTCAGATGTGATGGAGTGAGCATGGATTATGGGGCTAGGTCTGGAGTCGGGGCAGGGGGTGGTGGTGTCACCATGTCCCATGGGCCGAACAGGAATTTGCACTTTGAGTCTTGTCCAGATTTAGATGTTCCCCTGTGCCTCTCACTGTGCTGGAGCTGTTCCAGATCTCTCACACACCATAGGAGCTCTGCTGGTTGGGAGCAAATTGTGGATGTGGGCTCTGAGGGCTTTCCTGTGCTTCCTGCTTGGTCACAGGAATACAGGAGTGAAAATAACACATCAATTTAACCCAGTTCAGTACTGAAGCCTTCCTAATGTAGGCTTTGGAGCATGTGCAGGAATTTCAGCGTTTTTGGGAGGTAGAAGTGCCTTGTCCACCTGCCAGCCAGCTTCTCCAGAGGTCTGGGCAGGCAGAGGATGTGGAAGGGAGGCTGCTGCTGCTCCAGCTTTTCTCCTCTGAGTTCTCAGCAGCCAGAGCCCATGCCTGTGGCATTGGTGATGGTTGTGTTGGGAGTGTTTAATTCATTATCCAGTGACCTTTCTACATGAATCTTAGATTGGCCCAAAAATCCAAATATAAAATGTCAGGAAGGAAACATTTGCATCCAATTTTAATCTTATTCTAAGAGTTTGAAGAGTAAAGTCATTTAATGTGCAGTGAGAAGGGAGGAGCAGAACAGAAGTTCTTCCCATCTTCCACACTCCCTTGTTCAAGAAAGACCAGGAGAGGTTTCTAAAGAGATGTAGGTATGTTCCTGTTAAATTCTTCCTGCTTGACACTGCTTGAGCTAAAATCTTGCATAGCCTGTGGTGAGGAGGTGCAGCAGAAACAGAACCCCTTCAAGCAGCCTTGAGCTGTGAGTGTGGTTCTGACCTCCTGCAGAAGGTCCTTATATCAAACTCAAAAATTTTGGGTTGCACGTGTGGAATTGATACTGCATTGGGCTACTTTCTGTGCACTTCAGCTTAAAAGCAAGTGGATGAGTTCAGTGTGCTGAGTTTTGTGATGTTGCTTTTAATTCTAGATCTTCATCTGAGTTTGGGCTCCCTCTTTAGTTCTCTTGAATCCCAAAGTGATGCTGTGTTACATTTCTGCCTGGCAGATGTTTCTTTCTTGTAGTCTTGTGGTGTTGTTCGGCAAGAACCTCACACTGCAGGACTTTACCCTGTGATGGTTCCTTCATTCTGACCACCCACTGGGGATGGAGTCCAGTGGTGAGAGTGCTGAGCTGTCTCTGGGTGGTACCTGCAACAGTCTAAAATCCACCCTTGCCAGTTGCTGGTGGTAAAAATCTGCTGGTGTGGTGCACCGTGGCTCATTCTCAGGAAAACTCCGGGGGTGGCGTTTTGTACCCCCTGGGGCAGCTGCCTTGTGGTGTAAATCTTGTTACTGAGAAAAGCTGAGCCCTTGGGTAGGGAAGCACAGAGCCCATGCCCTGAGTGATGTGGCTGTCACCAGCTGTGTTCTGGCTGAAACATCTGCATCTTTCGCTGAATTTGGGCTGTGTGCTGAGTGGGGCATCAGGCAGGGACAGTGCTGTCAACTCTGACCATGCCAGTGCTGGAGTCCTGCTTCAGGGATACTCGTAAGGAATTCAGCAGAGTCATCCTTCAGCTCATCTCTTTCCCTGATGTTTTTCATCATTTTTTTTCCCCACAAATAACTTGTGTTATATTTGGAAACGGTGCTTCAGCTTGCTAACAGCCAGTGAATATGAAAAAGCAGGAGAGGGGGTTGCCAGTTGACAGGGATCTTTTTTAATTTGGGAAATATGGCTTAGGGAGCCACTTTTCCATAGAGATATGGGATGGTTGCACTCTGACAAGTGAGAAAATGGTGATTGTAGTCTGTTTTGTCTTTAGGGGAAGCCTGTAGTTGATAATCCAGAATTTTGTGGTCTCCTGGAGAAATGAAACTGGCAAAAGATCAGTTAAAAGCATTGCCTGACCTTCGTGTGAAGTCCTGTGCTAAATGAGCCCAAGGATTGTGAATAAATCAGGAGTTACATAAGTCAGGAGGGGAATGAGAGGCTGAGGGAAATCTGAATTCAACCACACTCTAATGATTTCTCTTGGAATGAGTATTTCCCATTAAGTTAAAGTAGTATTATGAAAAGCCAGGAGACTGACGTGCAGAAGTGGGATAATTTGATTCGTACATTTGAAAATATTGTTATAAGCTCTTTGCCTTTTCCCTGTCAACTTTTTTGACAAGTCTTGTTTGAAAAAAATAATTGTGCTGAAAACTTCTGGATTTTAGTTTTCTTTTGTGTTTAGTATGAAGTAATAGTACTCTAGAGGTATATCTGCAATACTGAAACCAGTAGTTTAATCTCATTTAATTAGACCAGGGGAAACTGAGTAGGTTGTCCTGCTGCTTCCTGGGTCACAGCAGGGCCTGGGGAGGGTGGGCTGATCTGCAGGGAGGATTTGGAGAGGGCAGGAGGAAAGTCTGATGTTTCCTGGCATATGGAGGGGGCTCTGAGGAAGGATTGACCAGCTCTGGTGGACAGGTCCAGCTCATCCCTAGCCAGTCTGGGTAACAGCTGTATTCAGCACAGATTTGCCTCTCTAAAGTTCTCTATTGGAAACGTTCTTGCCTGATATCAGCACTGACCCTTTAAAAACAGCCCTATAGAAGCAGTTACAAGTTCCCCTACGCCACAAACTGTGTCCTCTGTGATTAATTTGTTATGTTTTAAGGCATTGATTTCCTGCACATTCCCACAGTAGTCCCAAGACCAAGATTATCCTGATCTTTTGTGGTATCTCTGAGAGGTGAATCCCAATGTAGTACTTTGCTATGGCAACAGAAATCACACAATTTGTCATGGCAGAGCTGCTCCCCAGTGTCTTAGCTGTGAATCAAACAGCTCAGGTAACTGGGGGCTCAGTGTAGCTCTGGAATTCCTGTGGTTGCTCCTCAAGGGCTCAGGCAGCTCATTCAGTGCTTGGTTATTGTCATGAAAATGCTCAGAGTGAAACCAGAAGGAGTCTCAAGGTGGGTGGCTGCTGGTTTGTGCTGGGACTTGGATTATCTCCAGTGCTCAGGAAATAGAAGCAGCAGGTGGTTCTGTTTAGGGCAGGGACGTTCCTTTTGGGGCAGGTCCTTGCAGTGGCAGGAACTTTCCCTGTAGCCTTTGGTCCTGAACAAATACCTTCTCTCCCCTGCTTCCTCTGCCTATTTAGTAATATCTTCCTTCATGTTTGCTTATGTTTTTAGCCAAGTTTTGGCATCATTTCAGTGTAACTGTTCTGGAAGAGCTTCTTCCATCTCCCTGGGGAGCAGCTCTGCTGATGCAAGCTGCGAGGAGAGGGCAGGGCCGTGGCTGTCTCTCTTGGCAGTGCCATGCAGGGCTGGGGGCCCTTCCTGCATCCTTGTTCCCTTCCAGTCAGGCTGAAAGCAATACACCTGCACAGACTGTCAGGGCAGTGCTGTTCCTGTTGACCAAGGTGTGCCCCACACTGATTGTATAAATCATCCTGGTGATATAGGGAGCAGCAGTTAATAGAAGGTGCTTTGGGTTTATTTTATCCTTTCATGAGTACATCCAGCTAGGTAGCAAAGTCAGGTATAGCAAATTTGTTAGCAAATGGTAAAATCCAGTTCTTCCATCAAGCTATATTTTTGTTACATGGTTTTCAATTAAAAGAAAAAGCACAAGTGGATTTGTGCTCTGATTTGCAAATTCTGTGAGGATAAATATAGTCAGCACTTCCCCCCTCAGCATCACTATGGTGCAGTTCTTTGGCACATTCCTCCCCAAATCTGTTCAGAAAAGGGAAAACATTCCCTCTTGGTCCAAGGGCTGAGCAGAGTGGAAGAGCAGAAGCGTCTGACAAGTGCTGGAAGCTGCACAGAGCTGCAGGTGAAGCTGTGATCCCATGGTTCAGGCAGGAAATGTCCTCTCCTGGCAGCCCTGGGGTGCTCACCAGCTCTGGGATGGAACTGGATCCGAGTCCCTGTTTCAGGGCATTGCCAGGTGGCTGCAGGCTCTGCCTTTGCTGGATGTTCCTCAGGCTGTGGGGAGCAATAAACAGCTTTGACCACTCGAGCAACTGAGATCAGTCACAAATGTGATCACTTGGCAGCTGCAGCTCGGAGAAATGAGCTCAGGGTTTGAATTCCAAGGTCTTGAATCGTGGTGCTGTCACCTGCTCGCCAAATGGCTTCAGCTCAGATATTAATGTGTTTTCCATTTGTTGGCTCCTCTGATCTCGTGGAGGCAGACGGTGGACGGGTGTCAGGCCTGTGAACATGGAACAATGAGCATCTGAGGGACTGAGGGGTGTCAGATTTCTTTCTGGGTTTTGGAGCTTTGTAATAAATACGGGAAAACACAGGAGAGGCAGATAAAAGTGCTTAACAGTGCCTTTATTCATTAGGCATGGGTTGGTTTGGCAGTCTTACCCAAGAAATAGCTGTGATCGCTCTCTTATCTTCTTGTATCTTCACATGTCCTCACAGGAACCTCAATCCTGGCATGGAGGAGCATTTTCATGCTTGTGTTTGCAACACAAATCACACCAGTGGTTTTAAGAGTGATGTTTGCATGTGAACTTAGTTTGAGAAACCTGGCCTGCTGTGGTTGCTGTCATCATACCCATCTTCACTGCTTGTTAAAACCCAGCTGACCACAGACCAAAAAGGAAATTTGCTCAGTGCCTCATGTCCTTTGGGGGAAGCAGTTGCCCCCTTGCTTGCTTTTGGAGGTGTAAGATCCTTCCCTTGATTACAGGTGGTGAATTTGTGTTGCCTGAGTGGGTGTAGCCCACTCAAGTGAAATCTGCAGTCATTGTGCTTTCAGTGCCACATGTTTGTTGTGACAGACGGCCTTTGCCTGGCTTGGCACAAGGCCTTCTGGCCCTTTCTGCTGGTGCAATGGAAGAGCAGTTTTATTAAACTGGGAGAGAGAAGTGTGGAGAAGGGAGAGGCTGTGGCCATGCACAGCCTGCCTCCTCCTCAGTGCAGCCCTGAATCAGAGCAGACCCTTCAGCCCTGTCCACTTGCCAAGATGAGCACAGACAGCAACTCTTACCTTGAATTCCTGTCCTCAATCAACCAGAAATTGTGGTTTTGCTCCAACACCTTCTGTGTTGCTCTTTAATCCATTGCCCAGCATTTGGGGTAGGGGTGTTTTGTGACCCAGAACTCTACTACGTTCCTTCCCCGCAGAAGTTCTGCTTGGTGCCTCAGTGTCAAACCTCAGCTTGGCTTTCTGCAAGTGGCACCGTTGGTTTGTGTGTCTGCAAAGTTTTGAGCTCCCACTGGAAGTTTTCCATGTGATTGGGATGTTTACAGCTTGACTTTCTCTCGTCATTTCTCCCCTGCTTAGTAAGGATTAAATTCACAGGGCAGTTTCTGTGTTCTTGAAAGACACTCTCTCCTCTCTGGAACTTTGTTTGCTACCAAGGATGATGGACCTTTGTTTGAATCTCTTGATTGTTTTGACCCCTTCCAGAAATCTGACATAAACAGGATGAGCTCACAAATCTAATTCCCAGAGAGGGCTGGGATTAAAGCTTGCCCTTGTTTGTTCATTTGCTTCTTGCAGCAGTTGGAATGAGTTTGATGACGTGGTGTCATTTTTAGCCAGTGAGGAGCACCAAAGGCTTTTGCATCAGTGAAAATTAGTGGATTTTCTCCTCTCTCCCCTTTTGATGTACTGAATGAGGAGTCTGAATTTTCAACAGGACAGCTCTTGGTTTCTCATAGACTTTTAGGGAGCCCAGTGGTGCCAGGGCACCACTAACCCCTGTCCCCAGGTGCCACATCTGCACAGCTTTTGAATCCCTCCAGGGATGGGGACTCCACCACTGCCTTGGGCCGGTTCTTCCTAGGCTGGACAACCCCTCCCATGAAGAAATTTCCCCAATATCCAACCTAAACCTTCCCTGGCACAATTTGAGGCTGTTCCCTCTTGTCCTGTCACTTGTTCCCTGGAAGCAGAGCCAGCCCCCCATGCTGTATCGAAACAGTCCCAGGAGTGTTGAGTTGCAAAATTCTCACCTTTAAAAGTGCAACTCATTCATGAGCTCAGGGACTCCTCCCTGTCTCCCTCGTCCCAGACAGTGCAGCTGAAGGTGAGCCCTATCCCTGTGGATCCATTCCTGTAGGTGTTGGTTGCTGACTCCAGGCACCTGTTTCCCTTCCAGAGCCTGCAGTGAGGTTTGTACTGACTGAACAAACCAGCCCTTCTCCACCCCTGTGCCTGCCCTGCACGCCGCTGAGTGAGAGTCCCTTGCCAGGAGCAGCTAGAATCCCCTGGAAGGTTGTGTCTTACTGTGGGTTTCAGTTGCAGCATAAAGATAACAAATAAGGAGAAATCCTCCGTGTCCAACAAGATCAGATGTTGTTGTCTGTGTCCTCTGGAGATGCTGAGTTTATGAAATTCTCCTCCAGTGACAAGTGTGATATCAATCACTCCTCTAGGATTGGATCCTACAAAGCTTGTACCTGGAGGAAATTTCTATGAGGATGTCAACAAAACAAGCAGGATTACAGTTCTTGGGTTACATCTGTGGTGCTTACACGGTGTGCATAAGGGACACACTGGAAGAGATTTGATTGAATTATGTTAGCATAGAATTCTTGGGGTACTTTTTTTCATTCTGTTATATCTGAATTCCCCTTTAACAGAGAAATTTACCTATTGGACTAGGACAAGAAGTAGATGTTATAAATTAAATAAAGGATCAATTTACATTGGATATTGGGAGGAAACTCTTCCCTGTGAGGTTGGTGGGGCCCTGGCACAGGGTACTCAGAGCAGCTGTGGCTGCCCCTGAATCCCTGGAAGTGTCCAAGACCAGGTTGGATAGGGCTTGGAGCAACCTGGGTTAGTGGAAAGTGTCCCTGTTCCATGGAGGAAGTGTTTTTTAAGTGCCCTCCCAACCCAGACCATTCTGGGATTCTATTGCCATTATGCTGTTTTTGGAGGGAGGAGTTCCTCTAAATCTGGAAATCTGATGAAAACTGTTTTCTGCTTTGACTTGTTAAAAAATGGATAAAACATGGGCTGGTATTGACAATGCTGGCATTTCCAGGCAGGCTCAGATGGCAGCTCCAGCTGGGATATTCCCATTCCAGAGGGCAGAGCATCATCCATGCCACATCCAGAGCCAGAGCATGGCCCTGAGCCCACAGTCCTCCATATGCAGCGTGACCTGTGTCTGATACCAAAGCCCTGAAGCCTGAGGATGAATCTTCCCTAGATTTACTCATTTATAGCACCGGGGGGAAGTATTTGCTTGCATCCAAAAGCTTTATGCAGTTAAGAAGAAGGGAATCTGGAGAAGCCTGTCTGGCCACGTGCTCCTTGCCACTGCAGGGCTCCGGGAAGGGATGACTGTCAGGGTTTGTTTGGCTCTGAGCAATTTTTCACAAGCTGGGAGAAAGGTTTTCCCATTTCTTGGGGAGAGGAAAGCAAAACAGGTACAGCAGGTCAGTTTGGGAATCTCATTTCATTTCTGAGTGCAGGGAATCATTACTAACCTAATTTCCTTTGAGATTGGGTTTCCTAAGGTGCGACTCTTGAGTGAGCTGTTTATCTTTTCCATCCTGCTGGAGGTTCCTGCTCTGTCCTCTCCATGAGATTTTCCCTGTGTGTGGAAATGTTTTATGCAATAACCCTCTCTGCTTTGGGGTCTGCAGCCTGTGTAGTGACCAGTCTGTGAGGGAGTTTGGGACCTGCCTCAAAAAGAAAATAAATGTCACGAGGTGCAGGGGGCTGGGACAGGGACACAGCAGGATTTGCCCTGGGAATTAGCCCTCTGTGTGGCACTGCTTGCAGCCCTGCTGAATGGCAGGAGCTATGGGAATTCTGGACCTTGGAATCTCACGCTCCCTCCAAAGCATGCTGGTGTACAGGAAAGGTTCAGCAGGGACCCCAAACCTGGGAGGCTCCCAACGTCCAAGCCACGTTTACCTGCTGGGAAAGGTCCCATTGTCATGGCCAGCAGTAGGACAAGCTTTCCTTGAGGAAGTTCCTTCAAAGGAGAAGTCATGAGCTGAGCTTGGAGAGTCCCACTCTTCCCCCTTTGGCTGCTCCCCATGTCCCACCTGGCAGCCAGCAGGCCGGGGGTGGCCCTGAGCCTGTCCCTGTCCCTTCACCATCGTGGCTTTCCTTGGACAAGGAGCAAGGCTACCCCAGTGCCCAGCAGCATGTCCTGCTTGCCCACCTGGCTCCAGGGGGATCCATGTGGGGTTGGCACTGCTGCCATAACTGTGCTACATGCCTGGATGTACCACTTGTCACCTGGATGCCGCACATGAGGTTGCATTCATAATGAAATGATGGTTCAGTTTAAAACAGAGGCATCGCTTTTTGCATGGAATATTCTCCTCTTACCTGCAAGCAGAGTTCCTTTTGGCCCAGAATATTTGTTATCCTTCAGATCCTGATTAGTTTCCTTTTTAAATTGCCTGCTTACATGTGCCTCAGTGCCTCCTCGGAGCAGGGCCGTCCCCAGGAGCTCTCCCAGCACCCAGCAGGAGTCAGAGCTGCTCCAGTGGCTCCCTGGTTCTGCAGGGCAGAGCACGGTCATGGGGTGGAGGGGTGAGCAAGAAGCCTCCTGTTATTATTTTTTTACCCATCCTCCCTGCCAAACGGCCTATTTTCTGCCCCTAATGGTTTCTGCCTAACAAATGGTGTTTCTTTTTTACAGCGTTATGATCCTGGACTTGTTGTGGTGATGGTAAACTTAGCAGTGGTAATTTTTTATTTTCAGACTGAATTACTCCTTTGTCATCAGTGCACCAATGTTAGGCTTACTTTCTCTGTTGTAGCCATCATCCTTCTGCTTGGTCTTTCATTTTCCTTTCCTTTCCTTTCTTTATGCACACTTGTCTGATCCTTGTTCATTAAAGGGTATTGCTAAGAAGGGATGTTTCTGTTTGTGTTAGAACTGCCAAAATCAGTTTAAACATAAATTTTTAATACTGTCCAAACTTGATTTTTCCCCCCCCCCAACACGATGGGCACTAGCACTTGCTACTGCAATTTCCAAATAGATTTTGAATTTAATAAAAACAACCCAAAAAACTTTGACTGCCTTAGAAGGCAAAAGTACTGATGCATTGTTTGTGTACAGGGGTTTACCAGGCCAATGAGGCTGCATCAAAAGATCTCAATTGCTGGAGAAGCAAAACAAAAATGAACCAAAATAACCAAAACCAAACCAAAACAAAAAAGAAAAAAGCTTGAAAACAATTTGAACAATAAATTGTTGGCACTTGGTGCCAGCCATTCCATTTGGGATCACCACTTACCAGTAAATCCCTGGCTGAGACGTTATGAAAGTGATATTGCACCTAGGAAGTCATTTTTATAACCTGTCTTTAATTTGGTCCTTTTGCTAAAAATTGCAGTCACTGCTTACTGTATTATACCATTGGGCATAAGAGAAACCTTGTCAAAGATGAGCATTAGATATCCAAAGGAAAGCTCAGTCCAAACCATTTCAGATCAATGTGATCACACTTTTGGACCTGATGGATACCTGCCTATCAAATTCCTGGGCATATCAACAAAACCGTAAAGTAATTAATTAAATGGATTTATTTCTGAATAAAACCACGTGTCTGTACTTTAAGATTCAAAAAGCCCCTCTAGGGCTGTGGTTTTGGCAGAAATTATGGCTGATGCTGGCAAAGAGTTCACACCTATCCAGGTTTTCTGAGGCAGTTTTGAAGACTAACCTTTTGCACATGTGGATGGCAATGGAATATTTCGGCGTGACTCCAACGTGTGGATCTTTTAGCCCAAAGGTATAATACCTGTGTATGTGTGTATAACAAAAGAGTTGTTTACACCAAACAAGAGCAATAATAAGGGAAGTAAACATTCTGTTTTTTCACTCAAGGTTTGCACTGGAGAAGGTAAGTACTTTGTCAGTGGGTTACATCACAACCACCAGTGCCAGTTGTGATGTAAAAATCAAAATAATAATAATTAAAAAAAAAAAAAAAAGCTGTGGTAGTAAAGTGCTTGTCTGCCCCATTTTGCTTTGTTTGGCTGGTTATGAGTGGATTAAAGATATGTTTTTTTAAAAAAAATAAATCTCCAGCATAGTTTGATTAGTTCAAAGTCAATTTTCTTCGCAACCAGTCCTTTTCACAGCTTACAGGTGACACGGTGGGGCCAGAGCATCACTCCAGGGCTGGGGGAGCTGGGACCCACCCCTGGCCCAGGCTGGGTGGCTGGGGTGGGGGAAGTTTGGCTTCTGTGCCATCCTTCTCTTCAACATTCCTTGCTCCTGGGGAGGGCAAGAGCTGGCGGGAGGGAGGCTTCCACATTCTCTCACAGGGAAATTCTAATCGATTATTCATGAGCTGCAGCAGTGCAATGTGATTAGCAGCTTCTTCACTCTTATGGGAAGATGAGGAGCCTGATGTGGAAGCCTTGAGGAGAAGACTCAAGTCCTGTTATCAGCCCTGCCCCGGGGCTTGTCATGGGGGAACATTAACCATGAGAAGCTTTTACATGAGCAGTTAATGTTCAGAAAAAAACATTTATCATCCTGGGTGCCGTTTGGAGCTGGACGCAGGGTTGGCTGTAAGCTGTGAGAATGGCTAGTGTTTGGTTCACTGTAGCTTTCTGGTCTCTGCACTCCAAGGCAAGATCTCTAACCACCCAAACCCAATGTGTACAGTGAGCTGTGGTGCTGGGCTGCTGCTGACCCCTCTCTGTGTGCTCCTCTTCCAGGGAGGACAGATCCCATCCCCATCGTTGTCAAGTATGATGTCATGGGCATGGGCCGGATGGAGATGGAGGTGAGCTCCCCTCAACCCTGCAGGGCTTCTGGGGAGTGGGAGGGAGAGACATTGAAAGTGAGAGTTTGTTCATCCAAGGCAAAGAACAACTTGCTCTTGAATCAGCACAGTAAGAAAACACTTGTCTGCAAAATGCATCCTCTGTTTATCCCTGTGAGCCTGAGTTCTGGGCTCTGGGTGCTCCCCAAAATCTCTGGGCTCTGAGATTTCCCCTCCCCAAAACTGTCATGGGCCTGCTAGAGCCCTCCACATCACAGGGATTAAGGACCTGTTTTACACTTGGGGTGACAAAGCAGGGAAAGCAAAGTACAACTTGCATCGATTCTGTTTCAGCTGAAGTTGTTAAGTTGTGCTTCCTGGTAGATTTGATAGTGCAATGTATTTATGGACCAAATTGCATCTCTTCTCTATTTTTTTTAAAACAGCTCGACTACGCCGAGGATGCCACAGAGCGGAGGCGAGTGCTGGAGGTGGAGAAGGAAGACACCGAGGAGCTGAGGCAGAAGTACAAGGTACAGAGAGAGGGGCATCAGCATCACACTGTCTGTGGGCTGGTTGGGAAAAGATCTGTTCTGGTGGGGCTGAGTTCTGCTTCTGCTGCAGTGATGGTGGTAGAAATTCACTGCTCTTGGGCTTGGTCACTGTGGAGATGATTTGTATTTTAACACACTGGTTATTCACTTCCTGGCGTCAACCTTCCTGTTGTTTGGCTGCTGAAGAGCCCCAGGACAACAGCAGGGCTTTGCTCCTGTTCTGGAAGGAGCAGTCCTGGGGTGAGCAGGATATTTCCTTCCCTACACCCAGGGCTGCCAGATTTTTCGGGTGAGCCTGCCATGTCATGAAGAAACCTGCAGGTGGTAGAGGGGCAGTTCCAGCTGGGGGGGAGGAGCTCTTGTGTTGTACTGAGTGAGGAATGAGCAGTACATTGTGATGTTATTGCATAAATCCTGCTTGCTTTGGAAAGGTAGGACATGGCTCCATCTTGGAGAAGTTGACGGGCTGGAGCTGTTTGGAAGAATTGTTCAAGCAGCATTTAAAAAAAGACAAATTCTGTATTTCTATGGGATTTACAAAACCTGTGGGGTTATTTTGTAAGCCAAAAACTGATAAAAATGAGCTGTGGTGTTGGGATTGAGTGTGACATGCAGGAGCATTTTTGGATTAGCTGTAACCAGGTTCTCTGTGGAGACATGGTCTCTGCTCATCCTTTAATCCACTCCTCTGCTTCCCAGCCCTACAGTCCATCAGCTCTGAGGAAAGCCTGCTTGTTCAATTGTCCAGAGATTTGGGGAGTACCAGGGTTGAGGAAGAGCCCAAGACATCCAAATGAAGTGTCAGTCTAGCATAAATTTTAATTATTTGAGAAATAATGGGAAAGTAGTTTCAATGCCATTAAAATTAAACATAACCTTGGCAAATCTAAAATTCCATTTCCCCAGTTGAACAGTTAATTCTTCAGGCAGTTTGTTCAGCTATGAAAATTTATAGCCTCCTCTCCTTTTTTTTTTTTTTTTTTTTTTTTGAGACCTTGATTTGCTTGGTAAGTGAACTGCAGGTGTTTGGATACCCAGGGGGCCTGCAGATTCCCCATCCCTGGGAAGGTTGGATGGGGCTTGGAGCAACCTGGTTTAGTGGGAGGTGTCCCTGCCCACAGAGTGGGACTGGGTGAGCTTTAAGGTCCCTCCCAAGCAAAACCATTTTGTGATCTTGGAGTTCTTGGGCTTTACAATTACCTTTCCAAACGCAGCCCAACCTCTGTTGCTCTGAGACTCTTTTCTCTTCCTTCCTCATCCAGCACAGGTTTTTTTCAGGAGCTCTGGAGCAGTAGCAGTCTCTCCCAGCTCCAGTGGGTTTTTATAAGCTCAGTTCATCCTTAGCCCCCTGCATTTTGGTATTAATCTGTGAAAAATCTCTGCAGCCATTACTTTTTGCTGCTCCACGGGAGTCCATTATGTAACTGCCAATGGCAGTGCATCCTGATCAGCCATTCAGGGAGCCTCAGAGAATTTCAGATAACTCTGCAGCCAAGAAATGTGTTTTAATTCCCTTCTTTTGTATAAATTCTGATCACTCAAATGGCTGGGTTTCATTGTTTAGCCACAGGATGCTTGCTCGAAAAAATCTGCACATGGCACAGGAAGCTTGTCTGGGATTCAGAGGAACTTTCAACGTCCGTGTTCTGTGGAGCTCATGCTGCTCTGTTTTCCTTTCTTGTCTTCCTGGGGACCTGCCTCAGGCTCAAAACTCCAGATTTGTTGATGTTTTTCTTTTTTTTTTTTTTTTCCCCTTGTCAAGGGCATCTGGTAATAGATGGAAGCAGGAAGTTGCTTCCTTTTTTATGTAGAAGTGAACAGTGCTTGAAATTGAAAACAATCCCAAACATGAGCACTAACATTTTTAGATATGTTTTTCCTCTCCTTGGGTGTTGAATTTTTTAATATAAATTTTATATCATATAAAACATGCTCGGTAATGTTATTTTGATGTGGTAACTAGGAGATAAACCATATTGCCATGAACAAGATCTGAAATTCAAAGGAAAAAACCTTTCAAAGTTTTCTGTCTTAAATGTTTGCTGCCTCCTCTTGCTGAGGAAGGAAGCTTCCCATAGGAGGTTTGTATTGAAGATGGAAAAAAGGATCCTTAAGTGCTTTTTCTCTAATGTTAGGCTGTTTTTTTATATAATTTCTCTTTATTCCAGTTGAAATGCCTATGGTGAATGGTTATATGGGGAATGCTGCAGTGAGTGCAGTGGGCTTTGTGATGCAGCATTTGTAACTGATTTTGAGTAAAGCCTTCCACCTCCTCAGGGTAAACCTCCCCCAGAGAGCTGATGAAGAGTGGTGATGTTTTATTAATTCTGCTGGGGGGTTTGTAATTGATACAGCCTGGCAAGAGGGAACAGCTGCCTGGCCCTGAGGTTCCTGTGTCCCAGCATCAGGTGTGTCTTGGAGCCCCCCAGATGTGCAGCAGCCCTGGGGACAGCACAGGCTCCTTCCACACCTGGATTTCCAGCCAGTGCAGCCACCTGAGGGACTGGGATTTCCCCAGTCCTAGAGCTCAGTGCATATTCAAAACCTGTAGCAAAAGAGGGAAGGAGGATGTGGCTGTTGACAGGTGAGATACCCCATCTCTGCCTGGAGGTTTGGTTTCCACCTGTGCAGGTGTTCTGCTGTAGAAGGGGAGAGACCCTGTCAGCACCCCAAGGCCTCCCTCCCATTAACTGCAGCTCCCCGTGCCCACTGCAGTGTAGGCACTGTGCTGAGCCCATCCTGGGGACAGTTCTGCTCCTGGGAATATTTCACTGGAGGGGATTGGGCCTGGCAGGCTCTGAAGGGTAATTCCCAGCTGGAGCCATGTTCCTCCCTCCCGAGTTCAGGCAGCCAAGCCAAGATCAAGCAGACATCTCCTAGCACTCAAAATGGAGCAGTGTCAGCTTTAGAGGTGTAAGGTTCTGCCCCCAAGGCAGGGATCCTCCTAGGTTTGATGGCAGTATGTCTCTGGGTTAGCTCGAGGCTTTGAACCTCTCCTTGGAGCACAGACAATCCAGGAGGCTCCCCTGAGGCAGAGCTGCCTCACCCCATCAGCACTACAGGCCTTGTTTGAAGCAGTCTTCTTTTAGTGGTACTTCTGCAGTGGCCAGGGGCTGTTCAGTCCTGCTGGGGCCCCTCCAGCACAGAATATTCTGTGATTGTGGGTAACAAATAGCACTGAGGTCGGCAGCATTGCGAAGTTCTGGAATCCCACCTGTGAATTTGCAAAGGCTGCTCAGCTTGGTCCAGTAAGGCCAAGTGCTGGGACCTGCATTTGGGTCACAGCAACCCCATGGGAGGTTCCAGGTGGGGGCAAAATGATGGATAGCTGGGCAGAACCTGGAGGTGCTGGTCAGCAGAGGCTGGACATGAGCCCAGGTGTGCCCAAGTGGGCAAGAGGCCAGTGGCACCTGTCCCAGGACTGGGGTGGCAGCAGGAGCAGGGCAATGACTGTCCCCTGAGCTGGCACTGCTGAGGGACCTCAAGTGCTGTGTCCAGTTCTGGGCACCTCATGATTAGAAGGACACTGAGGGGCTGGAGAGTGCCCAGAACAAAGCTGGGATGGGGCTGGAGCCCCAGAAGAGGCTGAGGGAGCTGGGAAGGGGCTCAACCTGGAGAAAAGGAGGCTCAGGGGGGCCCTTGTGGCTCTGCACAACTCCTGACAGGAGGGGACAGCCGGGGGGTCGGGCTGTGCTCCAGGGAACAGGGACAGGAGGAGAGGGAACGGCCTCAGGCTGGGCCAGGGCAGGTTGGATTGGATATTAGGGTAAATTTCTTCACTGAAAGGGAAGCTGCCTAGGGCAGGGGTGGAATCCCCATCCCTGGAGGTGTCCAAGGAAGTCCTGGATGTGGCACTCAGTCTCTGGGCTGGGGACAAGGTGGGCATTGGGCACAGGTTGGACCCAGTGATCTTGGAGGCATTTTCCAACCCCAGACAACCTGTAATAAATGTAATCCATGTACACTTAAGTTTTTATTAAGCACTATTTTTCCTTAAAGAACTAACCCATCATCTTCCAGATTGTTCTAGAGGACCCTTAACAGAAGCAATTTTTTGTTAATTTTTCAGGATTATGTTGATAAAGAAAAGGCCATTGCCAAGGCTTTGGAAGACCTCAGAGCAAACTTCTACTGTGAACTCTGTGACAAGCAGTATCAGAAGCACCAGGAGTTTGACAACCACATAAACTCCTATGACCATGCTCACAAGCAGGTAACCAGTTGTAAACAGCACAGTTCATCCATTTGATGTTCATTGTGGTGGTCTTGTTTGTGGTTAATACTTGGAGTTTCCTTGGTGTATGTTTTCCTTACTGGTCCTGGAACAGGTGTTCTATGTCGCTGGATAAGATTTTTGTGCCCATCATCATTTAAGTACCCAAAACAACAGAAGAACCCCAAGCCCCACTCCATGGTTGGTATCAAGGAGCCCCATTTCTCAAAGACAAGCAGGCAGGGATGTGCTGGTGTAAAACTGAGGAGAGTACACATGGAGGTGGATGGCTCCCAGCTTGCTTTTAGCATTAGTACAGCTTTGGGGAGTGGTGATTCCCCGCATTTTACTACCTGAATCTGTGTTCTGTGGAGTTACTGAAAATGGACTAGGAAACAATGGGCTGTGTCAAAGGAATCCTAAGAAAGGAGCACTTTCCAAATTCTGTAATTCTCAAGAGAAGGTGGGTTCAGAGTCTCTGTGGAGCTGGCTTTTTTCCCAAGCTAGGGATGTACTGTAGTGTCTGCAGGGTGCTTCATGCTGCACAGTAAGTAATGGAAGTTCTTGTGTTAGCCTGATCTGTTTGACCATTTAAGCTGCTAAATGAGATGTAACTGTACAGCAGATAGCAGTGTTGGGCTCCTCCAGCGCTGGAAGGGCTCAGAGGAGGGGTTTAATGTTCCTAGTCATAAATTCTAACAACACAGTCATCAAAATGCTGGTAACTTGAGGAGGATGTGCTGTAGAGCTTGCAAAATAGCAGTGAAAACAGCTTGTAAACAAGAATGTGGCTTTAGAGTACAATTTTTGTTTGTGTGTATTAAGTGTAGAATATGACAGAGAATCTGCTTTGAGCTAAGGGAGTCTTGTCAGGAATTCTCATGGCAGGGCAGTTGGGCTCTGTGAAGAGGAGTGGTTTAGTAGAATCAAGAGCAGAAATTAATTTTTTTCCTTTGGTTCTTGGGCAAAGGGGTGGTTTTGGCCAAGCTCAGTCGTGATGCCTGAGAGCAGAGAACTTCCTTGGAAGGTCTCCATCAGTTTGGCTGAAACCTGAGTGCAGTGACCTGCATTTGTCTGGGAGGTGGCAGGACCTGTTTGTGTCACATTCTTGGTGTGCTGACGCCGTGGGATTCCGTGAGCTGCTTCAGCCCTCGGTGACTGATGGGACACTGACGTGAGCCTGGCCGGGCTCAGCAGCTGGAGATGCTGTGGAGGAAGAAACCAACCTGTGGAAAGCAGTAAAATGAGTCATCAGCAGAAGTGGCCTGAGAGAAAAATGTCTTGTGTGCACACAGGGTTGGGTCATCTCATCAGGAGAAAGAATTTGGAGGTTGCTTGGTACTGCTGATTATTTTGAGAGGAATTATGTTCTTGGATAATTCCATCTATTGCAGTCACTTCAGGCAGGCTTTGAAGAAAATGAGCCTCCAAACTCTGGCTGCATCACCCAGCATTAATTTCTAGTTACAAAGGGATTTAAACAAAGAAGCAATCATGCTTTGCTTAGGGAAAAAATTGCTTATCCGGCTTTGTTGGGCTGAAATGTGTGTGACCCCGCTGGGTCAGCGTTCAGGGAGTGAACTTGAAACCCCCGAGACAAAATGACAGTGAATTTGCATAAGAAACATTATCTCTGCTGTGCTCCCTCCTGCTCCAGGGAGGCTCATACCCAGCAGTCCAGTCTGAATCTTAAGAGTTAAAGAAAAAAAAAGCTGTGTTTTTGATATGTTGCACATTGATGTTTTATAGTTTGTCTCTTTGGACAAGAGCGCGAGGTTGTAGAAAGGTGAGCCTAAAGTTTTTGAGGAAAAACATGAACTTTTCCCTAAAAGTAGGCCATCAGTTGTCTTTCTTGGAAAGAAAGGCCATTACAATATCTTAGTTACAGCATCCCAGCTTGGTATACATCATCTGCAAGATTTTGTTGTCTCGGTAGTAATTTTTGAGGCAACAGAGCTCGTTTTTGCTTTTTTCTTGGCTCAGTTTCCACAACATTTTTGCTTTTAAGTATTTTTAGTTCCCCATCCTGCTGACGTTGAAGTGTTTGGTTATCCCTCTGTAGCTCTGCGAGCACTAGGCTGTCCCTGTAAATAGATGTTCCATCCTCAGATCCCTTGCCACTCCCGAGTTATAAAGACACTGTCTTGTATTCCAGGAAGGAACTCGGGATTATTGCCCAACAGGGATGATAGGTAAGTGTATTGATCCCAACCGGATGAATTTTGGACCCACCAAAATTATGTCAACACCAAATAATTAAAGGGGAGGTTTATTCTCTTTGCTTCCTGCCTGTCCTGGTTTCACAGACCATTTGGCTACATCTGAATCAACCTCAACACCAAGTTTCTCCAAAAGGCAGCATTTCCTTACCTGGGAAAAGATTCTTGCATTTATTCTCCCAAACCACTGACATGTTTTAGCCATTGTGTTGGAAGTGTGCAGTGTTGTTCTGGAGCTGGTTTTAATTAGGTTGATAGTTGATGAGAAGTGCAGCTGTTTTAAGGAGCAGTCACCCTCTGGTCAGCACATGGCCTGTCCCTCTCAGAGGACTGCAGGCAGCTGGAGTGGGTGCAGGTGGCCCTGCAGGAGGGACAGTAAGCTCAGTTCTCTCACACACCCTGCAGTGAGCAGCTGGGAAAGGCTGCAGCTCACAACTTCTTGTACTGCTGCTGATGTCTTTAATGGTGGGGTTTTTAGCTGCAGGATTTAAGTCTTGAAGGCCTGGTAGGTTATGAAGGGCCCCACTCCTGATGATGCCCAATCCTCACAGTCAACAGAGTAATAAATAATAATAATTAACAGACAGAAGGTGGCAAATGTAGAAAGAAAACTTCTGTAGCTAAGAAGGAGCTTGGGTGGTGAAGCTGGACACAGCATATATCCCTGGAAGTGTTCAGGGCCAGGTTGGACAGGACTTGGAGCAGCCTGGGATAGTGCAGGGTGTCCCTGCCCGTGGCACAAGGTAATCTTCAGGATCTTTTGTAAACCAAACCAGTCTGTGATTTTTGTGCTGCTGTCCTGCAGATCCACAATGTCCTGATCCTTGGGAGCTCCCACAGTCCTAGAACACTCTGGACTCAGTGGGAATGTGTCCTTAAGGCATTACACCTGTGAGGACTCCTTATTTGGTTTGGGGTTTTGATATTAAGATAAAGACCTCGTGTTAGATTTGTGTGAAGAGGAGTATGAGCCCCTTGTCTGGGTTGTGCCCAGTCTGTGTGTTCCTGTCAAATAAACCTGGATGTGCAGGGCCCAGCACCTGAAGCAGCCTTCAAGAGTTACGGTTGGAATTACCTTCTGTGTAAGTTATGTAGCATTTCCAGTCAGCTTTTACTGTGGGGGGTTTTTAACAATCCAAGAACTTGGAGAATCTCCCACCATCACCTCGTTCTGCTTGTGTGCCTGCTGAGGGCTCGAGCTGTTTACTGAGTCACTGACCCAACAGAATCAAAACATTCCCCTTCTGCATTGCCTGTGCAAAACAAACGTGTTCCTGAGTGAACCTGTGCCAGGTTCCCTGGGAGAGCACAAACCAGCATTGAAATGCAGATTTTATGTAGCTGTTTTTTCCCCTAAGTATGTGGTGTTTTGGAGGTGTAGGGGATTAATTCTGCCTAGATTCTCTTTGTAGAAGGGCAAAGGGAGTGTATTCCATAAAGAAGTTCTTTGGGAAAAGAGGGTGGAACTCAGACTGAAGGTATAGATGTGCAGTTCTCTTTGTGCCCTAATTAGCTGCATCTTTGCTTCTCATGCCGAGGGGGAGGGATCTGTTCAAGCACAATAATGTGACCAAGACAGTCACTGCTAGGGTTGAGGAATACTCTGAATATAAACCCTGAACTTTATGTTTTGGGGAGACTTGAGATTTCCAAAACCTTGGGCCTCCAAGCACGGCTTGAATGGAGAAGACTGAGGAGGGAATCCCTGAGGTATTTGGTGTTACACGGGAGGTTTTTCTGCTCCAGAAATGCTTTGCCCTCGGAAGACCCACCTTAACAATAAAGGGGCTGCAAGAGACCTGGAGAGGGACTTTGGACAAGGGCATGGAGTGATAAAAAGGAATGGATTTAACTGAGAAGGGAGTAGGTTGGGGTTAGAGATGATGAGGAAATTCTCCCTAGTGAGGGTGGGCAGGCCCTGGCACAGGGTGCCCAGAGCAGCTGGGGCTGCCCCTGGATCCCTGGAAGTGCCCCAGGCCAGGGTGGACACTGGGGCTTGGAGCAGCCTGGGATAGTGGAAGGTGTCCCTGCCCATGCCAAGGGGTGGCACTGGTGAGCTTTAAGGTCCCTTCCAACCCAACCCATTCTATATTTTTCTTAATCCAGCTAAGAAAAATATTGATTCCTTCCAGGGAGGAAATTAAGATGAAATAAAACAGCATTTGCAGGCCATTTCCCCTCTGTTCTTTTCACTTCATTTATAAGCGTGCAAGGAATGTTGATGACCAAAGATAAGCCAGGCTTGTGTTCCTACTTCAGTAAAATGATCAAGGTTCCCGTCCTTTGAGCTTGTGTTTCATGGTGTCGTTCACTCCCAAAAGCTTTTGGGGCAAAGAATCAAGCAGACATCAAAAGTTCAGAAAGCAAGAAATCTGCTGGCACAGAATGAAAAGTACATTATTATTATTATTTTATTTAATGTGGGTTGGCAGAGAGACATGAGAACAATGGCAAGGGAGGAGGGGGCTCTGATGTCATGGGTGCTGCCTCCTGCCTCAAGCCCCAGAGGTGGATCTGCTTTGACCCATCTCAGTGTGAGGTTTGGCATGAAAGTCTCACATCTTTAGGTCTGGTGACAGTGCTTTTGCCTTGTGAGAATAACAGAGGCTCTTTCTGCTCTGCACTTTTAGGCAGAATGTCTCTCACTGGGCCTCAGTTCAGTGATGATGTGTGGCTTTGTCAGCTTAAATGGAGAAAATCCATTTACTGCTGGTCCTGAGCCTGTAAAGCTCTGCACCCCAGCTGGGTTCTGGGGAAGTCTTACCTGGTACCATCTCATCAACAAAATCTGAGGTGTGCTGAGTTTTTTCATGGCCCTGAGGTTGCCAGAGCTCCAGAAGTGCTTGGACAGCACTCCCAGAGGTGGGGTTCATGGGGTGGGGTTGTTAGGGTGTCTGTGCAGGGCCAGGGGTGGGACTGGATGATCCTTGGGGGTTCCTTCCTACTTAGGACATTCTGTGATGATCCAGTGATTTTCCTGTTGCAGCAGTTCCTGACTCCTGCTCACCCCCCTGGATTTCCCCCCTTTGCTGTGCCAGGGATGGGCTCTCAGGAGCTTTTCAGCAGTGGTGCAGCTGGTTTAAGCTGGTTTGTGAGAATTGGAAGGTACTGGTGGTGTTTGCCAGTTTGGCCCCTCCTGAGCCATGCAGGGATTGGGAAATAATCCAGCACTGTGGCCTCTCTGTGCTGCAGAGCAGAGGTGGCTGCAGATTTGATATCAAACCTGCTCTTTAGGAACTCTATTTGCACTCTTGTGGAAGTGCAGAGACGAGTTTGGAATTTTGTTAGAAACAAGGCTGGAAACTTAAAATACTGTTCTTTGTTCTAAAGCTGAGGGGGGTGGCAGCTATTAATAGACCCCAGGAAGGCTGGAGGTAGTGAACTACTGCCTACAGCATGTGGAAATCTGGAGAAATTTTATGTAAGTGCTGGTGATTTGTGTCACTGCTGGTCACTGCAGTGTAGCCCTTCTGACAGCTGAAGTAATAAACCAGCAGAATATTCCTTGGCTTTATGGTCCCCATGATCCTGCAGTTTGGAAGGATGTTGCTGCTTGGATAAACTGCTGATTCCTCAGAAAACACACTGCCCAGGGAGAAAAAAATGCCCCTTAATTTTGAAATCTTGTAATAGCATGAAGCATGTGTTTGATTTAATACAGGTTTGGCTCTAATCCTTGAAGAAAGAAATCATTGTCTTGCTAAGCACAATAGGAATACTTTAAAAGGGAAGATTCACCTCAACAGTATGAGTTCCCAGGGCTCCTTGTGGAGGGGAGAAGCTCCCTGAGGATGGTTGAGTGGCTGTGTTAAATCCTTGTTGGAATTTCTCCGTGGTGCTGGGGAAGGGGCAGTTCCATGCACCTCCAGCTTCACTCACACCTGCACAGATGGTGTGGTCCAAAAAGTCATTTAGAGGTTTTTGGGGGATTAGAATAACACTCTCCTCAGGATTAGATGGAAATTTCTTCAGTGTAAGCTGAGCTTAAATATCTGTTTAGTTCAGATGATTTCCTGGGCAGGCTGAGACCTGGAAGTGTGTGAGCAGCATTTCAGTGCTCCACGTGCTCCCTTCAGCCAATGAAACTCTCTTTGGATTGCTCCTTCCCAGTCAGGACTGGGCAGCAGGGTGGGCAGGGCTGTACTGCACTGGTTATCCACTCTTGAGGGGATGAATCACTGGTTTCAGTGACATATTTGAAACAATGAGGGGAGAGTTACAAGTTATTTTGAAAAGTTCTGGGTATTTTTCATTCCTGCAGCAGGTTGTTCGTACAGATGAGCAGTGTGGGCTCCTGTTTTCCCCCTTTTCCCTCCCCCAGGATGCATTTAGGGAAGGTAATGCAGTCCAGCCAGGTCTCTTGCACACCTGGAGTCATTTCTGGTGATAGGTCTGCTGGTTTAGTTCAGTCTAAAGCTGAGCTATGTTCTGTTCAGTATTGTGCATTTCCAAGGAGCTGGCACAGTGCATTTGTGAGCTTTTCTATCCTTTACTTCCCCAGCAAGATTCTTTTTCCTCCTGACTCCTGTGTGACAAAAAGAAACTCAGCCTTGAGATCTCTTGGTCCTTTGAAAACCAGACCAACTCTTCCCCAGTTTTGGCAGTACCAAATTCTCAGCAGTCTTGACGCCAGGGCCAGTGGTTTGTCAGCCTAAAGGGCCCAGGTTTGGGTGCAGCTGGGAGTTGCTGTGGTGCATATTCTGGATTACAATGCTTTGGGGTAGTTCATTTGCTTCACACCTCTAAATTTGAAGTGTTGACAGTGGGAGGTTTGGGGGAGCAGAAACACACAAAGGTCAGCATTTAATAATGGGCATTTAATTCTGTGTGCATTCAAATTCCATGTAATGGAGGCAGGAGAGCCTGGGGGCAGCTGCATGTTCCCAACAGCTCTGAGCCCACTTTGTGTCCTGGAGGATGATCAGGACCATGCCTGGGGCTCAGGGGGCTCTGAGTGCACCGTTGCACCTTCCTCTCGAGAGGAAAAGGTCACAGTTCATGTCTGGTAAATAGCTGGGTCATACCTTTTTCCAGATGGGTGAATGATCTCTAGACTTGGCATCAGCCCCCATTAAATAGTTTTGTCAGCTGTTGGTGGCTGTAACTTCCCAGAGCATTTCAGACACACTTTCAAAATCAGCATGAAAAAGCTGATAGCATTGCTCAGTCCATCTATTTTATTTTTTTTTCCTTCCTCTTGGAAAAAAATGTACTCCTCAACATGTAACATACACCACAAAACCCTTGAGCCCTTTACTTGTCCTGGTGAGAGTAGCTCTGCTGTTCCAGGTGGGATCATGGCTGTGTCCGTGCGTGTCCGTGCTGCAGACCCCGGCTCGCTCCCGTGGCTCCGCTCCCGCTCCGTAGAGTAGCTGGCACACTCCCCCACAGCTCTCTAGTAATGCTTGCTTGTTGGTTTTTTTTTTTCCTCTCTTCCACTCTTGTTATATTTTTACTTTCTTTTTTTCTTTGTGATGTGACGTTTTCAGCTGATGTATTGAAAGCAAACCCTTCTAATTTGGGAGTCCAGATCACAAGAGTGAGTTTCTTTCTACTGGTGTCTGTAGTTGTATCATTTTTGTGTGTCCTCCCCTCTGATTTTGGTAACAATCAACCACATTTAGTAAATACAATTAGGTAAGAGAATCCTCTGTCTTGTCCAGTCTCTCCCTTTTTCACAAAGCAATGTTCTCTTTACATTGGGCCAGCTTAATTCCTCTAATTTGAGCTTTGGGTTGGTTTCCAGATCCACTGTTTCTGTGTGTGGCAGTCTGACTCTGCTCCAGGAAAGAGGCAGAGTCAGCCAGCCAGAAGTATTTAGAATTCACCAGTGATTTGTACATCCTGTACAAGAATTGTTCCAAAGTGACTCCTGCTCTGAGTCTCGTTAGTCTCCCAGGCCCTGCATGAAATGCCTGAAAAACATGAAACTTTTTCCAAAAGCTGAGTACAAGATGCGTTCTGGAACTGGGCCCTTTGAAAGGGTTTTGAACTGTGCACTTAAAAAAAACAATGAGTCCCTTTAGGATGGTAGAGGTCTGTCTTTGTTGCTTTCTGTTACTTAAACTTCTGTAGAGCACTCTAAAAAAGTGTTGTGAATATCCACATATATTCCAAGAAAAACCAGCAGCCTCTTCTCCCTAGTGCTCTGAGACAAGGACTTTCCAAAATGTTCTGAAGTCTTGGATGTTTATTTTCTATAAAATTGACTACCTAGACTTCCTCAGTGATATTAGGATGTTTGAAATTCCTTGGGATTGGGTTTGCTCCCTCATTATAAGATTTCTGGGGAACTTGGTGCTTCTGCCCCCCCCCGCCCCCAAGGTATTTAACCCCAAGAGACCCTCCTGCCTTTAGAGCAGTCTGTTTCTTGACCCTCTCAGAACTACTGTCAGGGAAACAAGTAACTGGTTGGTGGTGTATGTTGTACTCTGGGTTTGCTTATGAAATCATTTGCATGGGATTTTTGGCTCCTTCTCCAATGTAATGGTACATTGCTTTTGTCAGATGTCATTCCTGGGTAGCTCTGGCACCAGCTAATCCCTCCTGTCCCTTGGCCCATGCTTTTGACTCGTGTCATGCACTGTTTGTCAAGTACATCTGCACGCTGCAAGAGCAGCAAAGTAAACAATCCTTCTTCTTTTCCCCTTTTCCTTCCAGAATTTGCTTGTTGCTTCGAAATCGGCTTTGTTGTCCATGCTAAAGAAAACCAGTAGTGTTGATTGGAAAGGGGTATACACAGAACTTGAAGTCATAGCCAAAAGTGACCACCAGTTGTCTTTTCCTTCAGCTGCTGGGAGGATGGCAGTGTGCTCCGTGGGGTTTGTTGAGCTAAGATGCTGTTGCTCCATCTTGGCTCAATGAATGTCCCTGGGGAGGGGCTTGACACCACAATTTCCAGTGCTACAGCAAAGTGCTGCTCTTGGACAAGCCACAGACAGCTTTGATCTGATCCATCCCTGCTTTCTTTTGCCTCAGAGGTTGAAAGATCTCAAGCAAAGGGAATTTGCTCGCAATGTCTCGTCGAGATCCCGGAAAGATGAGAGGAAGCAGGAGAAAGCCCTGCGGCGCCTGCACGAGCTGGCTGAGCAGAGGAGGCAGCCTGAGTGGTGAGTCTGGGTGGTCCCCAACACCCCTGGAGCCTGGGGGGCTGCAGCCCTGGGCTGGGCTGGCATTCCTGCTCTGGGATACTGCATGGGCTTTGGGGGCAAAGTTTCACACTGGTGTTTGGGACTCATGTTGGGCTTTTGGTAGGTGTGAATTCACTAAACTGATCATGGAGAGCATCCCCAAATTGCTTTATCCAGCAATACATTTTCTTCAGTAATTTACCATTATTAAAAATTTTGAGTGGCTGTATAATGATATTTTAATGCATGTGTCTGGGTGCAAGAGCACTTGAACTGTGCAAGATTGTCTCCACTGAGGGATGGATCCTCCTGCAGAGGGACAGGGACACCAGTAAGCTGTGTTTTCTCTCTCCCCTGTTCCAGTGCTCCTGGAAGTGGGCCCATGTTCAGGACCACCACAGTGGCTGTGGACGAGGAAGGTGGAGACGACGATGATTCCGCAGCCAACAGCGGCTCCTTCGTCCAGATGAGCTCCGGCCAGGCCTCAGAGATGACCACGGACAGAGGCTTCCTGAACACTGGACAAGGCACTGTGATGCCGGGCCAGACATCACAGGGGGCACAGGCCATCAGCTTTGGCATTAAGAGCTCTCTGGGAACTCCGCTACAGAAGATTGGCGTGTCCTTTTCCTTTGCCAAGAAGACCCCAGTGAAGCTGGAGACCATTGCTTCTGTTTTCAAGGACCACGTGGACGAGTCCAGTTCTGCAGACGGGGCAAAAGGTGATGAGAGGGGGTCCTCGGAGGCTGGCAGCCTGCAGAAGTCTGGGGAGGGTGAAGGCACCAATAATTCTGATGGCAAGGCGGAGGACGATGACCAGCACGACAAGGACAGCGGGGCTCTGGCCAGCACCTTGTCCAAACTGAAGAAGATGAGGCGAGAAGATGGACCAACGGCCGTGGAGCCAGAATATTACCACTACATCCCCCCAGCCCACTGTAAAGTAAAGCCCAACTTTCAGTTCCTGCTTTTCATGAAGGCTACTGAGCAAACGGAAGCAGAAAATGTGAACAAAAAAAACGCGCACGAATTGAAAAAGGGGAGTTCCCCCAAACCTAAGCCCAGCAAGCACACGGAAAAGGCTGCTGAGAGCACGGGGCAGCAGAAAGAGCAGAGTACTACTGAAACTGTAGCTCAGCAGGACAAAACAGAACGAAAAGACATCCCAGAGAATGAAAATACACAGGAGAGCAAGCACCTTCCAGAGAGCAATCCCCCGGAGCCAGACACTGCTAAAGAAGCTCCTCCTCCTGCCTCGGGCTGCAGAGATGGCTCTGAGAGACCAAAGCACCCCACGGGACCTTTTTTCCCTGTTCTGAGTAAGGATGAGAGCACAACACTGCAGTGGCCTTCAGAGCTGCTCATCTTCACCAAAGCTGAGCCCTCTGTGTCCTACAGCTGTAACCCCCTGTACTTCGACTTCAAGCTCTCCCGTAACAAGGATGCAAAAGGGAAAGGGGCAGAGAAATCCAAGGATCCAGGGGGGCTTTGTAAAGACAACACTCAGAGCGCAGAACCTGGTGAGGTGAGCAAAGCCAAGGAGGCCGAAAGTGTAGAGAACAGTTCTGCTCAAAAAACGGAAAACAAATCCCAGAGCAAGCAGGAGTCCAGTCTGGGAAGCATCAGTAAGGGAGAAGGGGAGGACAGCAGTAAGAGTATAACGGGTAAGAGTAAATCTGGAAGGTCCCATAAACACAAAAAGAAAAAGAAGCACAAAAAGTCCAGCAGACACAAACGCAAACACAAGGAGGAAGCTGAGGAGAAGGCCCGGAAAGCTGAGCTGGGGGAAGAGAAACCCAAGAAACGGAAAAGGCACAGGCACAAAAAAGGTAAATCCTCCCTTTCAACAGAGTCAGACCGGGCGCTGAAACCTGAACTGTCTGAAGACTGCAGCCATTTCCAGAAGAAAAAGCGATGCTCCCAGGAGTCCCAGAGGAAATCCCTGTCTGCTGAGGAGGGAAGCAGCAGTAAAAAAGAGGACGGGGGTAACTCCTGCCAAGAGCATGGCAGCAAAAGACACAAGGCTGAGCTGCAACAGGTGCCTGGTGCGAGGAGGCGCTGCCCGGCTCTGTCCCAGCCCCGGAGCGGCTGCCGGAGCCAGCAGAGCAGTGGCGATGATGACAGTGACGAGGGCTCCCCTGGCAAGCACTGCCACCAGAAGTCCCCGTCGCAGTACAGCGATGACTACGACTCGGGCAGCGAGCACTCCCGCAGCCGCTCCCACTCGGGCCGCAGGCACTCCTCGCACAGGTCCTACTCCACCAGCTCGGACGCATCCTCGGAGCACAGCCGCTACAGCCGCCACAGGAGCTACTCGGACGACAGCTACAGCGACTACAGCGACCGCTCCCGCTGCCACTCCAAGCGCTCCCAGGACTCGGAGGATGACTCAGACTACAACAGCTCAAACCACCGCTCGAAGCGGCGCAAATACTCCTCGTCAGAAGATGACTACAGCTCGAGCAGGAGCAGGTCCAGGAGTCGGAGCAGGAGCCGAACCCACCCTCGAGGCAGGTCAAGATCGAGGAGCCGGGGCAGGAGCCGCAGCAGCAGCCGCAGCCGCAGTCGGAGCAAGAGGAGGAGCCGCAGCGTGACAGGCCGCAGCTGGAAGCGCAGCCGCAGCTACAGCCGGGACCGCAGCCGCAGCACCCGCAGCCACTCGCAGAGGTCCCTGTCACGGAAGGGCTCGCGGGGCCACGAAAGCCCCGAGGAGCGAAGGTCTGGCAGAAGGGACTTCATTAGGTCCAAGATCTATCGCTCCCAGTCTCCTCACTATTTCCGGACGGGCCGAGGTGAAGGGTCGCTGCCGAAGAAGGAGGATGGCAAGGGAGAGGATCTGAAAGGATCTAGCTCCCTGTCCCAGAACAGCAGCGGCTCTGGCATGGGGCGGGCCTCGGAAGGGGACTGCAGTCCTGAGGAGAGGAACTCCGTCACTGCAAAGCTGCTCTTGGAAAAGGTGCAGTCCAGGAAGGTTGAGAAGAAGCCCTGCGTCACTGACGAGATGCTATCAGGAGCAAACAAAGTGGGCATAAAGCTCAAAGATCCTCCCCAGGGCTACTTTGGCCCCAAACTCCCTCCTTCCTTAGGCAACAAACCGGTTCTGCCCTTAATTGGGAAGTTGCCAACCATTCGGAAACCAAACTCCAAAAGATATGAGGAGTCTGGCTTGGAGAGGGGTGAGGAGCAGGAGCTGTCAGATGCTGAGGATGGTTCCCAAGGCATGGAGGAGGGTCAACTGGCCAGCCAGTCTCTCCTGGAAGATGTGGTGATGGTAATTCAGGACAAACCTCTGGATGAGCAGAAACGTGACGAAGCCTCTGTGGAGATGCCATCCCTTCCCCTTGACGCTCCGGCACTTCCTGAGTGCTTTGGCTCCGGAGAACTGGTCATGCCACACAACTTCCTCTCGGATCCAAGCGATGGTGATGGGCTGGAGCCTATGGACGGGGGCAGCCAGCCGGTCCCAGTGGAAACCAGTATGATGCCCTTAGTTCCAGATGTTGAGCACTTTCCTGGCTACGTGCCTCAGAGTGGGGAGCCGAGCCTGGAAGGAGATCGGGATGGGGGAGAAGATTCCTCTCTAGCCCCGCTGGAGAGCCAGCCCATCACCTTCACGCCTGAAGAGATGGAGAAGTACAGCAAGCTGCAGCAGGCGGCCCAGCAGCACATCCAGCAGCAGCTGCTGGCCAAGCAAGTGAAGGCCTTCCCCACCTCGGCCGCCCTGGCTCCGGCCGCGCCCGCGCTCCAGCCCATCCACATCCAGCAGCCGGCGGCGGCCTCGGCCACGTCCATCACGACGGTGCAGCACGCCATCCTGCAGCACCACGCCGCTGCCGCCGCCGCCGCCATCGGCATCCACCCCCACCCGCACCCGCAGCCCCTCGCTCAGGTCCACCACATCCCCCAGCCACACCTGACACCCATTTCCTTGTCCCACCTGACCCACTCAATTATTCCGGGGCACCCCGCCACGTTCCTGGCCAGCCACCCCATCCACATCATTCCGGCATCTGCCATCCACCCGGGCCCCTTCACCTTCCACCCTGTCCCTCACGCTCTCTACCCGACCCTCCTGGCTCCAAGGCCAGCAGCTGCTGCTGCTGCCACAGCCCTGCACCTCCACCCCCTGCTGCACCCCATTTTCTCAGGACAGGACTTGCAGCATCCACCCAGCCACGGCACATGAAGGACAAAATGAAGGAACCTCGGAGTAAGGAGAATATTTGGCGTTTTGGTCAGGGGTCAGAGTCGAGCCAGCGGGCAGGTGAGGCCTGAGCATTTCCTTTCACTCTTGAGCAGCCAAAGAAGCCAGGGGCTCCAGGGCTAGGCAGTTGGCTGTGTCCCAGGGAAGTCTCACTCCGACTCCTCCGTGCACGCAGCAGCACCGCTCCAGAAGAACCATTTCACCTTTAGAACAGCGAGACACTTGGAAAGGCTTTTTTCCCCCCTGGATTCTTACACTTGGTCATCTTCCTTCTGCCACCTTGTATATGATAAATGAGGTTTCATACACACTAATAGGATCTCTAAAAATCCTTTTAATGAGGTCATCTAATTAAATAGCATGATTGAATCCGGCTTGTAATTGGTCATGGAACATCGGGAGCTGCCGGCTGCAGGGGGACTGGAGGCCTCAGCTTTTCAGGCATTGCAGGAGGTTCCTTGGCCCCTGTCTCTGCAGACATGGGTTTTTCTTGGTGTGAGCAGCAAAGGTGGAAGTAAGATCTTAGTGTAAAGAGGAGGAGGAGCTCTGTGTGTGTGCCCAGAGCTCCCTTCTCCATCCTGCATCCATGTTCTCCTGCACCAGAACCATGCCTGGATATCCCATACTGGAGAGAGGTTCTGGGGTTGGGCTTCCAGTCTGGGCTGTGACCACTCTTCTCCTGAAAGGGGGGAAAAATCACTCTGAATTCCATCTTCTGTGGGGTTGGGAAAGAGGCACTGGGATGGGAGAGAGAAGGAAAATCCTGTTAGGAATTGAAGCAATACAGAGGACGGGGGAGCGCGGCCTGGATGTAAAACGTGTTCTTTCCTCTGTAACACTGATGGTTTCCTTATTAATTTATAGGATTTTTTTTTTAATGTAAAGAATTGCACTGAACTCTGTAAACAAAGATGCTGCTTTTTGTAGCTCCTATCAAAGGTTACATTTGTAGTATATCGCAATAATATTTTTTACAGCCAGTTCTTAGTGGTACTTGTTCTGGTGGCTTCTGTGTAAATATGTTTGCCGTAGGTAACCCAAGACACTTGTAAAGGTTCAATTTATAGTTTCAGCTACATGCAAAACAGCTAAGCATGTATATTTTATCAAGCTCATGTATTTTTGAAGTTTTTATGTAGTATAAAATGTAAAAACAAAAAAATCTTCATTTAGAATTTTGCAGAAGAAAAAAAAAAATCAACAGGTGAGACTTGGGCAAGGTGAGGGGTGTGGGGGTCACAGTGACTCTGGCAGGTTTTGCATTCCTCCCTGCCATAGGAATGGGCACTGGAGCAGCCTGGGGAGCAGCAGGAATTCAGGGTGCTCCCAGAGAATAGGAGCCCTTTTTTTTCATTTCCTTTTTCTCCCCCTTTGGAAACAGTAATGTGCAGACCCTGCTGGTGCAGGAGGAGCCTTGGGACTGTTCCCAGCCCACACAGAGGGTTACCCCAGCTTAGTCCGTAAGGGATTTCCCAGTTCTGCCAGCTTCACCTAGCTCAGGTGACACTGCCCATGGGAGCTTCCCCACCCCAGTGCAGGGGATGTCCCCACTGCTGCTGTCCCCACTCACAGGCGCACTGCAGGTGTCACAGCCCTTGGGCCACCACTGCTGGAAGGGAGGGATTTCAGAGCAGTGTGGGGATGTGGTGACATCCCCATCCCTTTCCAGTCCCATTCCCCATCCTCTTCCTGTCCCCTCCTGGAGTGCAGTACGAGGCCAGGCAGAGTCAAAGGATCAAAACCCCCTGAGCCTCCCTCACCATGTAAATGAGAAATTGGAGCAGGTCAGAGTGGCAGCAGTCACAAAAAAGGGACTCAATTTCCTGTAAATACCGAACAATTCAGTGTTACTGTCAGAGCTGAGCTTCATAGGGCCCATCTGTGCCCTGGCCCCATCGTGCTGTGGGCAGAGGTTGTTTTTGGACTTCAGGATAGCGCTAAAATAATTAACCTGTCATTACTTAACAAGCATAAACAGACTGTATTTAACTTTGTCACATAAGATATATATATAAATATATATATATGCTGTAAAATGAGGGAAAAAAACCTTTCTAATAAATCAATGATTTGTGGAAAAAGAGATATCATGCTGGGGGAAGCTGTTGTGCAGAGCACCAGCCACTTTTCCTAACCAAAGTCCTGGTTTGATTAAAGGAAAAAAAATCCACCCCCTGCATGCCAGCAGGCTCGGGGTCCGAGGTGCCACCTGCCCATCCCTGGCGGTGGCCCTGGGAGGAGGTGGCTGATGAGGGATGGTGCGGCAGTGCTGAAAGAAACAGGAAATGAAGGCATTGGACAGAAGAAAGGATTATAATTGCCCTCAGGGGGTCTGGTGTGGGCTCCAGCTGGGTTCAGATGCTGCGGCAAGCTGGGGACGAGACCTCCCGAAGAGGAGCAGCTGCCCCTGAGTCCGGTGTCCTGTCCTGGCAGGAGCTGCTCCGGGCTCAGCTAAACCCTTCCCACCCCTCGGAGCTCTGCCACGGCTTTGGGCAAACGCCGCTCTCTCCCAGCTACAGCTGCTCCGCAGGGCTGGAGCAGACCCCGCTCCGGGGACGGTGTTCCCCGTCAGGGGCCAGCTGCCGTTTGGCTCTGCGGGGACCCCTGTGCCCCCCAAAACCCCCCGACTCTCCTCTCCTGCTTCCCACCTGCAGCTTCAGAGACGGAGAGGAGAAAAGCCCCGTTTCACACGGGCTGCGTCCCCGGGAGCCGCTCCGGGGCCTCTCCCGGCCACGGGCGCTGGGTTGGCACAAGGAGCTCCCGGTGATCTCGGGCAGTCTGACTGTGCTTAATTAACAGAGTTAAAATTAATTAAGCAGGTGGGTTCAGGAGTTCAGGGGCTGATGCCGCTGTCCGGGCAGGGCTGAGCCCCGCGGCTGCCCCAGGCCTGACTGCGGGCACCGGCTCTCCCACAGGGACAGGGACACGGAGACAAGGACACGCCTTGTTCACTTGGCCGTGGGCTGTCCCAGCCTGCCCCCGGTCCCTTGCCAGAGCCATTGCCCTGCCCAGCGCTGCTGCTGCCTCTGCCCTGGCAGGGGTTTGGGGTGTCCCTGCCCTGGGGAAGGTGACACTGTGGGGGTGATGCTCAGTGCGGGCGGGCTCGGTGCTGTCAGCAACATCCGGCTGCGGAGGGGATATCGGGGGCGATGGAGGGGCCCTGTGCCCTGCTGCCCTCCCCTGCTCGCCGCATTTCCGCTGGTAGGGACTGCCTGCACCCCGAAATAGCCACCCTAAGATGCACATCCCGAAATAGCCACCCCGAGCCTGGCACCCCGCGGCAGGCTGGGTGCGGCCCCGGCGGGCGATAGGCTCAGGCTGCTGTGGCCGTGTCCCCCACCCTGTCACCGTGTCTCCCGGTGGCACTGCCACCTCCTGTCCCCCGCCCTGCTCCGGCCACATCCGTCTCCCCCGCACCTCTCCGGCTCCGTGCAGGAGCGGATATGCGTCCGGGGGGGCCCTTCCTGTGTTCCCCATTCCTGATGGGCCCGGCCCCAGCTGCGTCCCCCGAGATAAGCCAGGGACGGCGGCTGTGGCCTCATTTTGGGGTGACGATGGGGCTCCTGCGGGTGCTGCTGCTCCTCGGGGGGCTGCGCCTGCCCCCTACGCTGGGGCTTCTCCAAGAGCCCCCCACCATCTACGAGGGACCCCCCGGCAGCTATTTCGGTTTCGCCCTGGATTTCCACATGAGCGAGGGAAGGTAGGGAGGCACCGGGGGATCGGGGTCGGGCACGGCACACGCCCGCCGACCCTGACACCCGCTCTGCCCCCCAGGCCCAGCGTGGCCGTGGGGGCCCCCCGTGCCAACACCTCGCAGCCCGGTGTGGCTCAGCCCGGCGCCGTCTTCCTGTGCTCCTGGCCCCCAGACAAGACCCCCTGCCACCCCCTGCCCATCGACACTACGGGTGCGTGGGTGCCGTGGGGCGGGGGAGCGGGCGCGGGGGGTGCCAGCTCCGCACATTCCCCCTCTCCCGCTCCCCCAGGGGACGAGAGCGAGAGCCAGGGCACCTTGGAGTTCCACACCTACAAGTCGCACCAGTGGCTGGGAGCGTCCGTCACCAGCTGGGACGGCAAACTGGTGGTGGGTGCATCCGGAGGGGGTGTGGGCAGCCTTGGGTGTTGGCGGAATGGGCACCCAGCCTGTCCCATCGCCGTGCCCAGGTCTGTGCCCCGCTGCAGCACTGGAACGCTTTGGAGGGGCAGCAAGAGGCGTTCCGCACCCCGACGGGCACCTGCTTCGTGCGGAGCCCGGGGCAGCGGAGCGCGGTGTGGTACTCGCCCTGCCGAGACCAGACCATGGCCAGCACCTACCGCCAGACGAACTACGGTGAGGGGGAGCGGGGGGCGGGGGGGCTCCCAACCCCGCGTCCGTCTGACCCTGCCCTGTGCCCTCAGTGCACGACAAGCGCTACTGCGAGATCGGCTTCAGCGCCGCTGTCACCCCGGTGAGAGGGGATTTGAGGGGCTCGGGCACTTTGGGGGCATCGGGGGGCGGCGCCGCCGGGGTGCCACCCGGGATGCCCGGGGGGGCTGATAGAGGTGCAGAGGGTGTAGCCAGGATGGTACCTGGGTGTCACGGCGGGGGATGTTGGGGTCGGGATGCTGAGGTGGGGGATGCTGCAGTGGGAATTCCGGGAGGAGAGGTCCTACGAGCGGGGGGGACGCTGGGGTGGGGGTGCCGGGATGGGAGATGCTGGACTGGAATGTGCCAGGATGGGAAATACTGGGATGGGGGATACTTGGGGGAGGATGCTTTGGGGGTATGCCAGGGTGCCCCGGGGTGGTGCTGAGCCAGCTCCTCTCGCAGGATGGGACGCTGGTACTGGGTGCCCCCGGCGGGTACTACTTCACAGGTGAGTCCTTCCTGCCGGCGTTGCCACCCCGGCTGGTGCTCCCGGCGTGGGCACGGCGGGAGGAGGGCACCCCGCATGCGGTACCCCGTAAGTGCCACCCGCAGTGGCGCTGGCAGCCTAGGGCGTGTGGCAGCGGGTGCCCCGTCAGTGCTGGTTCCCCCCGCCGCGGTGTGCCCCAGGGCTCGTGTACTCGGTGGAGCTGGACAAGATCCTCAGGCGCTTCCTCGGCACGTCCCTGCTGTGGCTGGGGAGCCCCGGGCGCCCCACGGAGCCGGTGTCTGGGGACTACGAGGACGGGTACCGGGGTGAGCAATGGGCATAGGCACACTGCCCCACTGCCAGCTCCTGCGGGGATACCCCGGGGTCACCAATGCCCATCTCCCTGCAGGATACTCGGTAGCTGTGGGCGAGTTTGATGGCAACCCCAAAACCAAAGGTAGGGCTGAGGGGTGCAGGGAACGGGGGTTGGTGGGCTTGGGGCACCCCGGGGCTCCAGAATGACCTTGGTCCCTTCCCGAGGGGGCTGGACAGGCTGTGCCAGGACAGGGGTCCCATCCATCTCTGTGCCCTCATGGCCCCATGTCGCACCAGGGGTATCCATGTGCCCACCCCAGTGCCGGGGGTATCCCTGTGCCCCCCTCAGTGTCCCACTGGGGCACTCAGGGCTCTCATCCCTCACAGAGTACGTGGTGGGGGTCCCCAACAAGAGCAACACGAGGGGTGAGGTGAGTGCTGTGGAGTGCCGAGGGGACACCAGGGGACACCACCACGTGTCACCCCGGGCTGGGCCTGGCATCTGACACTGCCCTGGGCAGGTGGAGATCTTCACTGCGGGGGACACCCTGCGCTGGCTGCGGGGCATTGCCAGCGAGCAGGTACCCCTGCCCTGTGACACCCCCAGCACCCCCGGTGCTCCACAGCGCTCCTGCCCCCGTCCCACAGCACCCCAGCCCCCCCCCCCACTGTGCCCCTGGCACCCCCGGTGCCACCCTCACCCTTTCCAGGTGGCTTCGTACTTCGGGCACACGGTGGCAGTGGCCGATGTCGATGGGGACGGGTGAGAACCGGGACAGTCGTCCACCCCTTCATCCTAGGCGACACCCAGGGGTGCTGCCCCGTGCCTGGCACACCGCTGGGTGCTCCCAGACCTGCGTGCCCTGACCCTGACCCCGCTCCGGGCACAGGCGAGATGACCTGCTGGTGGGTGCGCCCCTGTACATGGCCCGGCGCTCCGACGGGCAGCGCAGCGAGCTGGGGCGCCTCTACCTCTACCTGGGGCGGGGACAGCAGCCCCTCGCCGGGCCCCCCCAGACCCTGACGGGCACCCACCCCTACGGCCGCTTCGCCGCCGCCATCGCCAGCCTCGGGGACCTGGACAAGGACGGCTTCGGCGGTAACTGCGCGGCGGGGCGGGGAGGAGGATGTGCCACCCCCGGTGCCGCGCCTTGGGGAAACTGAGGCAGGAGAGCGCGGGTGGGCGTTCACTTCCCTTCTGTCCCCAGACGTGGCCGTGGGCGCCCCGCAGGGCGGTGACAGTGGCAGCGGGCAGGTCTTCATCTTCCGCGGGCAGAGCGAGGGGCTGGCGCCGGTGCCCATCCAGCGCCTCGACAGCCCCTTCCCCGGCCCCGCCGCCTTCGGCTTCGCGCTGCGTGGTGCCGCCGACCTGGACGGCAACGGCTACGCGGGTACAGCCCTGGCACGACACCGCCCTGCCACCGCCCTGCCACCCCGCTGTCACCACCCCGGCACCGACCCTCTGCTTGTCCCTGCAGATCTGCTCGTGGGGGCTTACGGGGCGGCCAAGGTGGCCGTGTACCAGTGAGTGCCCGTCCTTGCGGTGGTCCGGGGCTCCCTCTTGGGTCCCCTGGCACCTCAGCAATGTCCCCGTGCCCCAGGGGACTGCCCGTGGTGGTGGCCCGGACCCAGCTGAGTGTCCCCGACGGGCTGAACCCTGAGATCCTGGACTGTGTCCTGCCCGACTCCAGCGTCCGTGTCAGCTGGTGAGGGGACACTGCCATGGGGACACTGCCGTGGGGACACTATGAGGACACCACCGTGCGGACCATGGGGACACCACCGTGGGCACAGGACAGGTCTCTGAGCAGCTTGTTGGTGGTGTCCCCCTGCAGCTTCCACGTGGTGTTTTGTGTCAGCGTGACGGGCCAGCACATCCCTCAGAGCATCCGTGAGTGCCAGTGTGACCCGGGGAGCACCGCTGCGGTGTCACCGCGGGTGTCACCAGTGCCACCCTCCCGTTCCCCACCAGAGCTGGAGGCTGAGCTGCAGCTGGACCGGCTGAAGCCCCGGCCATCGCGGAGGGTCCTGCTGCTGCAGGGACACCAATCGTCCTGGCAGGGGGAGCTGCTGGTGGCACCGGGGACACCCCCTGTGTGCAGCAACCTCACCGCCTACCTGCGGGTACGGGCACAGGAACAGCGCGGCAGAGGGCGACAATCCATGGAGGCGACGGGAAGGGGGATGTGGCATCTCCAGCCAGGATGGGGACAGGGATTGGGGATAACAGTGCCTCCCTGTCCCAGGAGGGGGGGCTAACAGGGATGGCTGGGGGCCGTGGGGTGGGGTGGGCACAGGATGCCCTGCAGAGTGCTGTGCCCATGGGTGTCGCCAGGACGAGGCCGAGTTCAAGGACAAGCTGAGCCCGGTGGCCCTGAGCGTGGCCCTGACGCTGCCCAGAGAGGCCCCGGGGTTGGTGCTGTACGGGGACACCCTGGTGCAGGCACAGGTAGGGGGGACATGGCTGTGGGGGGATGCCACCGTGGTGACATGGGGTGGGCTCATCCCCACCAGGGCACGTGTGGGTACCCCTGCCTGGGTGGGCTCAGCTTGTGCCAGTGTTCCCAACACCCCCCTGGGACGTTGCTCCTGTCCCCCTCCCACTCTCCCCAGTTTCCACTGGGATGTGGTTCCTACCCCCCCCCCCCCCCCCCCCCCCCCCCCCCCCCCCCCCCCCCCCCCCCCCCCGCACTGTCCCTTATTCCCTCTGGAATGTGGCCCCACACTGCCCCTGCCACTCCCTGGCATGGCCGTCCTGTTCTGCCCTCTGTGCTCACCCTGCAGTCCCCAGTCCCTCTCCTGGATGTCCCCTCTGTACCCAGCACTGTCCCCATTCCCAGCCCCAAGATGTCCCCTCTGTTCCCTCTGCCATCTCCAATCCCTCCCCTGCTGGGATGGGATGTCCCCTGCTGTCCCTGCTCCCTCCTTGGCGTGTCTCAGGGGATGCCCCCTCTGCTGTCTCCATTCTTCCCTCTCGGAGATGTCACCTCCCTTCCCTCCATCCCCGGTCCCTCCATGGAATGTCTCCTCTCTGCACTGTCCCAGATCTCCCCTCTGGGATGTCCCCTCTGGCCCCTCCACCAGCCCAATCCCTCCCCGGGATGTCCCCCCGTGCCTCCTGCTGTCCCCAGTGACTCCCTCTCCCCCATCTCACCCTGGATGGGGGGTCCCCCTGTCCCCTCCCTGTCCTCCTGTCAGACCCACATCATCCTGGAGGACTGTGGCGATGACAACCTCTGCGTGCCCGACCTGCGCCTGGCTGCTGACACGTGAGCACCGGGGGGCTGAGGGAGTGCCCGGTGTCCCCGCGGGGTGCTGAGCCCACGATGTCCCCGTGTCCCCAGCCCCAGCCAGCGCCTGCTGATTGGGGCGGAGGCCGTGCTGTCCCTGCGTGCCAACGCCACCAACGCGGGCGAGGGCGCCTTCGAGGCCGAGCTGAGGGTGCAGCTGCCCCCTGGCACGCACTACCAGGCTGCCCGCAGCACCATCCCGGTGCGTGTGACTGGGGGTGACAGGGGTGACCGGGGCGGGGGGGTCACGTCCTGCCCTTGTTGGCCATCACCTGTCTCTCTGGGGGTGCCCAGCGGGGATGGGTGCTGGGAGATGCCCAGGGTGGGGGACTCACACCATGTCCTTGGTGGCTGTCACCTTCCATGGGGGTGCCCAGTGGGGATGGGTGTCAGGGGGTGACCCAAATCGGGGGGCTCACAGTGTCCCTCATCCTCCACGGGGCTGCCTGGTGGGGTTGGGTGCCCAGGAATCCTGGGCTGGGGGTTCCTGTCCTGCCCTTGGTGGCTGTCACTCTCCACAGGGTCCTCACTGGTGATGGGTGTTCAGGGGTGTCCAGGGTGTGGGGCTCAAGCCCTGCCCTCAGCTCATGCAGGTTCCCAGTGTGGCTGGTTCTTGGTGGGGTCCATGACATGTCCCCACCCCATGTCCCCACCCCGCAGGGGCAGAAGAAGCTGAGCTGCAACCCCAAGAAGGAGAATGGGACCCACGTGGTGCTCTGCGAGTTGGGCAATCCCATGAAAGCAGGAGCCCGGGTAAGGGGACAGGGGGGTCCCTGCTGTGCCTGTCACCCACTGGGGCTGGTCACCCATGTGCCCCTCTCTGCTGTCCCCAGATCACCGTGGACATGGAGCTGAGTGTGTCTGGGCTGGAGGACATGGGGGATGCCATCACCTTCCACCTCCAGCTGCGGAGGTGACACCCTGCTGTCTCCCCTGTCCCCCACCCACTGCTGGGACACCGGCACCTCGGACTCAGTGTCCTCAGCATGTCCCCATACTCAGCGTCCATCTCTCATCCGGCTGTGTCCCCACAGCAAGAACAGCCCCAGCCACGCGTCAGTGACGGTTACGGTGCCCGTGGAGGCAGAGGCAGAGATGGGGCTGCGAGGGTGAGGGTCTGGGGGGGCACGGGGATAACGGGGGGATGAAGGGGGACGCTGACCCCCCTCTCCCACCAGCAACTCCCTGCCTGCCACCATGGTGCTGCCCACGAGCTGGCACAGGGTGGAGGGCAGCCGGCGGCTCGAGGACCACGGCATCAGGGTGGAGCACGTCTATGAGGTGATGCCCGCGGCTGTTAGGGGGATGTCCCCTCTGTTTCCTCCCCGGTGTCATCTCCTGTGCTGGGCATCACCCACCGTCCTCCCGCAGCTCCACAACAAAGGTCCGGGCACCGTCAGCGGGGTCACCCTGAGCCTCGCCGTCCCCCACCTGCTGGGCGACCACGTCCTGCTCTACCTGCTGGAGCTGGGCACCGAGGGGGGCATGAACTGCTCCCACCACCGCGCCCTCAACCCCGCTCAGGTAGGGGCTGCGGGACCGTGCCCGCCGGCGGCCGCTGGGACATGTCAGGGAGGTGGGTGTCACCTCTGTGTCCCCTTCCAGCTGGAGATCTCCGCTTCGACGGCCGCAGCGCCCGGGAATGGCACCCACCAGCGGGAGCGCCGGGAGGCGGAGCCGCCCTCGGGAGCCGGGCTGGGGAACGAGGGGCTGGGGGACCTCGTCCGTGTGGTGAGCGGGCGACCCTGGGGACCTGCCGGCTCCGATGGAGGCAGGGCTGGGGCTGCATCCCTTGGGTGACCCTGGGGACATGCACGCCATGGTGGGCACAGGGCTGGGAGTGTCCCCTGGGGTGGGGGCCCCCCAACACCCACAGCGTTGGACACCGCCCTCAGGACTGTGACAATGCCACGTGCGTGGACATCACCTGCCACGTGCCCAGCCTGGGCAAGGACCAGCGGGCACTGGTCAGCATCCACGCCCTGCTCTGGATGGACACCCTGCAGCAGGTACTGTCCCCTCCTGGGGACAGAGGGGACGGGGTGGCATTGTGCCCTCAAGGCATCCCTGCAATATCCCCTCCTGCACAGTGGTCCCCAGAGAGCACCCTGGGGACACCATGTGTGGGGTCATGGGTGCCCTGTTAACTGCCAGCACCCCTGATGCCAGGTTCCCATGTGTCCCCCGCCTGTCCCCCCCTCTGTCCCTAGCGGGAGCACCTCCTGACGCAGTTCCGCATCCAGTCACAAGCATGGTTCAACACCTCGGCCATGCCCTACCGCGTCCAGCCCCGGGTCCTGCCTGCCGGCAAGGCTGAGGTAGGGCTGGCGTGGGTGTGGGGACACGGGGACAGGCCGTGGTGGCAGCGGTGTCACCCACCTGTCCCTCTGCAGACTGAAACCTCCGTGGTGCGAGCCAGCCCTGGGGGCGAGGGGGCTGTGCCGGTGTGGTGGGTGGTGCTGGGGGTCCTGGCCGGGCTCCTGCTCCTCACCCTCCTCATCCTCCTCATGTGGAAGGTGAGTGGGTGCAGGGGGACAATGGGGACATTAGTGACATCCACCATGGTGGTGGGGCCTCACTGGCACCAGAGGGACCATGAGACATGGGACACAGTGCTGGGGGTGGGGGCTGTGGGACAGGACAGGGACAGCAGCACGGGTGACACCGTGCGGTCCCAGGCGGGTGACACTGTGGGGATCCCCAGAGTCAGGGTGTCCCTCAGGAGCAATGCCATGGGGTCCAACGGTGGTGCCACAGGGATCTCCGGGGGGGCTGATGATGCGGGATCCCTGGGGCTGGTGCTGCGGGGTCCCCCAGGGCCCGACTGTCACTGTGTCCCCTTCCAGATGGGTTTCTTCAAGAGGACGCGGCCGCCTGCCGAGGGGGACCCGCAGGAGCCGGGCCAGGCCCAGGAGCCGGGCAGTGCCCAGGACTAGCGGGGTCCCCCTGGGCTCCCCCCCCCACCCAGCTCGCCTTCCCCAGCCCCCGCGTGCCCGTGGGACCCCAGCCCCGCTCTGCTCCCCCCGGACAATAAATCCCTGCCGTGCCCTCGGGTGCTGCCCACGGGGTGTGGTTGTGTCCCCCCGGAGCTGCACCGGGGGTCTGCCAGGGGACAGGGAGGCTTTTGGGGACCTCCGTGTGCCGTTGTGGGTGCCCAGGGAGAGCAGTGGGGTGCTGGGTGCTGGGGTCAGTCCCGGGGGCTGCTGCACTGCTGGGGGATCCGGACCGGGGCCGGTGCTGGTACCGCGGGTGGGTCACGGTACCGGGGCCAGTCCCAGGGTGGGACCGGGGGATCGGGGCGGTGCCAAGGGCCAGTCCCGAAACGCCGCTGCGGTACCGGGGCTCGACGCTGAGGCTCAAGGAAGTACCGTGAGTGGGTCCTGGGACGCTGGTGCCGGTACAGGGCCAGTCCCGGGATGACGGTGCCGGTACCATGTCCCCGTACCGGGGCTCGGAGAGGAGCCGGGAATGGGTCCCGGGAGGCCTGTGCGGTACCGGGGGCAGTGCAATGCGGCCGGTGCCAGTACCGGAGAGAGTCCTGCAGTGCCGAGTCCCGGTCCTGGTCTCGGGGCCGTGCCGGGGATGGGTACAGCGGGTCGGGATCGGTACCGGGGTTAGTGCCGGGGCTCGAGCAGTGTCAGAGGCGGATCCGGGAGTCGGTGCCGCTGTCGGGGGTGGGTCCTGAGATGCTGCTGCCGACACCAGGGTCAGCCCCGGGATGCCGGTGCCGGTCCCGGGGAGGGGTGCCGGCGTCTGTTGCGGTACCGGCGGCGGGTCCCTGCTCTCGGGCGCTGCAGGGGCGGTGCCGGCGGTCTGGGGCGGTACCAGGGGTTGGTCTGGGGGTCTCGGGGCGGTGCCGGGGGTGGTCCCGGTGCCGGGGCGGTGCCGCTCCGGGGGTGGGCACTGGGCGGCCGTGCCCGGCGGCTCCGGCAGGTGGAGCCCGGTCCCCGCCGCCCCCATCCCGACACCCCCATCCCCTCCCGGCCCCCCTGCTCCGACACCCCCATCCTTGGCCACCCGTCCCCTCCGCGCCCGCGCCCCCCTCCATCCCCCTTGTCCATCCGCCGTTCATCCTCGGCTCTGTCTGTCCGGCCGCACCCCCGTCTGTCTGTCCGTCTGTCTGAACCGCTCTCCCCGGGCGGTTCTGGCCACCGGCGTGAAGAGGGTGATGGGTGGGGGGCCTGGGCAGTGCCAGGGGGTGCAGCTGGTGGGGTGGGGGTCACGGACAGAGCCTGGGGGATCAGAGGCTGGGGATGGTGCCAGACCTTGCGGTACAGGATGGCGGGGGGGGGGTCCCGGGCAGCGCCAAGGGGTCCCGATGGTGGGTGGGCATCACAAACCAGGGGGTGAAGGAAGTTGGGTGGGGATCGTGGACAGAGCTTGGGGGTGCAGGAGGGTGGATGGGGGTCCTGAGCAGAGCTTGAGGGTGTCTGATGGTGGGTGGAGGTCCCAGGGCAGGGGCTGCATGATGGTGGATGGGCAGGGGGTCCTGAGCAGCAGCCGGGGGTGCAGGATGGTGGGGGGTGCATTCGGCAGACAGGGTGGGCCTTGGGGTCCCCGCGGTTCCCTGTGACCCCCTCCTGCACCCCAAATCCTCCTGGCAGAGCCCCCTGTGCCCGGGGGTGACAGGGGGGGTGTGGGGTCAGTGACCCCACCCCCGACCCATCCTGTCTGTGCTGGCTCAGCTCCCCACTGGCGTCACCCCTGCCCATTCCCGTCCCCGGGGGGTGACAGACATGACAAGGCTCCTCACTGCCACCCCAGGGCCTGGCACCTCCCGCCCTGCTCGCGGGACACTGGGGTCAGACTGGGAGGCACTGGGGAGCCAGCGAGGGGTCAGTGAGCCTCAGGTGGCCGCACCACCCTCTGGGTACCCTTTGGTGGTGGCGGGGGGACAGAAAGTGGGGACGGGGCCATGCTTGTGCCTGTGTCCCCGCGCTGGGGGTGGCACCATGGCCCCCCCTCCCCGGCGGACACCGGCGTGGCCGTTGATGCCAGCTGTCCCCCGGCAGCTGCCGGTGGCCGACGTGAGGCCGCGGGGACATTCCTGCCCGCGGGTGCCGGCTGTCCCCGCCATGCGGGGGGACACCCCCAGCCCCTCCGTTCCTGAACCCGCCCCCCCCGCCCCTGTGCACCGCTGGAGCAGCTGCCGCGAATCCCCCCTCTCCAGTTGCCACATCTGGGCCGGGGCGGTCGGGGGGGGGGGGGCCCCGGGGGGGGGGGGGGTCCGGGGGGGGGGGGGGGGGGGGGGGGTGCCCAGTGGAGTGGGGGGTTCCGGGGGGCCGGGGCTGCGGGGGGCCCGGCGGCAGCCCCGGGGCGCGGGATGAAGGAGGTCGTTGCCTGGGTGACGGCGCCGGAGCCGGGACCGCTGCCAAGGGCTGCGGATCATGCGCAGGATGGCGCTGGCTCGGGGGGGCCGGGGCACTCGGGGGTTTAGGGTCCCACCCCTCCCTCGAGCCGGGCCCTGCAGCGGGGACTTGCCGGGAGGATCCCTCCCCCTGCTGCTGTGGGGCCTGCTGGGTTCGAGACCCCCTGACCTTGGGACAGGAGTGAGAGGCACCTGGGGATGGCCTTTGGTGGGGGGGTTGAGAGTGATGTGACTGGGTGCACCCAACCGGGTGGGCACGGCACCCTGAGGCCACGAGCCCCCTCAGGGGGGCACAGGGTGGGCACAGCAGTGATGCTCACACCCCCTTGGGACGGTGCCTGCTGCCTACTGGGGAGCACCTGTGACCTGCCAGGGTGGTGCCTGTGCCCCACCTGGATGGTGGCTGTGACCTGCTGGGCATGGTGGGCACTGGGATGGGTCCCACCGCCTGCTGGGATGGTGACCATCACCCACCAGGATGGTGGCTGTGATGGTGACCATCCCCGGTGGGATGGTGGCCATGAGACACCTGGGATGGTGGCCGTGACCTGGCGGGGTGTGTTCCACCACCTGCTGAAATGGTGGCCGGACCCCCTATGCTGTTGGCTGTGCCCCCTGTGATGGGGATGGTGGCCATGACCCAGCAAGACAGGTCCCACCACCTGTTGGTGTGGTGCCCATCATCCATCAGAATGGTGGCTGGGACGGTGTCTGTGCCCCTTTGGGATGGTGGCCGTGACCCCCTGGGATGGTGGCTGTGACCCCCTGGGACGGTGGTCGTGCCCCCCGGGACAGTGGCTGTACCCTCGGGGACGGTGTCTGTGACCCCCGGTTTGTGTCCCACCACCTGCTGGCATGGTGGCCGTGCCTGCTGGGTTAATGGCTGTGACTCCCCCCCGTCCCCTGTGCCCACGCGGTGTCCCCTCCGTGTCCCCGCAGAGGTGCTGCTGCGGGTGCAGGTGTTCGAGAGCGGCACGCTGGCCCCGCTGCCGCAGGCGGCCCTGGACGTGTTCGGCGCCCGCAGCGCGCTGGCCGCGGGGAGCACGGACCACTCGGGCACCGCCGTCCTGCCCGTGCCCTACCGCCTGGGCTCCTGGCTGCTCGTCACCGCCGCACGCCGCGGATACGTCACCGCCTCTGTCCCCTGGCGCGTCACCAAACTGCCACGTGAGTCACCGGGACTGCCAGCCTTCCTGGGCAGCTCTGGCTGGGGGTCCCCAATCCCTTACTGGGGTCTCTGAGTCTGTCAGGGGGGCACAATCCCTTCCTGAGGGGATTTGAGCCATGATGGGGGATCCCCAACCCCTTCCTGAGGGTTCTGGGTCTGATTGGAGGTCCTGAATTCCTAACTGGGGGCTCTGAGCCCTGGTGTGGGTTCCTTAGTCCCTTACTGGGACCTCAGTCCCTTCCTTACAGGGGACCCCTAATAGGTTTCAGTGTAGGGGTCCCTTATAGAAGGGTGTTTGGGAGGGGTCAGGCCCCTTTGGGAGGGGACAACCGTGTCCTGTGGCCCCCAAGTCCCCCCATAGCATCCCATGGATCCCATCCCATCCCATCCCATCCCATCCCATCCCATGGATCCCATCCCAGGGCAGGGGAAGCTGGGGGTGCCCCCTGGGATGCACCCCAGCCCTTTTCCCCAGGGCAGAGGAGACTGGGGGTGGCATCAGTGGGAGGGGTCACCTTGGGGGGGTGGCACACATGGGAGCACCCAACTGGGGAGGTGGAAATGGGGGTACAGGGATTGTGGGGTGCAGGATGGGCATGGGGGATGGGGGGTACTCGGATGAAGGAATACAGGAACAGGGATGGAGGGTGCATGGATGGGGTTGTGGAGGGGGTGCCCCCACCCTGCCCACTGCCTGCCCCCACCATTCCTCCTGTCCCTGCCCCAAATGCACCTCACCCCTTGCTGTGTCCCCCTTCCCCACCCCCTCCTCAGACCCCATCTCCCCCCTCTCCCCATCAGTCCCCCCAACCCTGGGAGGAGTGTGTGTGTCTTTTTGGGGTCCAGGTGTGGATATTTTGGGGTCCCCCATCACCCCCTCTTCCCCTTGCAGTCTACGCCTCCATCAGCCTCTACCTGCTCCCGGAGCGCCCGGCCACGCTCATCCTCTACGAGGACCTGGTCCAGATCCTCCTGGGATCCCCAGGTGAGACACGGGGATGGCCATGGGTGACACCACCCGCCCTGTGCCCCCCGGCCGAACCACGGGGATGGCGGTGGGTGACACCACCAGCCCCCCGTGTGCTGCCACCCTCCGTGTCCCCGCAGGTGGCCGTGGGCAGCCGTGGGCGCAGTTCCCCCGGCGGGCAGCGCGCCTGCCCCGCAGCTCCACTTACAGCCAGCTCGCCGCGTCCCTCACCGCCGCCTCCGGCCCCAGCCTGGCCCGCGCCTTCCCCGCCTTCCTCGGGGCCGAGCAGGACGGCAGCGGTACGGGGGAACACCGCGGATTGGGGGGTGGGGGGCGCACCCTGTGTGGCCCCCCTTAGGGATGTCCCCGTACTTGTCCCCGCAGCCAATGGCACGTGGCTGGAGCTGGCGCCGGTGGCGGCTGTCAGCGTCCACCTGTTCACCGGCAACGGGACCGAGGTGCCGCTGGCCGGCCCCGTCCATCTGTCCGTCCCTCTGGCCCCCGACGCCGCGGCCGTGGTGGCCACCAGTGTGCCAGCCTGGAGGTTTGACCCCAAGAGCGGTGAGTGCTGGCTGGGATGGCACAGGGGACACAGCTCCCGTTGGGGGTGGCAGAGGGGGACACAGCTCCTGCTGGGGGTGGTGGGGGTGATGAGGTGAGGGGTCTCAGCCCGCTGTGTCCCCGCAGGGCTGTGGGTCCGGAACGGGACGGGGCTGATCCGGAAGGAAGGCCGGCAGCTGTACTGGACGTTCGTCTCCTCCCAGCTGGGATACTGGGCAGCAGCTCTGCCCTCCCCCAGCACGGGTAAGGTGACACCTGTGAGTGCCCTCCCAGCCGGCGTCCCTTGGCTCTGGGGACAGGCTGGCTGGGGAGGGGGTGGCAGCACCCTCTGACCCCCCTGTCCCAGGGCTGCCTGAGGGGCTGAGACCACCCTGGGGTGCTCCTGGTGCCCCCAGTCCCATTGTCCCCAGGGCTGTCTGGGCTGGGGGGACATTGCAGCTCCCTGGCGTGCTGTTTGCCCCTCTGTGCCAGGGCAGCCCCCCAGGGTACTCTCAGGGGGGGCTCCTCCTCTGACCCTGCTGTCCCCAGGGCTGGTGGCGATGGCAGCGGGTGTGACAGACATCACCACCTACCACACCATCTTCCTCCTCACCATCCTGGGTGCCCTGGCCCTGCTTGTCCTCATCCTCCTCTGCCTCCTCATCTACTACTGCAGGTCAGCGTCCTGACCATGGTGGGGGGGGGGGGAACAGAACCCGACATTGCACGTGGGAATGGGGGTCAGCACCCACCTGTAACCCATGGGTGCCCCATAGCTGGGGGGGACCATTTCCTGCACCCTATAACTGGTTGTGGGGAGGGGGCAGCATCCTCCTGGCACCCCTGGGTGCCCTAGACCTGACTGTGGGGAGGGAGCACCACCCTCCTGGCACCCTTGAGTGCTCTGTAGCCACTCTGGGGGAGTCACCACCCCTTGGAACCCCAAAATGCCCTATAGTTGGCTATGGAGAGGAGGCACCACCAGCCTGTGGCACCTCTGGGTGCTCTTTAGCTGGGTTTGGGAGACAGACACCGATCTCCGGAACCGCTGGGTGTGCTACAGCTGGCTTGGGAGGGGGGACACACCACTCCCCAGCACCCCTGGGTGCCCTGTAACTGGATTTGAGGGGTGACACACCACTCCCAGCACCCCTGGGTGCCCTGTAACTGGATTTGGGGGGTGACACACCACTTTCCAGCACGCCTGGGTGCCCTGTAACTGGACTTGGGGGGTGACACACCACTCCCCAGCAAGCCTAGATGCCCTATATTCTCCTCCTCGAGCTCCTTCCAGCAGGCGAGGGAGGAGGGAGCAGGGGGACCCCCTTCCCCACGAGCCCCCGTGTCCCCGCAGGCGGCGCTGCCTGAAGCCGCGGGCTCAGCACCGCAAGCTGCCGCTGCCGGGGCCGCTGGAGGCGGCGCGCCGGGACCAGGCCACCTCGGTGTCCCAGCTGGACCTCCTGTGCGGGGGCAGCCACCTGGAGACCGCCTCCTCGGGGGGCGACACCGACCTGCCCACCCCCAGCCTGCCCCCCTCGACCCGCGAGCTGACCCCCGCCCGGCCGGACTTCTTCAGGACTACGGGCGCCCCGGCGAAGCCTTCGGCCTCCGGGCCGCCCGCTCGGTGGACGGGCTGCAGCCGCCCGACGAGCACCCCCGGGGCACCCCCGCCTTCGCCCCGCGGCCCCCTTCGCCCTCGTTCTCCCGTTACGGGCCGCAGCCCAGCGAGCACCCGCTGCCCGAGCCCCCCCCGCGCCCGCCCTCGCTGGCGCCCCCCGGGCCCCTGCTGCTCTGCGGGCCCCTGGACCGCGGCGGGGGCCCCGAGGATGTTTACCGGGGGGTGATGCCCACCCTCCTCATCCCCGCCCGCTACATGCGCCTGGCCCCCGGCGAGCCCGAGGGTCCCCCCGAAGCCGATGGGGGCCCCGGTTCGACGGCGGCCACGGCCGCGCCCCCGCCACCCCCCTCCTCCGGGCAGCCCTTCGAGGAAGGGGAAAACTGGGGCGGGGCTCGTGCCCCCCAACCGGTGAGCGGCTCGGTGGCCATCCCGGTGCTGCTGGACGGGTCGGCGGTGGCCCAGCTCAACGGGGAGCTGCAGGCGCTGGCCGGGCAGCAGCTCCTGGAACTGGGGGGGCCGCCACCCCCGAGAGCCTGGTTCGTGTCCCTGGACGGGCGCTCCTCCCAGGTTCGGCACTCCTACATCGACCTGCAGGGCAGCGAGAGGGGCCCCGGCCCCGCGCCCCCTCCCCGCCTCCCACGGGCCGCCGGAGGTGGGGAGGAGGACGGGGGACCCCGGCCCCCGCTGCCCGCAGCCTCCCCCGAGGACAGCTCGCTCGCCCCCTTGCTGGAAGCGGGCAGCGGGGGGCGGCGAGGGGGGGGCAGCGGGCGCAGCAGCGCCAGCGAAGCCCCCCGAGACTCCCTGACCAGCCCCGAGGAGGAGGCGCTGGCCGAGGCGGGCGACGGGGGCGACGAGGGGGGCGACCGCAAGAGCCCCTGGCAGAAGCGGGAGGAGCGGCCTCTGATGGTCTTCAATGTCAAGTGAGTGTGGGGAGGCCGGGCCCCTGGTCCGGGGTGGGGGGCAAGTCCCAGGGGTGCTGAGATGGGGACACCGCTGCTGTCACCCGTCCCAGCCCACCACTGTCCTGCCCGGCCACAGTCTCCTCCCGCCACCGTCCTCTGTCATCGCTGTCCCATCGCTGTGCTGTCCCACTGCCATCTCATCCCAGCACCATCCCACCCGTCATCCTGCCCCATCAGTCCCATCCCACCACAGTCCCACACAGCCATCATCTCCTCCCACTGCTGTCATCCTCATCCCACCCTCCCACTGCCATGTCCTGTTACTGTTCCATCCTATCCTGCCATGCCATCCCACCACCTTCCCCACCATCCTGCTTCGTCACTGTCCTCTCCCACCACTGTCCCAGCCCACCACCATCCTCTCCTGCCACCGTCGTGTCCCACCACTGTCCCACTACTCTCCCACCCCACCACAATCCCATCCCACCACCATGGTCCCTTTCGGCCAGGGGAGGGACCAGAGTGACCATACCCAGGCCACCCGTGGCCCCCACCCTATGCCACCAGGCTGTGCCACACAGGATCCTGGTGCCCCTGTTCCCTCCATGTCCCACCCAACACCACCCTCCACCTCCCTGTCTTTTGGGGGTGGGAACTGCATGCTCCATGTTCCCCCAATCCTGAGCCATGTCCCCACTTGTGTCCCTGCAGGACAGGGGGGGCTGGCACTGCCCCCCGAGCCAGCGGTGCCTCCAAGCTGCCATAGGAGCCGGGGGGCCCCTGTCACCCCCACCCTCATCCCCCTTTGGATTTTAACTCGTGTTTCTAAACGTTTTCTACGTGGTGAGGATGAAGAGGGGTCATTGGGGCCAGGCTGGCAGAGGGGGGGCCATGGGGACCCCCGGGTGCCAGGCTGGGCAGGGAGCTGCTGCCTGCACCTGCCTGCACGTCCTGCCTGCTCCTTAGAGGCATTAATATATTAAACACACAAAATCCCCCCTGCCTCCGCCTCCTGCCTCAGTTTCCCCCTCGCCAGGAGCCATGGGTGGCGTTTCTTCTAGAAACCGTTTATTGGGGTGGTGGCACTCGTTGGGGGGTGGTGGTGGTGTCTCCAGTGCCATCAGAGCAGGTCCCAGCGCTGGGGGCTGCACCCCCAGCCCCCCCTGGTGCAGCGGGACCCCGCGGGGCAGCAGTGGCGGCCGTCGGAGCAGCAGGAACCCTGCAGAGAGAGACAGAGTGAGGGAGGGTAATGCCCCCGCCCCGCCAGAGGGGGTCTGGCGGGGGGCTGAGGGGGTTGGCAGCAGCGGGGTGGGTGCCAGCAGCTTCTCACAGCTCTCGGTGGCCACGTTGCAGGTGTAGCCCCGGGGGCAGCAGTGCTTGTGGTCCCCGCAGCAAACGGCCTGGGGGGGACACAGGATGGCATCAGTGGGGTGACACTGGGGGACACGGGTGTCTGCGGGACACAGGGGTCTGGGTACCAGGGACAGAGGTACGTCAGGTGTCCCCAGCAGAGACCCAGGGACTGTGCCAAACCCTACCCACACAGCCTCCATGGAGGGACCAGTGACAAATGTGGGAGTGTCCCATGTCCCTGCCCCTCTCAGCCCTACTTGTCCCCAAAGGGCCACCCCCACAGTCACACGCTGCCCCAACCCCCTCCATTCTATTCCCAAATCCTCATTCCCTGGGACAACACCCCACCCCTGGGGTGCTCCCACCCCCAGGGACTCCCCCACACCTGCTCGAGGGGGCAGCACCCCCAGGTGCCCAGGCTCAGCCGGCAGCACGTGCTCCCGTCAGGACAGCTCGTCTTCTCATCACATTTGACGTTCCCCGATGTCACCTGTCCCCCCCAGGGCAGCGCCGGGGTCTTGCTCACCCAGGGCCGGCGGGTGCCCCCCCCCTGCAGGCAGCTGCCCTCCTCGGGGTCGCAGGTGTAGCCCTGGGGGCAGCAGTGCACGTGGTCGGGGCAGCAGACGGCCTGGGGGCAAAGAGCGGGGGCTGAGCACAGGGGACCCCCAGCAACACAGCTGGGGACCTCCAGGAGACAAGTGCCCTCCTGCCTGTTCCTGCCCTCCCCTGTTCCGTGTCCCCCCAGACCCAGCCTGCCTCCATCCCCACTTTGAGGGGGGCAGATATGGGGACCACCTCATGATGCTTCTGCCCCTCCATGGGACACACGGATGTCCCTGAGCATCCTCCTGTCCCTGAGCACCCCAGTGGCCTTGTGTGCCTCCATCACCTCCCGGTCCCCAAGTCCCAAACTGGTCCCAGTTAGCAGAGGGGGTCTGACTGGGGCTGGGGGCCAGCAAAGGGGCCCTGTGTCCCATGGGGACATGAGGGGTTTGGAGCCCACCCTGTCCTTCTTGGACGACAAGGGACACCTGCCCTCACCCTGCCCATGGGACAGGGGACATCTGCCCTCATCCTTCAAGCAACAAAGGGGGACATCTGGCCTTGACCCTCATGGGGAGAAGGGAACATTGGCCTTTGTCCCCTCGGGGCACAGGAGACCCCCAGCCCATGGGGCTGCTGAGGGGACAGGTGGCCCTGTGAACATTCCCATGTCCCCAGGCAGGTGCCCCACTCAGGGTCCCCTGAGTCATGTCCCTCCCTCCAAGGACACCCCAGGACCCCCTGGAATCTCTGCTCAGTCCAGGACCCCCCACTCCCCTGGGTATACCCCCGGGGCCCCCACCCCACACAGCCATGGACCCCCATGGGCAGAGCCCCCCACACCTGTTCGAAGGGGCAGCACCCCCAGGTGCCCAGGCTCAGCCGGCAGCACGTGGTTCCATCAGGGCAGCTCGTCTCCTCATCACATTTGACATTCCCTGATGTCACCTGTCCCCCCCGGGACAGTGCCAGGGTTTTGCGCACCCAGGGCTGGCGGGTGCCCCCCCCCTGCAGGCAGCTGCCCTCCTCGGGGTCGCAGGTGTAGCCCTGGGGGCAGCAGTGCACGTGGTCGGGGCAGCAGACGGCCTGGGGGCAAAGAGGAGGGGCTGAGCACAGGGGACCCCCCAAAGGACTGCCAGCTCCACAGAACGGGGGACAAACGTGTCCCCTCCTGCCCATTCCTGCCATCCCCAGTCCCCGCCCCAGCAGAGAGGAGGGGGGGATATGGGAACCCCTCATCACTGCTGACCTCCCCTCAGTGGGACTCAGGAAGGTCCCTGAGCATCCTGGTGGCCTCATGTCCCTTCACCACCTCCTGCCACTGGAGCCCCAAACTGGTCCCAGTCAGCACAGGGGGTTTGACTGGGGGTTGTCAAAGTGACTCAGTGTCACCCTTCCCCACGGGACACCAGGGAATGGGAGCCCTCTTGGGGGACAGGGGACATCTCCCAGTTCTGGAGGGACACAGGGGAACCCACCCTTGTCCCTCCCAAGGCGGACAGGGGACATCAAACCTTTTCCTGGGCAAGTTCAAGGAATCCCCACCCTTGTCCTTCTCAGTGGAACAGGACACAGCTGCCCTCATCCCACCCAGGGGGTCAGAGGACATCTGTGTTTCCTGGGGGCACAAGGGACCCCTGTACCTGCTCGAGGGGGCAGCACCCCCAGGCCCCAGAGCTGAGCCTGCAGCACGTGTTCCCATCGGGACAGCTCGTCCCCTCGTCACACTTGACGTCACCAGCTGGGGACAGGGGACAGTCAGGGCTGGTGTCCCCTCCCCGGGACAGGACAGGGGGTTGCTCCCTGGGGGGGCCTTACCTCTGGGCAGTGCTGCCAGAGGGGCAGAGCCCCCCAGGGAGGTGCAGGTGGAGTGGATCAGGTCACAGGTGGTGCCCTGGGGACAGCAGTGCTGCCCGTCACTGCAGCACACGGCCTGGGGGAGACACAGCATGACAAGGACCCTGAGATGGGGACAGGGGGCACAGCATAGGGGACATGGCGTGGAGGTGCCCTTGGGACAGCAGTGCTGTCCGTCACTGCAGGACACGGCCTGGTGGGAGACAAATGGGGGGACAGGGACCCTGGGGACAAGGACAGGGTGTGCTTAGCACAGGGGGCAGTGCAGGGTGCCTGGTACGGGACGTGGCACAGGTGGGGTGCCCAGGGCCCAGTGTCCACCACAGGATGCCCAGCAAGGCGTGTCTGCTGTGGGGTGATAGGGACAAGGTGCCCAAAATAGGGTGCCTGGCATCACTGTGGGGTGCTTGGAATTGGGGTGCCCAGAATGGGGTGCCTGCATGGACTGGCACGGGGTGAGTGGTGCGTGCTGGGGTGTGGGGTGCTGGACTAGGGTGCCCACTGAGAGGTGGCTGCCTTGGGGTGCCTGGTTTGGGGTGTTCAGTGGGGGGTGGAGGGTTTGGGGTGCTGGGCACAGGTTTGGCACAGCTGCCCATGCCGGGGTGCCCAGGGCTGTGCCAGCACTCACGTTCTGCAGGGGACAGCAGCCGTACTGCGTTGGGGACAGCTGGCAGCAGGTGGCCCCGTCGGGACACGCTGAGCGGCCATCGGGACACAGCACCTGGCGCAGCGCCACTGAGGGGACACACGGTGTCACCGCGTCCCCTCCGAGGGCACGGCACAGCGAGGGCACCCCCAGGGCACCCCCCTTACCTGGGGCGGGGGGGTGGCGCTTCCAGGCAGGGAAGGCTGTGCCCAGGGGGACGTCGGTGTCACCGGCAGGGGACACACAGCGCCCGCGGGTCAGGTCACAGACGGTGGCGTGGGGACAGCAGTGCACCTTGTCAGCACAGCACGAGGCCTGTGGGTGCCAGCCGTGCTCGTCACAGCGATGGCCGTGCCAGGTCCCCCCCTCAGCGTCCCCGTGTCCCCACAGCCCATACCTGGGGCATGGGGCAGCACCCCCAGGCGCCGCTGCTCGTCACACAGCACGTGGCATCGTCGGGACACTCGGACTGGCCGTCAGGACAGGGGACAGCACGGGGGGCTGTGGAGACAGGTGGCACCCCCGCGTCCATCCTGTCCCCTCGAGGCCCACCCTGCCCCCCAGCCACCCCCCGTGTCCCTGTACCCAGGTCTGTGACACAGGACTCCCCGTCAGCGCTGCAGTGGGACCCTCGGGGACAGCAGCGGTAGCCCCCCGCGCAGGGGACACTCTGGGGAAAGAGAAGGGAGAGGGAGGGCAAGGGGGTCAGGGTGTGCCCCCCAAATGGCAGGGACAGGGGGGAAACTGAGGCACAGGGGAGGGGGCTCACCTCTGGCAGCTGGCAGCCAGCAGGGCAGGATGAGCTGTCCTGGCACCCCATTGCACTGCGGGCAGGCAGGGCCTGGGGGCACAGGGGGGGTTGGGTTACATCCCCTGCTGAGGCCCCCCCGACCCCCCCAAACCCCACACACTCACCGGGGTGACGGGGCAGGGTCCCCCATGGGGACAGGGCAACTGGGCCCCTGCGCCGGCCAGGGCCACCCACAGCAGCAGGAGGGTCCTCATGGCTCTGGGGGCACCTGCGGAACCCCCCGAACCCCCGGCCTCAGTTTCCCTTCTCACTCAGCGGGCAGGTGGCTCTGCCCCCCAAATCTCACTTCTTCTTTCAGCCATGTGTTGGGAAAGTCCCAGCCCCACCCCTTCAGGCAGCCCCCACCCCGGGGTGCTGGGGGGCACCTCAGGGTGCTGGGGGTACCCACAGACAGCGGGGGGGCCCTGCGGTGTGTGGCACCCCAACCGCACCCCGATAACATCTCCCTGCGGCGCCAGACGGGAACCCCCGCCCCCCATCCCACAATCACTGTCACTGTCACTTCCCTTTCCCCGCTGGGGGCACCTCCTGCCCCGCCCAGGGCGGTCACAGGGCTTGTGTCCCATGGGGGGGGTCGGGGGGGGGACCCTGGTGTCACTGCACCACCCCCCGCGACCCCCCAGTACCCCCTACTGTGTTCGCAGTACGCCTCCCATCAGGGACTCCCAGTACTCCCAGTGCTCTCCCATGACTCCCAGGACCTCCCGGGGAACCCCAGTGTTACCCCATGACTCTCAGTGTCTCCCAGTTCCTCCCTTAAGTCCCAGTTCCTCCCAAAGCTCCCAGCACCTCCCAGTCGTCCGTATGACTCCCAGTGGCCCCCGTGACTCCCAGTTCCTCCTGGCAGCTCCCAGTGCTCCCAGTACCTCCCGGCGGTGCCCGCGTCCCCCCGCGCTCCCCGTACCCACCGGCGCGCCCAGTTCCCTCTCCCGGTCCCGGCCGCAAGCCCCCCCCCCACCTCTGGCCGCAAGCCCCGCCCCCGCCTCCCATTGGCCGCCAGCCGCGCCCGCCGCGCTGCTATTGGCCAGCCAGGGGTGAGAGGGCGGGCACAGCGGCCGCCTCGCCCCCGTCACGTGACGGACGATCACGTGACCGCAGCCCCCCCACTCCCCCCGGGCTGAGGGCGGCGAGAGCGCGAGGGGGCCCGGGGCACAGGGAGCCCTCAGAGCGCCCTGCCCGAGGGGGGACCCCACAGCCCGGGGCACAGGGAGCCCTCAGACCGCCGTGCCCGAGGGGGGACCCCACAGCCCGGGGCACAGGGAGCCCTCAGACCGCCGTGCCCGAGGGGGGACCCCACAGCCCGGGGCACAGGGAGCCCTCAGACCGCCGTGCCCGAGGGGGGACCCCACAGCCCGGGGCACAGGGAGCCCTCAGACCGCCCTGCCCGAGGGGGGACCCCACAGCCCGGGGCACAGGGAGCCCTCAGACCGCCCTGCCTGAGGGGGCACCCCACAGACCGGGCACAGGGAGTCCTCATACTGCCGTGCCCGAGGGGGACCCCTCAGACCTCCCTGCCCGGGGCACAGACCCCCCTGCCCGGGCAGGCACCTCTGTGTCTGCAGCCTTGAGCCCCCCTGTGCGGCCCCGGGCCCCCTCCCCGGGGCAGAAACCCCTTGTCAGGGCACAGACCCCCATCAAGGGCACAGACCCCCCTGCCCTGTCTCAGGGTTTTGTCCCTCGGAGCCCTCCAGGCCTTGTTCCCAGGGAAGGCAGGACCTCCAGCCCCCCACAGCCCCCCAAATTCTCCCCAACCCCTGCAAACTTCCACCAGTCCCCACAGCCCTCTCCAGTCCTCCTCAATCTCCCAGACCCTCCCAAAACTCCAGTCTTTGCTCCCCACCTCCCTCATCCTCCCTGCCAATGCCCACAAGTGCCCCTAAATCCTCTCCAAATCCCCTCCAACCCCCTGTGCCCCAAAGACCACTTCAACTTCTCCAACCGTCCCCAAATCTTCCAACCTCCCTGTCCAAGCTTTTCCCATCCCTCTCCAAGCTCCCCTAATGCCCCTCCAAACCCCCTCCACCTCCCCAAACCCCAAATATTCCCTAAACTCCCATTTCCCCTCCTACACTAACTCCCTCATTTCCCCCCAAATCACCCCCCAGTCCGAGGAAATTCACTCCAAACCTCTTCCAACCACTCCAATACCCCCTAAACCCTCTTTAAAACTCCCTCAACTTCAACTCCCTCCACACCCTCCCTAAACCCCCAAACCTCCCTTTCCAACACCCCAAATCCCTTGCAAACCCCCTAAACCACCTCTGATCTTCCCAGCCCTTCCCAATACCTTTCAGTCCATGCCAACCTCTCTCCACACTCCCTTCCCTAGACCCCCAACTCCTCCAATTCCTGGTCCAACACCCTGAAATTCTCTCTATAACCCTCAAAACCCTCCAAACTCCCCCCCAAGTCCCCCAAACCCCTCCTTAGATCCCCAACCCCAACCAATCTGCCTCCAACCCTCCAAACCACCTCCAGCCTTCCCAACCCCTCCAAACCCCATACTCCATTCCAAGTCCCCCAAACCCTCCCTAGACCCCAACTCCTCCAAATCCCCCTCCAAACCCCCAAACCACCTCCAGCCTTCCAAACCCTTCAAAATCCTTTAAAGTCCCCTTCCAACCTTTCTCCACACTCCCTCCCTAGACCCCCCCAGCCCCTCCAAATCCCCCTCCAGCGCCCTGAAATCCCCTCTAACCCCCTCCACACTCCCTCCCAAGCCCCTCAACCCCTCCAAATCCACCTCCAACCCCACAAAATCCCCTCTAAACCCCTCAACCTCCCAAGCCCCCCAGCCCCTCCAAATCTACCTCCAACCCCACAAAATCCCCTCTAAACCCCTCAACCTCCCAAGCCCCCCAGCCCCTCCAAATCTACCTCCAACCCCACAAAATCCCCTCTAAACCTCTCCACATCCCTCCCAAGCCCCCCAGTCCCTCCCTAGCACCCCAACCTCCCCTTCAACACCCCCATTCCCCCCCAGACCCCTCTCCATGCAGACACCACATCACCAGCCCGTCCCAGAGCCGCCGTGCGGGGTTGGGGGCACACGGGGCCTTTATTGGGGTCAGATGGCCGACTGCTCCTGGCGGGGGGGCTCGCCGGGGGCCGGTGGCCGCTCGGGCTCGGTGGCCATGGCGGCCTGGCGCAGCACGGCCATGTGCTCCTCGGCGGCCGCCAGTGACCGCTCGACCCAGTGGCGAGCGGCCGGCTGGCGACAGGCGCTGCGGGTCACCAGCACCAGGTGACTGACCGACAGCAGCAGCGCTGCGGCCCTGCGGGGACACGGGGCCGTCACTGCGGTGTCACCACCCTGTCACCGCCCTGTCACCGCCCTGCCCCACGTGGCTTCCTCAGCAGCAGCATGGCCCCCAGCTGGCATGTGGTGACCAGGGACAGGACCCCAGGAATGGCCTGAGGTTGTGTCACAGGGGGTTGGGATGGATCTCAGGGAAAGGTTCTTCCCCCAGAGGTGCTGGCACTGCCCAGGCTCCCCAGGGAATGGTCCCAGGCCTGAGGCTGCCAGAGCTCCAGGAGGGGTTGGACAGAGCTGCCAGGGATGCCCAGGGTGGGATTGTTGGGGGCCAGGGGTGGGACTGGATGAGCCTTGGGGTCCCTCCCAACCTGGGATATTCTGGGATCTGCTCACTCCCTGTCGTGCTGGATGACTGGGCTTGTCCCCAGAGTGGGGTTGTCCCCAGAGGTGTCATATGGGATGGGGGGGTGTCCCCACCCACAGGTATCCCCCACCCAGGAGTGTCCCTGTCCTTCCCGCTGCTGTCACCTCGCATCCAGCAGTTTGGGGTCCAGCGGGGGGTACATGGATCTCACCACGTCGTCCACCCTGCGGTGGGGACAGTGTTAACCCCAGGGACACTGTGGTGACCCCTGGGGTTAACACTGTCCCTCGAGCACACCCACCCCAGCCCAGCGCCCCCCCAGAGCCCTGGGACATCCCCAAAGCCCCCATGACCCCTCCAGACCCACCCTGTCCCAAATCTCTGAGGACCCTCCAGAGCCCTGGAAATTTGCCCCCAGTCCCTGGGGACACCGTAGAGCCATAGGACCCCACCCAAGAGCCCTGGGACCCCCCAGACATCCCCTGTCACCTGGGGCTGATGCGCTTGGCCACCACAATGATGTCACCCAGGCTGGCTGGGGACTTCACGCGTGCGCCTGAGCCCATGGTCATGGCCACCAACTTCTCCGTCAGCGTGTGACAGATCTGGGGGACAGCAGCAGGCACTTAGTGCCACCATCAGCACCAGTGCCACCAGTACCAACAATGTCACCATTGCCACCATTACCACAAATGCTGCCCACTATTGACACCAATGTCACTAGTGCCACTGGTGCCACCAGTGTGACCCTTGCCACCAGTGCCACTGGTGCCACCACTGCCTACCAGTACCACCAGTACAACCAGGGCTGCCATTGCCACCAGTGTCACCGCTACCACCATTGTCACCACTGCCACCAGTGCCACGCCCTCACTCACCTTCAGGATGGCGATGCAGTGGGACACCAGACCCCTGTGGAGAGGGAGGAGGGTGTGAATCCACCTGTGTCCCCCCTGCTCTTGTCCCCTGTGTGTCCCCCCTCTCCCGCCAGCCCACACTCGATGTCCCCCAGACCTGTGGGAATATTCCCACCCCAAGTCCATCTTGAGGACCATCCCCATGGATTGGTGACCTCCAAACCTGTCCCCTGCATCCCATGATGGGGAGCTGGCACTGCACAGGGGTCCCCAGCAGTGAGGGGACACAGGGGACACTCACGAGGCATCCTCGACCCAGTCCTCGTTCTCCAGGATGGCCTCTATGTGGGGGTTGGTGATGACCACGTCATCCAGCTCCAGCTCCGAGGGCTCTGATGGTGTCTCCGTGGTCCCCATCAGGTCCACGATGGGTCTGTCAGAGACATGGGGGACATCCCACCAAGGGCCACCTCCTTGGGCTGCCCCACAGCTCCAATGGCCCTGGTGCTGGTGGACGTGTCCCCATCTTTGTCCCCCTGGTGATGTGGATATGTCCCCAACTTCTTCCCTCAGATGATGCTGGACATCCCCTACATCATCCCCCCGACTAAAATGGACGTGTCCCCATCTTTGTTCCCTGGATGATGGGGACATGTCTCCATCTTTGTCCCTTTGATGATGGCTGATGTGTCCCCATCTCTGTCCTCCTGATGATGATGGGTGAGTTGCCACCTTTGTCCCCCCGATGACTGTGGATGTGTCCCCCACATTGTCTCCTTGATGATGCTGAACATGTCCCCAGCACTGTCCCCAGCCCACGGGGGTTGCAGTCCCTCCTTGGTGGGGACAGGCATACTGCCACTCCCTCCCACTGGGGTCACTCACTTGGTGTCATAGTGGTGGCGCAGGTCCTTGGGGTGACAGTAGCGCTGCCTGCACACCACCACCAGCGCCACGAAGGACGCCAGGAAGATGGTGGCCAGCACCCCGATGGCCACGATGACAACGGTCTCCATGGCTCGTCCCCACCGCAGGGGCTCAGGCGTCCGGGGCCATCACAGCACACTGGGGGCTGCAGGGACAGGGGCTGCAGGGACAGGGGGACCAGGGACTGGAATCCCACAGATGTTCTCCTCTCCATCCCACACCCCAAATCGCCTGGCCAGGACCAAGTGTCACCCCCAGATTTTCACCCCTCTGTCCCCAGGGTCTTTCTAGAGGCAGTGTCACCTGGGGCATGCGGTGACTCTGGGTGTGGGGTACAGCAGGATTGGGGGGCTGCCCTCATCCCATCACCACGGCTATAGGAACAAGGGGACAGGGAAACAGGCACTGGGGTCAGGAGAGCAAGGCCTGGTCCATAGGGGGGTGTGGGGACCCCCAGAGTGTGTCCTTCTGGGGACACTCACAGCCTTGTCCCTATGGGGACATGGAGACCCCCAGAGCCTTTCCCTGTGGGGCCATGGGCACCCCAGAGACTGATCCCTAGAGGGAGCCCAGAGATCCTGTCCCTATGGGGCCACAGGGACCCCCAGAGCCCCCAGTTCTGATTCCTGTGGGGTCATGTGGACCTCCAGAGCCCCCTTCCCATGGGGATCCCCCAAATCTGATCCAGCTGGGCCATGGGAACCCCCAACCCAGCCGTGCTGCAGTAGCAGGGCCTGTGTGTCCCTGTCCCCATGGACAGCAGGACACCAGCCATACCAGGCCCAGGGGACCCCCTGTCCCCACCCGGATGGACCGGGAGTCCCTGTGGGGTTCCCACCCTGTGGGGACACACCCCGTGCCCATCCCGCGGGCCGGGGGCTCCATCCCTGCCCTCCCTACCTGCTCCAGCCGGGAGGCACCGCCGGGCGGGACACGGGGACACGCGGGGACGGTGCCACTTCCGTGCCGGGTGTGCAAACACAGCCACACCGACCTTCGCCCCCTGACTCACACCTGGGCCCCCCACGGAGGGGGGGTGCGGGATGGGCCCCCGAAACCCTCCGGCCCCACTGCTTCCCCCCTCCCCTCCCCTCCCCCTTTTTTCTTTCGCCCCTAAATCCCACTGAATTTTAAGCCAGGTTTAGGGATTTGGCTTAGATTTCCAGCCTGGCTGCAGTTGTCCTGCAACCCCACGGGCTGGGGACAGTGAGGGGGGGACAGGGTGCTCCCCCTGCCCCCCCTCCACCACTTTCTCACTGCGATTAAAGCCTTAAGAGGGATTTTGGCTGCCAAAGCTGCTTTTGCTGTAACCCCCTGGTGCCTGGTCCTGGGGGGGGCACAGCCCCGGGGGTGCCCCCAGGCCCCCCAAAGTCTCCCCAGCGCCGCCCCCAGCCCCAGGGGGTCTGTCCCGGCTGGGCTGGGGTCAGACCCTGCCCGTGCAGCACCAGGGAAGGTGGGACGTGCTCCAAGGGGAAAAGGGGAGCCTGGGGGAGCACTGGCAGAGGGGTTTGGGGGGTTCTGGGATGGGGGTACTCTGCTGAGGGGTTTGGAGGGGATCTGGGACTGGGGGGACACTGCTGGGGGGTTGGGGGGGTTCTGGGACTGGGNNNGGTTGGGGGGGGGTTCTGGGATGGGGGGAACGCTGCTGGGGGTCCCTGGGAGTGCGGGCACTCTGCTGGGGGGGGTCGTGGGAGTGGGGGCGTTGATGCTGGGTGGGCCCTACGAGGATATGGGAGGAGGGGCTGCTGCTGGGAGGTGTCTGGAGAGTCCCTGCGAGGGTCTGGGGGCTGCTGGGGGTCCCGTGAAGCCCTGTGAGGGAGGATGAGTGATCTGCTGAGTGGATCCTGTGAAGATCTGGTGGTGGGGGCTTTGCTGTTTAGGGGGTCCAGGGGGCTCTGAGAGTGTCTGGGG
>NW_024498697.1:846979-889524 GCF_017590055.1 Onychostruthus taczanowskii
GTAGGGGGGTCGCTGCTGGAGGGAGGACCCGAGGATGTTTGTCTGGGGGGGATCGGGGCGGGGGTCGCTGCTGGCAGTTCCCGGTCCCGCACAGTCCCGGTTACCGGGGGGTCACGGGGCTGATGGGGTCCTTCTTGGCCCTGGGGGTCGTTCCGGAGGCCCAGAGGTGGGGGTGAGGGTCTCTGGGGGGTCCCGACACGGCTCTATGGGAGGGATCGCTCCCAGGGTCCCCTACAGCGCCTGGGGTCCCGGGGGGGGTTGGGGGATGCCTGGGGGGGTCCCGGGCGGGAGATTCCCTCCCAGCTCCCTCGGCGGGTCCCTGCGACCCTCCCGGGTCCCCTCAATCCCTCCCGGACCCCCGCACCTGGAACGGCTCCGCCGCGGCCGCGAACAAGATGGAGCCGGGCGGGGGGCGCGGAGCGGGGCCGGGAGCGGGGTGGGATCGGGATGGGAGCGGGGAGGGAGCAGAGAGGGAGCGGGGATCGGCCGGGCCCTGCCCCCAGCACCGCCCCCCTCCCGCCCCGAGGGGGCCCGAGGGTCCCCTGCGCCTCCCAAAGTTCTGAAGTGTGTCCCATGCATCCAAAAGTGTCCCGAAATGTCCCAAAGCACTCCCACTGCGCTCCGGAAGAATCCCCTCGTGTCACAAAGTACCTCCTTGTGCTCCATTGTGGCTCCAGCGCACCCCAAGGTGGCTCCGTTCAGTCCCAAAGTGCCCCTGCTGCACCCTTGAAGCATTGTCTTGTCCCCCAAGGCATCCCCTTGTGCCCCCAAATTCCCCCCTGCATTCCACACAGTCCCTTTCCTGTCCACAGTTGTGTCCCCCTGTGTCCCAAAGTCTCCCAGTTGCATCCCAAATTCTCTCCATTGTGTCCCAAACCACCGTCCCTGCACTCCTGAGGTTTTCCTTTGTGTTCCTGAAAATCCTTGTGCCTCAAAATGATCCCACTGCACTCCAAAGTGTCTCTGTCTTGTCCCAAAGACTGCACTTGTCCCCAGTGCAGTCCAGCCTGGCCCCATTACATCTCCACCACACCCCAAAGTGCCCTTGCTGTGTCCCCAAATGTCCCCTCTGTACCCCAGCCATCCCTGTCCCCAACTGCTGCCACGTGCTGTCCTTGCTGTGTTTCAAAGCCAGGGACATGTGCCCCATATCACCACACCTCCTCCTCGTGTCCCTGCCATGCCCTTTATTGTCCCCATGATGTCCCAAAGCACTTCAGTCATGTTCCTTGCCATCCTTTTTCGTCCCATCCAGTCCTGGTTGTGTCATGGCCCAAAGTGCCCCCACCCCAGGAGGTGGCTCTGGGTGATAGGAACTCATGTCCCATGACTGTGTGGCTCTCATCACATCTCACTGTCTGTGGTGACATTGGTGGTGACACAGTGCTTGGTGACACCAGCCAGGAATGATGTCCCAGGTCCCCTCATCCTCATGGGGTGCGAAGTCCATGTGGTGTCCCTGAGGGTCACCAGGAGCCAAGGAGCACCGAGCCCCTGCTGTGCCACCCACATCCCTAAGATGTCCCCTTGTCCTGCCAGCAACACCTCACCCCTGTGTCTGCATGGGCTCTTTATTTGGGGTCGGGGCAGGGGCTGCAGCCACGGCACTGCCCGGCCCCTCTCTGCCCGCTGGTGCCACCGCCCAGCAGGCCCTGCCCGCCAGACCCTCCCTGCTGCCACCGGGAATGCCGGCTCCAGGGGGGCACTGCAGGGCTCCACTGACCACGGGGACCCCCCGAGCCCCACACACCCCCTGGGGCTCAGCCCCCCGAATCCGGCCCCGGTGGGATGGGGTGGCCAAGGAGGACCCCCTGGGGTGTCCCTCCCTTGAGCCGGGTCACCGCGCTGCCCTCCATGGAGCCACCACAAGGTGACACATGGCCAAGTCCTTCCTGGAGATGCTGCTCCATCAAGTCCCCACTGCCAGGCTCATCCCCAGAGTTTATCCGTCAGGGAAGATGTACCCATAGTGGTTGAGGATGTGCTCCACCACCTGGTTTTGGAAGACCATGTGCATGGCCATGTTGCCCTCCTCGCTGGCCGGCCGCAGCAGCGTGGGGCCGAAGACGATGGCGACGCTCTGCACCGACATGCGGTTCTCCTCCTTGTGCTCCACCACCCTGCAGGACAGGGGAGTGTCATCAGCATGGCCCTGACCCCGGGGCCTGTCCCCAGAGTCGTGTTCTGCCTTCCTCCACTGGGTTGGGTTTGAGGGAACAAGGGGGTGTCACCTGCAGAGGTGGCGGAAAAGGACCTTCATGGTGTCATGGTGGGCGGGTGGCAGGGACAGCACCAGGTCCCGGATGCAGTGGCCCCGCAGGGACAGGTCCTGGATCTCTGCCAGGGAGAGAAGGCACGGTGGGGTGCTGGCTCCAGCAATCACAACAACTCTGCCCCCACCTCCATTCCCATCCTCATCTCATCCTTGTCCCCATCCTCATCCCCATCTCCATCATCCCCCCCGTCCCAGTTCCTGTCTCCATTCCCATCCCTTTTCTATCTCATTCCTGTCCCCAACCCCATCCTTGTACCCTTCCCCATCCCATCTCTGCTCGATCCCAGTTCCCATCCTTGTCTCCATCCCATCCCACCCCATGGATCCCATCCCATCCCACCCCCTGTCCCTGTCCCTCACTGATGGCAGCGATGAACTTGTCGAAGTGGCTGAAGGGGACAAGTGGCTCTGGCAGCTCCCGCAGGAAGAGCTTCAGTGCCCCGGTGACAACGTGGATGTCCTCCCAGCGCCCGTCATCCAGGTCCAGCTGCTCGTCTGGGGATGGAGCAGTATCTCAGCTGTGTCCAGAGCCCCAGGGATGGGTGGGTGGTCCCTGGCTGCCCCCTCCCCTGTCCCTCTGCCCCTGAAGGGGGTGATACCCCATTGTCCCCACTGTCACTGCAGGTGACCGTACCGTGCTCCACCTTGTAGCGCAGTTTCTGGATGGTGGCCAGGTTGCCACTGACCCGGTACAGCCCATCAATGTCCAGACCTGGGCAGGTGGAGATGGAGGAAAGCTCCCAGTTAAACAATCCATGCTGGGATGGGACATTAGGCACTCTTGAGGGAACTCCAGGTCCCCATGTGTCCCTGCTGTCCCCTGGAGGATGCCCACAGCCAGGTGACACATGGTGACAGTGACCAGTACAGCTGTGTCAGTGCCCACAGGAGCCACTACCAGGCTTCCCAGGAAAAGCGAACATCCCATGTAGGCTGTCGCTGGAGCTGTCCCCATGCTGGTGTCCCAGGCTGTCCCTGTCCCCTGTACCTCGCCTCTCCACGGTCCAGATGCACTGCAGGACGAAGCGTGGCACCGTCCCTCGCTCCCGCTCGCACAGTGCCAGCAGCGAGCAGCCAAAAACCTGGTCTAGGAACATAGCAGGGACATGAGCATGGCCAGGGGACACCAGGAGGGTGGCTAGTGGGGGACAGGGTTGGGGACAGAGGGTCTTGTTCCCATAGGAATGTCCCACTAGGGTGGCTGGAGGTGATGGGACATGCCTGAGCCCATCACCAAGATGTTGGGACAGGCTTGGGCTTGGTCACTCAACCCAGTGTCCCAGCTCCCCCCTTGGCAGTCCCAGCTCCAGCTCTGGCTGTCCCCTCTTGCCCTCCAGCCTGCAGACATCCCGAGGGACTCAGCCCCATTCCATCACCCACCCTTGACAGGCCCCGTCCCAACACCCCATCCCACTCTGGATTTGCCCTCATCCCAGCACATATCCTCGATCCAGCCCCCTGCCAGCACCCCCGATCCCGCCCCGCACACCCACCCTTGATGTAGCCCCTCTCCCGCAGGGATTGCATCGTCGGCCGCCTCTGCAGGAACTTGCGGAGTTTGTTCCGGACTCGGCTGGTGTCACTCTCGGCACTGCCCGTCACCTGCCCGGCCGCTGCCGGGGACATGGCACACGTCAGCACCGTCCCCAGGGTCCGCCCGGGCGCTCCAGGCCCGTCCCAGCCCGGGACCCGCAGGGTGGGTGGCACGGCCCGGCCCCCGTGCCCATCCCGGGTGCCCGTGCTCACCTGCCCTCCGCTCCTCGCCGCCCCCCAGCTTCTCCCGGGAGCCGAATTCAGCCCGAATTTCGGCCTCCTCCTCTCCGGGGATGTCGGAGCCCTACGGAAGCGGCACGGTGAGACGCGGGCCCCGGCCCCAGGGTGGCCGCGGGGCTGGGGAGCCCTGCTCACCCTCCGGCCGATGCTGTCGGCGATGGCCTTGTGCCAGGCGGTGATGATCTGCTCCGAGTCATGCTGGATGAGGAATTCCGAGCCCTCCCGCGTCCTCAGCTGCCGGAGCGACAGGCAAAGGTCAGGGAAAGGGCACGGGGCTGCCGCAACGCGGATTTGGGAACCAGGATGTGGCTGAGCCCGGCGCCAGCTGCGATGACACCAAACGGTGCCGTCTGGGGGGAGCTGGAGCGGCCCCTCCCTGTGCAAAGCCCCTCTGGGAGCCAGAATGTCCCTTGGTGGCCTCGCCGTGCCCATCAGAACGGGACAGTGACCAGCAGTGCCAGTCCCTGTACTCCCACCCTGGCACGTCCTCAGCATCCCCACTTCCATCCCCTGCTGGGATGAACTAGGCAGGTATGGCACTGCCCTGTGGGCCACGTGTGGACCCTGGGGTGTGACCAGAGTCCCTCCTGCTGTCACCTGCTCACCTCCAGGACATTCTTTTTGCTGGACTTGTCCCTGCCGGCCCAGGTGAGGGTGGCCCCGTGCAGCTTCACCGTGTGCTCGGGGGTGGTCAGGGTGCTGGGGTGCCTCTGTGGGGACAAGGGGATGAGGGTGGCACCTGCCCAGAGGGGACAGGGACACCGGGATCCTGCTGGGGGGTGTGGGCTGCCCTCCTCCAGAAAAGGCTAAGTTGCCAGATGTCCTTTGTGGGACTTCTCTGTCCCCTCCTATGGTCTCTGCAGGACAAGGACATGGGTGGGGTGAGGGTCATGGCCACCAGCTTGAGGACAGCCAGGTCCTAGGGCTGCCATCACCTCAAGGGACATTCCCAGCCCTCCCTAGGGACCCTGGGGGGGCTCCAGCTTTGAGGTCCCTTTCAGTGACACTGCAGGAAGGGAGAAAGTGGTTGGCCCCAAGGAGAGGGATTTTGCAGGGGGAGAGCATCAGACCCACTGCTTCTCCCCATGTCCTGGGTTTTGGGGTGCTTTGGCCACGGTCCCCCTGCCCCAAGACCTCTGGACCCCCAGACAGAGCCCTGAACTCCCGAGGTGGGGCCAGCACTGTCTCCCCAGCTGTGGGTCCCCTGCCTTCCTCCCCCCGTTGCTGTCCCCACAGGGTGTTGCAAGACCCATGGCAACTTCTGCATCCGGTGGCAGCTGCTGGGCACTGCGGGGGGGAAGCTGGACCCGGGGAGGGGACTGGGGCCGGCTCTGCTTCCTCCTGCTGGCTCCCACCAGCCCCGGGCGCTCCGACACTGTCACCCCTGCAGGGAGCATGGGTGTGCTGGGGGGTGAGCAGACATGTCCCAGTGCTGAGGTCCCTGTGCAGGGCACCTGCCCTGGCCTGTGGGTCCTGGTCCCATCCTTCAAGTGCTGATTCCTCCCCACAGTGTTGGGGGTCCTATTTTGTGGATGCTGGCCCTGTGCCCTGGATGTTTGCCTCATCCTATGGGTACTGGTCCCATCCTGCAGTTTCGATCCCATTCTGTAGATCCTTACCACGTCCTAAGGATACTGATCCTATCCTGCAGATGCTGGCCCCATTCTGTGGGTGCTGGCCATGGTCCCCCTGCCCCAAGAGCCTCTGCACCCCCTAGAAAGAGCCCTGAACCCCCACCCCAGAGGTGAGGCCAGTGCTGTGTTCCCTGCAGGTGCTGCCCCTATCCTACACACATTGGCCACTCCCATCCTGGGAGTCTTTGTCCAGTCCCATGGGTGCTGGCCCTGTCCCATGGGTGCTGCCCCCGTTCCATGGGTGCTGGCCCCATCCCATGGGAGCTGCCCTGCTCCAAGGCCACTGGGGCTCTTACCAAGGCACTGGCAGCTGAGTGCTTGGAGTCCTTGAAGAAGGTGAGGATTCCCCCTTCCAGCACAGTCCAGGAGGAGCTCCAGTTCTTCCTGCGGAGGGGAGCAGGGGTCACACAGGGATAGCACAGCCCCTTCCCCCTGCTGGCCTCCTGTCTCCAGTGGCAGGGGACACCGGGATGTCCTTACCGGAGCCGCTTCCCTCTGTCCACTGTCTTGGTCCGGTTGAGCACCCCGGCTTTTTCGAGGCTTTTAAACTGGAAAGTGAAGGTGAGGGTGTCAAATTTGGCCTTGCTCTCCCTGGTGCTGGGGCGAGGGCAGGCTGGATGCCCCTCCCTGGGTGCTCACCTTGTCCTCCTTGCTGCCTGGTGCCGGTGACACGGCGCCGTGCCAGGCGAAGAGCCCGCTGTCCTGGCTGGAGCCGCTGCTGGCCCGCTCGTGGCGGCCGCCTGATGGCACCTGGGCAGGGAGGGGTCAGGTAAAGTCCGAGATGCCCCTGCCAGGAGGGGGCTGGGCTGTGCACCCACGGCACCCCAGAGCTTCTGCAGCCCCTGCTCTGTGGGTTCGTGAGGATGTTTATCCCTGGCAGTCACCCCTGTCTGCATCTTTCCCTGTCCCTGATCCTGTCCCCATCCCCATTGCTGTCCCTGTCCTTGTCCATAACCCATCCCCATCTCCATCCCAGTTCCTATCCCTGTGTTCATCCCTCTTCCATTTCCTGTCCCTTTCCCTGGCCCCATCCCCATCCTCAACTCTGTCCCAATCCCCATTCCCATCCCTCTCCCGTACCGTGTCAGGGGCGAAGTGCTCGGGGTAGAACATGAGTCCTTCGGGGTGGCCATGCCCATACCAGCCCGGGGGCGAGCCCAGCTCCTCGGGGCGCCTCGGGGACAGGCAGAGAGAGGCCCCCTGGTCATAGGAGCCCACAGGCGAATAGTCTTCCTCAGGATAACACTCCAGCTCATCTGGAGATAGGTCGGGATAATCCGTTTCTGGAGTGGGTGGCTGGAGAGAAAAGAAAGTTCAAGATCTTGTGCCCAGACAAGAGATCTGCAGCTCTGTGTTGCTCGCCCAGGTGGGTGCTGCCCCATCTCCATCATCTCCATTCCCATCCTTGTCTCCATTCCCATCTCCATCTCAATCCCTGTCTCCATCTCCATTCTCATTCCTGCTTCCATCTCCAACTCAATCCCAGTATCCATTCCATTGTCCATCTTCATCTGCACCTTCATCTTCATTCCCATCTCTGTCTCCCATCTCCAGGTTCATCCCTGTCTCCATCTTCATCCCATCCCTGTTTCCATCTCCATTCCCCTCCCTTTCTACATCCCCGTATCTGTTCCCATCTCCATTCCCTATCCCCATCTTTGTTTCCATATTCATCTCCATTTCATTTCCCATCCTTTCTCAATCTTCAGCTCTGCCTCCAATTTCATCCCATCCCTGTTTCCATCTGTATTCTCTTCCTTTCCTACATCCCTGTATCCATACCCATGTCCATCTTCATCTGTCTTCATCTCCATTCCCATCTGTCTCTATGTTTCCATCTCCATTGCATCTCCCACATCTTTCTCAATCCCAATCTGTCTCCATTTTCATCCCATCCCTTTTTCATCTTCATTCCCATCTGTTTCCATCTCCATCTCCATTGCATCTTCCACACTTTTCTCAATCCCACTCTCTGTCTCCATTTTCATCCCATCCCTGTCTCCACACCCATCCCTCTCCTCACTCCCATCCCATTTTCATCTCCAATCCCATCCCTGTCTCCATTCCCACCCCTGTCTCCATTCCCATTCCTTTTTCATGTCCATTCACATCCCTCTCTCCACTCCCATCCCATTTTCATCTCCAATCCCATCCCTGTCTCCAATCCCATCCCATTTCCATCTCCATTCCCACCCCTGTCTCCATTCCCATTCCTTTTTCATGTCCATTCCCATCCCTCTCTCCACTCCCATCCCATTCCTGTCTCCATTCCCATCCCTTTTTCATGTCCATTCCCATTCCTGTCTCCACTCTGATCCCATTCCTGTCTTCATTCCCATCCCTGTCTCCACTCCCATCCCTGTCTCTGCCCCCCACCCCAAGCCCACGCCCGCGCCTCGCCGGGTGCTCACCCTCTGCTCCATGGCACCGTACCGCGTCCCCCCAGGGATCTCCCGGGGGCTGCCCGTGTCTCCTGCAGTGGGGGGGTCCCACGACGTCTCACCTGTCACCGAATTATAGAAAAAAGTCTGTCCGCTTCCTTCGTCCACGTGCTGTTCCCACTCGGGAAGCTCCGGGCTGTGTGCGAGCGAGGAGGCGGGAGAGGCGGCGGGACTCACTCCATCGGCCGCCTGCCCGAAGGGACAATCCCACGTGGTCTCGCCCGTCACCGGGTTGTAATAAAACAAATGTCCACTGTCCGTGTCCGTGTGGGTTTCCCAGTCCGACACGGAGCTGCCGGGCTCCTCTGGGGCCGAGCTGGCGGCGGCCTCTTCCCGCAGCTCCTGAATGTTGAGGTAGATGGGATCAGGTGTCTCCTCTGACTCCTTGTGTGCCTGGGGGAACACGGATGTGTCACTACTGAGCTGGGATGGCATTCCTGGGATGTCCCCACCGTGGTGTCCGGGTGGCCGATGGGTGAGGCACCGAGGGGCTGGATCCTGCCCTGGCTGCTGGGTCACCCCCCTGCCTGGGCCCCCAAAGGTGGGGGGCAGGAGGTGCCAGTGATGGGAGGCCAGGAGGGGGAGAGGGGCACTCACAGCAGAGTGGGGCAGGGAGCACCCACTGGCACTGGGACGAGCACATGGAGGGACACTGAGGAACCCAGTGCCAGCACCTGTGTCACCTGCTGCTGGCAGCACCCTCACAACCAGCACCATGTCACTGGCACCTGCATGACCCACTGCTGCAGCAGCACCTGCAGCACTGGTACCTGTGTCACTGCATCATCAGTACCTGCATCATCAGCACCTCCATCACTGCTACCCATGTCACCCACATCATCAACACCTGTGTCACTGGTACCCACTCATGCAACACCTGTGTCACTGGTACCTGCATCATCCACACCTGTATCACTGGTACCTGCATCACCCCCTGGATACAGCACCCACATCACTGGTACCTGCATCACCCACACCCACACCCACATCACTGGTACCTGTATCAAACACACCCACATCACTGGTACCTGCATCAAACACACCCACATCACTGGTACCTGTATCACCCACACCCACATCACTGGTACCTGCATCACCCACACCCACATCACTGGTACCTGCATCACCCACACCCACATCACTGGTACCTGTATCACCCACACCCACATCACTGGTACCTGCATCACCCACACCCACATCACTGGTACCTGTATCACCTGCTCTGTGCAGCACCCACAGCACTGACACCCAAACCATGAACACCCACAAACTCTGCACTGACATCTGCGGTCCCAACACCTCCAACCTGCTCATCCCCTGCACCCCCAGCTTCTGCTCCCACCTCCCCAGCACCCCAAAACTCACATCCATCTCCCCCTCACATGCACCCCAGAACTCTCACCACCTGCACCTTGGGACATTTCCAGCACCCACAGACCTGGCCTCCCGCCCAGAGCCGGATGCTGAACCAGACAGTCCCATCACCACATCCCAAAATAGCATCCCCAGCACCAGCCTGGCTGGCCCCACCCGTGGGGACGCCTGGGGTAGGGGGATGTGTCCCCTGGGACAAGGAGGGTGCTGCCAGCGGGGAACCCCCTCCTATCACCCTTTGATCTCCCCGGCTTTACAGCCTGAGTCTCTCACTAACGGCTCAGGGACAAAGGTCCCAACTCCAGCCCTGCCCATCTCCCCGAGGGAGGTGACAGTAGGTGCACTGTCCTTGGGACACCCAGGATCAGAGTGGGGCAGCAGCTCGATCCATCTCCCCGAGGGAGGTGACAGTAGGTGCACTGTCCTTGGGGACACCCGGGATCAGAGTGGGGCAGGAGCTCGAAGACACCTCTCATCCTCCCCCCATTACCCCATGACCCCCCACCATGGTGAGCAGGGCCAGAAACTACTGGGGGGCCCACCCTCCTTCTGGGGACAAGGGATACGGGGGTGGCAATGGGGCATCCCTGGCACTGAGGCCCCCCAGCACCTCTCTCTGTCCTATGGGTGCATCCCTGGGGGGTCCTGACCCCCGGGGGGGGGGGTTGGGTGCCCCTCCCCACTTAGGGATGGGCATTGTGGCACTGCCGGTGCCCATAAACCCCCAGGGAAACCTGAGGGGGAGCCTGGCAAGGGGTGACCCCAAAACACCCCCCCGTCCCCCGGCTGGGAGCACCCTTGGGTGCTGCCTACCTTCCCCAAGTGCAGCAGCTGCAATGCCCTGCTCCGGGCCCGCCGCGGCCCCCCTGGCGCCCGGTCACCCATGGCAGTGCCACCGGGGCAGCTCTGGGGGCACCAGGGTGGGCACAGCCGGGGGGACAGCACGAGGCTCCGGTAACGCTGCTGGCGCCCCGAGCTGGGCCCTGCACCCACCGCGCTTCCTGCCGGGCTCAGGGGGCGGAAGAGACGCCCAGGGCGGAACTGGCTGCTGCTCGTGGGGTTGTTGTCACCCATCACCCACAACCTGCCACTTGTCACCCACTCTGGCAAAGCCAAGGCAACTGAGCAGGAACTGCTCCAGGGTGATGCTGAGCAGGAATCGCACTGGGATGATTTTGGGTGGCCCATCTGGTGTCACACTGATCAAATGGAAGCTGATCTGGAGCTGCTGTGTCCCCACAACACTGGGATCAGCCCATCCCATCCCTTCCCATCCCATCCCATGGGGTGCAGAGGGTGGCAGACCCAAGGCCACCATGGTCCTGCCATGCCTGATGCTGGATGGTTTTGACACTGGTTGGATTTTGGCAGGGAAGGGGAATGCTCCCATGGTGGCACTGGGATTGGGGACCATGCTGCGTCACTCCCAGAGGGGGCTCAGTGGCTTTGAGTGTGCAAAAGGCACAGCTGGGAGCACGAGGTATAAAATAGGGTGAAAATCAGGTGAAAATGGGGTGCAAAACACAGCCCCCCACCACCAATACCCCATTTCCTCCAGCAACTCCCCCAGGTGCCACAATCCCTCCAGCTCTTCCTGAAGTGGGGGACACCCAGGCTTGGGGTGCTCCAGGTGCCCGGGGTTACTCTGAAGTGAGGTGCTCGGGGACAAGGAAGGAGTGGACAAGGTCGTGGGCCCCACCCCTCTGCCGGCACTGTCTCACCCTGTGTAGCCCCACCCGCCTTGGTGGCCGGCGGGGACCCCCACCCTCGGGTGCCCCCCTCGGGGAGGTGCAGCCCAGGGTGTGCTGGGCAGAGCCCCTTGCTACTTACTGGTGTGGGGTGAGCGTGGGTTTGGGGTGTCGGGGCGCTGGCCTGTGCCGGGGTGCACCCAGCACCCACCTCGGTCAATGGGTGCTGCGCCCAGGTGAGGCTCCCGCCCCGGCAGGGAGGAGCTGCCGCGCTTCCCTGTTAACCCTTTCTGCTTCCTCTCATCCCAGAACTCCCGGGAACCTGAGGGATCGCTGCAAAACCCCTCTGGGTGATGCCGAGGACCCCCCCAGAGACCACGGGATTCTGCAGAATAGGGGGCTGAGAGAGCCCAGGGGTGCCCGTGAGGGTGGGGGAACTGAGGCACGGACCAGGGCCTGAGGATGGAGGGTGCGCGGTGGAGCCCCTGTGTGTGGGGTCCCCCACACCTCCGAAATGGTTAATTCGGGCAAACCCCTATGATGGGGTCACCTGCAGGTTTGTCCCATGGGGTCAGCTCAGTGGGGAGACGTGGGGTGTCCCAGCAGTGGCTGCGGTGCCGGGGTGTCACCCCACTCTGTGCCGGGGGTCACAGGGTCATGGTGGAGGAACACGGCCACTGAATCAGCCGAGGGGGCAACGCTCAACACCCCTACCCGCTAACCCCTCCCCCCAGCGCAGCTTTTGGGGACAGCAGCGGGGATGTCACCGTACCTCAGCCGCGGGGCCGGCCCCCGGCCACCTCCTGGCCACGTCCCTGTCCTTGCCGGAGGCGCAGAGGGTCTCGGAGCGGCTCTTCCCGAGCGGCCGAGCGTGTCCTGGGGGGTTCCCGCGTGCCCCCATGGCAGCAGTGGCACTGCGAGGTGCTGGTGTCACCCGCGCCAGGTCATCCAGGGAGTGCGAAGGTCTCACAGGCTCAGCGGGGTGCGGGGTCAGCCCCGGCAGGACCCGAAAAGAGCTGAGTGATGGTGGTGAGTCCCTCCTGGGCACCGAGTCTCTCCTGGGCACAGAATCCCTCTGGAGCACCGAGTCCCTCCTGGGCACCGAGTCTCTCCTGGGCACCGGGCACCCTCCTGCCGGCTCCCCCGCCTCGGCGGCGCCGATGAACCGATACTCGTAGGCTGGCGGGGGCTGAGGGACGAGCGCGGCCGGCTCCGTCGCAGCATGTCCCGGTGGCGGGGGGTCAAGCGGGGCTGGGGCAGCGATGGGCGGCAGCTCCTTGACGTACTGGGCCGGGATGTAGAAGGGCCGGGCGTCCCCGCTCCTGCGGACGTGCCACCAGTGCGGGTTGGTGCGTTTGAGCAGGACATAGCGCTCGTTGGGTTTGATGGAGACCAAGGTGCCGTCCTTGGCGCGGTACTCGAAGCCGTACTCCACCAGCACCAGCGCCTCCTCCGCCGGCTCCGCCGCCTCCATGGCCTCTCCGCGCCTCCGCCTGCGGGACACGGGGCAGGGGAAGGTGACGGCAGCGCCCAGCCCCTCCTGGGCCGAGGACCCCCCAGCTCAGCTCCCTCGGGGTCCCCGCTGAGCTGCCGCCCTACTCGGTGGGTTCGCAAACCGCCCGAACCTGCTGGAACACCCTGGGGTCACCGCCACCATCCTTGCCACCATGCCCGAGACCCCAGAGCCACGGAGCCCCCGCTCCCCGAGCCCGCGGTGCCCGAGCCCCGCTCTCACCTGCGGCCGGCGCTGGGGCGGGTGCGCGCCCGCGGTGCCGCTCGTGCCCGCGCCGGGCCGGTCCCGACTCGCCCGGTTTCCGCCGCCGCCTCGACGAGAGACGGGGCCGGGCTCCGCGGCGGGTGGGTGCCCGGCCCCCGCTGCAGCTCCCGGTGCTGGGGCGCGTCCTGTCCCCTCGGCGGGCGGGACGGGACGGTGGCGGAGGGGACCCGCTGCCGCCCGACGAGGAAACGGCTCCTCGGGAGGTTCCTGCCGCAGGAAGGGCCCAGCCCCGCTGCTGCCGGGATCTGCGCTGCTGCCGGATCTGGCACGGCCTCCCTGGGCAGTGGGATGGGGACCCCATTAGGGGGGCCCATGGGAGCTGCCCTGCCCTGGTTTTTGTTCCCATGCACCCCAGGGAGTTCTGCTGTGTTGGTGGGCACATCTCAAGTACTCCCAGCACACGAGTGGTGGGGAAAACAACAATGGGAGAAGCTGACACCAGCGGGGAGCAGCTGGGAAGGAAAACGGGGCAGGAAAAATGGGGGACGGACCCCCAACCACTTGCCCAAGTGAAACCCTGGAGGATGGAGGAAGGGCAAGAAGGATGGGGGATGGGCAGGAGGATGGAGGACAGAGGACAAGGGACAGGCAGCATCCCCATTCCCAATCCTCTTCCCACAGACACCGCATCAGGTTCAAATTGTGATGAGGTCCCACTGCAAACTCAGAAATCACTCCACTTGTTGTTAAATAGACTTTAATTATCTTTGCGTGGGGAGGGGTTAAAGGAAAATAAAATTTCTCCCAAGGATGAGCAGCAGCAGGCCGGGAGGAGTTGCCTGGCTCTCCCCGGAGGCCACGGCCCTGGCTGGGCTGTCTGAGCAGGAGATGCTTGGGGCACCCACGGTCCCCCTGGGGCATGCAGGTCCCTAAAGGCACAAGTGTCACTTTGTCTCCTCCCTGCGTGGGTCCACCACCCAGAGCAGCCCAGTTGTGCAAAACCCCCATGTAAAAAAATACCAGTTTTCAGTATCCTAAAAAACTAGAGCTTTGATCAATGTCAGTTCTCCACACCCTTGACTGGAATTCTGGGATGACACCCTGAAGAGCCACTGGGTTCCACTGGAAGGGGACATTGGCACCAGGAGGGTGACAGGGAACAGCACCCGGTGAGTGTGAAGGGGGATGGATTTGTCCAGCCCCTTTCTTTAGCCCTGCGTGGGCAGAGGGTCCCTCCGCAGGGCAGGAGCACCCACCCCACATTGTCCCTGTCCCCGGGGCAGGGCCAGGTGCAGGATGGGCTTTCAGGCAGGGGGGCTCTGCTCTGTCCCTCCCACCATCCCCGTTCCCAGGGCAGTGTCGAGGTAAGTGCCAGGCTACAGGCTGGGCTCCGTGCTGGCCTCCAGCTGCCGCTGGTACCGCTGCCGCCGCTCGCAGCGCGGGCACGCCGGGGCCCGGGCATGGCAGTCCCGGTGGAAGACGGTTTTGCATTCACTGCACCTGGGAAAAGAAGGAAAAAACGAAACCCACTGTGTTGGGCATGCCAGAACAAAGACCAAACTTCCCCCACTGAACCAGGGGACACTTCCCTGTCCTGGTGCGTTTTGAGCACTCACACAGCAGAGCCCCCCCGGCTCAGGGCGAGCCTTGAGTGCAGGAGCAGCAGCTGCTTGAGTGGAACATCCACCCCAGCAGCCCCTCATCCACCCCAGCAGCTCCTCATCTGCCCCAGCAGCTCCGAGCGAGGCCGGAAGGAGCGTGGTGGGCGCTGCCAATGTGTGAGAGAGACAAGAGTGAGGTTTGAGCAGAGGTTTGTGCCCTGCTCTCCCAGCACCGAGCGCAGTTCAAGGGCGTGACAACACACCCTGCACAACGAACCCTGTGACACCAAACCCCAGACACCCACCCTTGTTTCACTGATCCCCTGACACCAATCTCATGACACCAACCCCTGACACTGATCCCTCATCACCAACCCCTGTGACAGCACTGCTTGCCACGGCTGGGGTGGGAGAGCCCACCCTGACAACAGGAGCTGCATGTGGCAGGGAGACTGTGGGGACAGCAGAGCTGCAGGGAAGGGACAGGCAGCCAGGAGGGAGCTGCCCTTGAACAGATGGCTCTGTGGAGGTGCCAGAGCTCCCTGATCTGGCTCAGCAGCAGCAGGAATTTGACACCCCGTGAAGGACCCCAGCTCAGGCAGGGGTTTCACTGCTCAGTCACCAACAGAAACATCCCTGCTACAAGGGCTCAGGTCAATTTTTGGGTTGTGATCCCCAGCTCCTCAGTGGCAGTAAAATGTGGCTCAGCCACATGCCAGCGGGGCAGCCAGATTTACCTTGACTGTGCAAATACCTGGTGTACAATCCATGTGTGAACAGCACGAAACACCTTAATTCATCAAAAGATGCGTGGGACAGAGGCAGAGGAACACCCAGCAGTGCCAGGAAAGGGACCACAGCATCTCAGCTGGGGTGAAATCCTGCTCTGGAGAGGAGCTGCAAACCCTGAGGGACTCGGGACAGGGAAAGACTTGTGCATGAACAGGCACGATTTGGGTGGAAAAAACCCATTTCCCCGGTGGAACACACTTCCATGTGGCCTCTCCGGATCAGCAGTGGTGACGGCTGCTCCCCAGGTGTGGGGGGATTTGGGAAGCCGGGTTTTACCCGGAGTGGTTACGAGCGAGAAGCGGCATCTCCTGCCTCTGGTTCCCCCCGAGCTGCCGGAGCAGCAGAGGGTCCTGCGCTGGCGGGGTCATTGTTTGAGGCGTTGCAGACACATCCTGCAGCGAGTGCCGGTGTGACCCGGCGGCCCGGGGCGGGCAGAGGGGCAGGAAGCCGCGTTTAGCTCCGCAAGGATGTCGGCTGAGCCGCTTTCCTGCTGCACAACCTCCTCCGTCAGGGTGAGAAAGAAAGACGTCAACAAACTTCAGAGCTCGGCTCCACGGGACACGAGACCTCTGGCCGGCCGCCAGCCAGCTCAGCCCTGCGTGCCAGCACTTTCCAGAGCCCGGCTGCTCTTTTTCCAGGGAAAATTGGTCCCCTGGGGATGTTGTTGTCCTCGATAATGAGCTCCGTGCTGTCCCTGTGGCAGGGAGGGGAGCGAGCAGCGCTGCTCCTCCTCCACGGAAATACTTGCAGCCCTGGAACACATGGAGCTCCCACGGATCCCGGTATCCGTGGTGTTTTCTGCAGGTTCTGGGTGTTGCTGCTCACTTTCAGGGACTGCCAGGCAAAGTGAGACCACGCAGCCCATGAGCTTGAGAAATCTCTCTGCCAGGATTGTGCTCAATGCCAAATAGGCTAAGACAGCACAAGAGGAAATAGCCTCAAGTTGCCTCAGGGGAGGTTTAGGTTGGATATTATGGAAAATTTCTTCACTGAAACAGTTGTCCAACTCTGGCAGAAGCTGCCCAGACAAGTGGTGGAGTCACCATCCCAGCAGGGATTTAAAAGCCCTGTGGATGTGGCACCTAAGGACATGGGTCAGTGGTGGCCTTGGCGGTGCTGGGGGAACTGGACTCAACGATCTTACAGAGCTTTTCCAACCAGAATGATTCCACAATTCTATGGCATAACCATGGAGATGCGGATCTCTCCAGCTGCAGGGGAGCAGGCTCCTGGGCTGTAAGGGTTTGACTTCTTCAGCAAACCCTGATGGTGGTGGGGATGAGAGCTCCCCTCTAGCACCATCCCCATCCTGATTCCAACTTCTGTCCAGCTGCTGCACCCTGACCCACAGCTGACCCCACTGCAGGACAGGTCCCTCTGCCTGTGAGGAATGGAAGCTCTGTGGGCAGGGGAAAACCCCACTGAGAGCCAGTATAACCCCTCTCCTGCTGGGAACACCCTCAGCCTCTCCCAGCACATCCCACAGTGCTGCCCCCCCTCCACCTCTGCTCTCACAGCAGCTGTGGCTGCCCCAGCCCTGGAAGCGTCCAGGGCCTTGGACAGGACTTGGAAGGTGTCTCTGCCCATGGCAGGGGGTGGCACTGGATGGGCTTTAAGGTCCCTCCAACCCAAACCATTTTGGCATTCTATGAAATCTGCGTCCATGTGTCTGTCCTTCCTTCCATGGCTGTGGAGGGATTGTAGGACAGTCCCACTGCTGCTTCCCCTTCCCTCCTGCAGCCCTTGCAAGGGGTCAGACTGACCCTGAGTGTGAGAGGCACTGGCCAGGTGAGCAAGACAGGGACATGCAGAATCTTACTCCTCCTTCTCCCTCTAGCCCCTTGGCTGCCCTGGCACCCAGCACGGCCTTTGCAGGCTGACAGTAAGGTGCTGGTGGCTCTGCATCTTCAGTCTGCAAAGCCACCTCTCTTGGTGACATCTTGGCTCTGTGAGGATGGTCTGCTCCTGTCCCAAACAGCCTGGATTTGGTTTGGAGCATCCTGGAGCTGATGGGTTCCATGAGGACATGGGCATGAAGATGTGGGCATGTGAGGATGAGTCCCACAAGGATGGGGAACCACAAGGACATGGGCACCATGAGGACACAGGCACCACGAGGATGTGGCTCCCACAAGAATGTGGGACACGAAGACCGGGCTTCCATGAGGACATGGACACCATGAGAATGCAAATCCCACAAGAATGTGGGACATGAAGACAGGGCTTCCATGAGGACATGGGCACCATGAGGATGCAAATCCCACAAGGACATGGGCACCATGAGGATGCAAGTCCCACAAGGACATGGGCACCTGTGGCTGCCATGAGGACATGAGCACCATAATATAGTTCCCATGGTTGAGCACATGTGAACCACAAGGTTGCAGGATGAGGATGCACAACCACCTCAGAGCCATGTCCAGTTCCCCACGTGCCTTGCAAGTGGGGTCTGTGACCAGAACTCAGGGGCTGGCTGGGGCTCCAGGCGTAAGGCAGGCAGTGCCCCCAGGTGCCCTGGCTGCAGCGGGACGGGCAGAGGTGGCTCGCTCACCTGGTGGTAGTGTCGAACTCGAAGGGGAAGATGATGTCGCTGCTGTTGCAGATCTGGCAGATGAAGCCGCGCTGGGTGCACAGGTCGCAGCTGTACACGTGCTGCGATGCAAACTGCAGCAGCGACTGCAGGAAGGTCTCGAAGGCGCCCTCGGCGATCTGGGGGACACAGGGGTCAGCGCGCCTGGAGCCCAGCCCCGGCGGGATTGGCTGTGTCACACCCATCCTTTGGGCTCCACCTGAAGGCAGGGCTGTCCTCCAAAACAACCCCCAGCCCACAAGCCTGGGGTGCATTGGGACCCTGGACTGCTGAGAGCAGCACCCACAACCTGCCAGGATGGGCTCCCGGCTTGGGAATCACTGAAAAACCCAGCTGCTGAGAACCTCCTGCTGAAAGAGCAGCATGTGGCATCCCCAACACACCGAGGTGTTTTCATCTGGAAAACCCCAACAACTGGGCCAGGGGGCTAGGAGCAGTCTGGTCTAGTGGGAGGTGGAACTGCATGGGAGGGGGTGGGTCTGGGTGGTCTTTAAGGTCCCTTCCAACCCAAACCATTCTGTGATTCTATGACCATACACAGCTCTCACCTGCCTCAGATCAGCTACGCTGTATTTGTGGGGACACTCCAAGAGGTAATGCCTGTGATCAAGCCTGCAAAGAAGCACAGAGAGGAAGGGGGTAGATGGTCTCCACCACACCTCCAAGAGCTTTGGAGCAAGGAGCAACCTGGATGAAGGAGCCTTTTAAAGTGAATCACTGCAGAGCCCATTTTCACATCCCAAACCCTGCCACTGGAAATCATATGAGAGCATTTCAAAGGGGGGGAAAAAAGAAAATAAATATCTCATCTATTTTGCCAGGTGTTTCCTGTCCAGCCAGAAGCTCCTCAGCCAGGAAGGTATTTCCTGAGTCACAGCTCATTGTGCTGACCCAGCCAACAGATGGATAATTCCTCAGAGCAGATGATATGGAGGGAAAAACTAGCCTGAGCCTTGGCAGCACCGCTCCCTGCTCCCATGGTGAATGAGGAGGGGGACCAGGAGACCACCAGGGTGCCAGGAGAGGGGAATGTCACCCCGGGAGGGACCTCACCGCTTGCTGAGTTCCTTCAGGGCGCCGCTGCGGCACATGATGAGATAATCCCCCAGGAGCTTCAGCTGCTCCCGGCTGCGCAGGATCCGCCCCATCCTCTCCACGTGCTCGTAGAGGCTCTCGTTGACCAGCCTCAGGTCGATCAGCGGCTGGTTTCGGATCTGCGTGAGGAACTTCAGGGCCTGCTTGCACACCTGGGGCACAGAGAGAGGGCACAGGTGGACACAGACCATGGAGCAGCCCCAGGGCTTGGAGGGAGGTTTGGGTTGGGCACTCCCAGCGCAGGGAATGCCCAGATGGACCTGCAGGAAGCAGATGCTGGAGGCAGCACGGAACTCACCCCCCGTTTGGCCAGATCCCAGTTGTGGATGAGGCGGGAGGGGATCACGCTCTCCTCGTCCTGGTGGCAGCTGTCGCAGTAGTAGAGCCCCGAGAAGGCGCAGAGCTTGGGCCTGGCGAAGGAGAAGCCGATCTGCCGGGAGCAGCCTGCGGGAGCAGGGGGTGAGAGGGGACTGCTGCCCACAGCCTCTGCCCACCACTGCCAGATGGGAGCTTCTGGCAGCATGGAATTGAGCAATGAAGTCTTGGGAAAGGCTAGAGATCATCTAAAGCACCTGCAGGATATTCAGTGCGAGGCCTCCAGCCCCCCCGTCATGGATGTAAGCCTATGATGGTTCAACAGTTGCTGCTTCACATTTTCTCCATGAAAAGGAGGCTGAACTATCTGTGAACTCACTTTTATCCATCAAGTGGTTCAATTGTTTGGGTTTTTGTTTTTTGTGGGGTTTTTTGTTTTTTTTTTTTTTTTTTTTTTAGGAAAAGTGAATTCTGGCAACATCCCAGTGGTTTAGGGAAGAACCTAAATCCCACTTGCTGTCATCACCTCCACCAGTAGCTTTGCACGATTTTGCCTTCACTCAGCCCTTTACTGCTGATGTCACAGGGCACCAAAACCTCATCTGCAAAGGATGAGATCAAGATGGATCAACCAAAACCACCTTTACTACAGCAGCAGGGAATCCATCTTGGCTTCCCTACCCCCATCCATTGCACTCTGGAATAGCTGGAGCTCAGCTCTCCAAAATATTCATGGAGATCATGTGTTGCTTTCTGAATTAATAAGAAAAAACAGCCTTCATTGCTGATTACTCTGAGGTGGAAGGGAACACATTGGGTGTCAGGCTGGGAGGCGGTGAAAGCAGGGCAGACAGATCCCTAAAGAAAACCTACATAGAGAAACTGGGAATTTGTCTTTTTGGCTTCCAGCTGTGGGGAGGTGAAAGACGCAGGACAGAGCCTGGACGAGAACGCAGAGACCAAACAGACCAGAAAAAAAAGTATATATTAAAAGAAAGAGAGAGAAAATGAGAAAAAAAACTCAGCCTGCTGGAGGGTACAAGAAATATAATTGAAGCAGGAGAGAAATCTGAAATTTAATTAACTTAGCAAGGTGAAGAGCAAATTACAGCTCCTGTGGAGGTCAGTGAAGGTGCCACCAGAATCAACCTGTGTGCCAAGAGGCGTCAGGGGAAGGGTAAATGATTGTTTTGCAAAATCAGCCTGTCACACCCATGGCAATCCCCGCTCCCGTGCTGCCTTACTGGAAAAACTGCTCCAGATTGCACTTTCCCCACAGGCTGGGGCCTCAAAATGCCCAGGAAGAGAGTCCTGAGCTTCCTGATCTACCTAAGGTTGCTCTAACCCCAGTTTCCCACTGTTTGTACCAAAAGCATCTTAAATGGGAGCCTAGTAACATCCCAGTTGGACTGGGCTGGGATCTCAGCATGGGGGGCTCACCCTGTGCCCACAGGACACCAAAGGTGCCGCTGTCTGGGATATGAAGCCCCACCAAGGAGGTGGGGCTTGTGCTGCTGGGTTCCTGGGAAAACAGAGAACCTGCAGCTGCCCCTGGATCCCTGCGGGTGCCCAAGACCAGCTTGGACAGAGCTTGGAGCACCCTGCAACAGCGAAAGATGTCCCTGCCCATGGCAGGGGGTGGCACTGGTTGGGCTTTAGGGTCCTTCCAACCCAAACCATTCCATGGTTTGTACCTGCACAGATGAAGCTCTGTGAGTCCAGGCCCTTCTCCATGGGGATGGCCACCAGGTACTGCAACAAGAAGCCATTTTCCTTCACGATGTTCTTCAGGACCACCTGGGAGTGCCCATCCAAGCTGCCCCCCAGGGTCAGTGCCTCCTCAGCACCCTCCAGGTAGGACATGAGCACCTCTCGGACCAGCTCCCGCCACGAGGCCGCCTCCTCCGCGTTCTCAGCCTGCAGCTTCAGCACAGCCTTGGAGGTGATCACCTTGAAGAAGGAGGGTCCCCCCAGGCTGGTGTCTGGAAGGATGTCCTGGATGGTCTCTATGCCATAACTGTTGCTTAAAATTTTGTCATTGTTTCTGATTTTAAAGCACTTCAGAGTTTCTAGAGACAGGGAAAAAATAAACGGGACCCAGGTTTTGTCTACATCCATGTACAGAACAGTCTCTTTGATTGCATCCAGCTCTGCTTCTGGAGCTGGACTCCAGTCCAAGCTGTTCCCAGGCACATCACTGTACTGGAGAGCACTGGAATTGCCCTGGACGGGCTGGGCTTCGCCTCCATCCTCAGAACACTCCAGAGTCTCCCAGTCCTCCTCCTCCAGCTGCGGCCGGCACTTGCGCAGTGCCTCGCGGATCCTGTCCAGCCAGTCCTCGGCCTCGTCCTGGGAAGGGGCTCGGAGGAAGAGCTTTTTGCCCAGGAAAACCAGCTCGAAGCGGCCGTCCGAGTGGGTCAGCGCCAGGGACTCGCAGCGCAGCAGGGAGAAGGTCTCCACGCAGATCCGCTCCTCGTGGTCCAGGAAGAGCCGCAGCTCCAGCGGGGACAGCTCGCAGGAAAACTCCTTCCAAATCCCCATGGCTCCTCGCCGTTCCAGGCTGCCCAGCTTCAGCAGCCCGCGGAAAGGGTTGGAAAGACCTGGGGCAAGAGATGGCTCAGTTTGAGTGAGAGAGGGGAAGCTAGTGGGGAGAGAAAAGCCAAGAGGGGCTCAAAGCAAGCACCCAGAGGTGTGGCAGGGGTGAGAGCCAGTGCTGGTACATGGTGGGCTGGGGCAGGAACTGACGGGACCTTGGTCTCCGTCACTGTCCACCTGCATTTGGGTTTCTGTCCCCTGCATTTGGGTTTTGAGGCTGGGAACAAGTGGGATAAAGCAAAGGTGTCCCACAGGGTGGACAGACTCTCTCCCACTAAAATGCTTCTCCACCAGAGCTTCTCTGGGCTCAGCAATGCCTAGGGAAGCTGCTCCACTGCCTTCAGCAGCTCCCAGTGCTGCCATCAGCTCCCACCAGCAAACAGCTCTCCCCAGCCAGCCCAACCCATTCCCTCCTGGAGCAGCCCCTGAGCACGAGGGCAGCAGGAGGTGGCACGTACCCATCTGCCTGCGGTGCACCACACTGAAGCCCTTCTGCTCCCGCTCTGGGGACATTTTGGGCTTCCCAGCGTCCGAGGATGGCACTGAGAGCCTCTCCAAGTCCAGAGCACTGATGAGCCCCGGGGCTGGCCCCTCACTGTCCCCCTCTGGCCCGAAGCCGTTGGTGTCAGCTGTGCTCCTGCTGCTCTCTCCTGGGGAAGGTCTGTAGAAATCATCTTCTGAGATCCAGCTCTTCTGTTAAAAAAGGAAATTTAATTATTAAGTTCATCAAACACCCTTTGCCCCTCAAACACACATCCACAGCAACCCCTCCTCAGGGGCTGCTCCTGCACAGCCCAAATCCCAGGCACTGATCTGTGGATTTAATGAAAGGTGTTCCTGCTCATGGCAGGAGGTTGGGAATGAGATGAGTTTTAAGGTCCCTTCCTCCCCAAACCATTCCATGACTGTCTGATTTTCTGCTGGACATTCCCAGGTGCATGGCTCCCCTGCTCCCTCCGGTCAGAGAATGATCCATGGAACTGTGTCAACAGGTGGAAAATACTGGAATTGTATTCTGGTGGGATAATGAAGTCTAAAATCCATCTGTTCTCTCCCCCTAAAATCACTGTGGAAGGAGAGCACATTCCCTGGAGTGACCACAGGTCCATGGGGCTTTACTGATGGGGGTGAAATTCCAGCCCTGCCATGGAAGTGCATGAGCTGGAGCAGCAGCACCAGGAAGAACAGAGATGGGGAGAGGCACAGAGATGTCCAGGGTGAAACAGAGACCTATTGCTCACAGGAGGATGCTACAGGGGCTTGGGCTGCACAGGGGAAAAATAAGGCAGGGAAAGCAGAAGAAGCCCCTGTCTGCATGTGCCAGGAGGGGATGAGATCCATGAGCTGAAAAAAATGAGGCTGTAGCTTCTCCAGGAGCTTTTCTGGCTACAAGAATCCCAGAATCATGAAGGGAGAAAAGCCCTTCGAGTCCCACCTGTGCCCAATCACCACCATGGCAGCCAGACCAAGGTACTGGGTGCCATGTCCAGGCACTCCTAGGACACCTCCAGGGATGGGGACTACACCAAACCTGACCACCACTCCAAAACCTGACCACCCTTTCAGTGAAGAAACTCCTCCTGAAAGGAGCAAGGCTCTGGGACAAGGTCCCTGAGCAAACACCAGGAGGAAAAAACAACGCAGCTCAGTGCCTTGGCACAAGGGAGCAACATTCCTAGACCCTTCCTGGGCTGCATCCCAGCAGGAATATCCTTTTAACTCCCCTTTGCAGTCTCCCAAGAGCCTTTTAGTTTGAATAACAACTGAAGTGACAGCAGAAGAGCTGTCACCACCCTGCGGGGAGGATCAGGGGAGGATCATGGGTGGCAGCCCCTGGATTACTCCTGGGGCAGGAATGCAGGTTGCTCCATGAGTCATGGAGAGCAGGGGGAATTTCCTGTTGACACAGTATGTTATACATAGATTAGGTCAAACTGGCTCTGGGCCATGAGGAAGCAGCGGAAACGGGATAAGCGGGAGGGAACTGAGAGGAGCAGAGAGCAAAAGGAGAAATGGTCTGGGGGGTGTGAGGTACATCCTACGCTCACCAGCATGGAAAGGATGGGAACCAGTATGGAAACAATGGGAACCAGGACGGAACAGTCAGTGAGGAATGAGACAGAGGACAGGGCTGTTCAAAGAGTTTCCTACAAGCAGAGGCCAGTGGATGTAGATCAGCTCCCAGTGGCAGCAGGGGAAATCCGCCTTGAACGAGACCAACACCCGGGAATGCCATCCCACTCTGGGAACAGATGTGCTGCAGGAGGATTTTCCCACTGGGAAACCAGTTTGTTTCCTGTCCAGTCAACCCTTTTCCCTCCTCTTACGTGGACCATAAATGAAGAAAAGCCCCCATGAGAACCTTGACTCTGGGGCTGTTTTATCGCTTGCACACAGCCCACAGCCAGATTTGTGCAAGAGCTCACCCCTCTCCAGATATCCCTAACAAACTCAAAACTTCCTGCAGCAGCTGCTCCTGAGAGAGATGACTGACAGGCCAGGCAGGGCTTCAAAAGCTTTGGTGCCTCTTTCACCAGGGAACACAGACTTTGATCCACTTTCTCCTGAGGCAGCTGCATGGCCACAGCTCCATAAGGTGGGAATCATCACTGATAACCAAGTGGGAGCATCATGTAAGATGGGAATTAGGAGAAATCTATCCATGGAAGTGTCCAAGGCCAGGTTGGATGGGGCTTGGAGCAACCTGGTCTAGCAGAATGTGTTCCTGCCCATGGCAGGGGGTGGAACTGGATGAACTTTAAGTCCCTTCCAACTCAAAACATTCTGGGATTCCCCTAGAGCTCCTTTGGAGCTGTCCCCAGTCTTATTTCCCTTTCCCACAGGATTGGAACCCAAGGAGATGGGGAGGGAGCTGCAGCACGTACCGGACAGCCCAGCAGGGGAGAGAGCAGGTGCTGGGCCGTGGGGCTGCGCACAGCCTGGCTCCCCTCGCTGCCGCTGCTGTTGGCTCTGCCCGGACCCTCCCGAGGGGCCGGAGCTCCGGAGGTGCTGCCGGCATCTCTGTCCCTGTGGCCGGGGGGCGCGGGGGCTGCTGTCCCAGCAGAGATGTCCCTGCTGGAGGGAGGCTCCTGCTGCGCTCCGTGGGACGGTGCCGGGCGGGCGGGCGATGCCGGGGGGCCCGGGGGTGGCCGGGGGGAGCAGCCCAGCACGCTGGGGAGCAGCCGTCCCTCCGGGGCCTCGGGGCTGGGCCTGGCCTTGCTGAACTCGGACAACACCCTTGAAATGGAAAAGTGATCGGTTTGAAGGCAGCTCAATAACCAAAACCTATAAACCCCCAACCTGTTACTGCAACTTGTAATCATGTAAAAAGGGTTTGGTGTCACTGCTGGCCTCCGTGGGATGGTAGCACAGTGTGGCTGGAGAATCCCAGTGATGCCAACAGAAAAATGTGAGATTTGTGCCCCACCAAGCAGCGCCCAGCCCCATGGCATGGAGCAGGACCCTGCCTGTGAAAGGAGAATTTTCCAATTACATCTATGAATGGGGTTTAATCTGGTGGATTGAGGGACAGCACTGGGTGCTTCCCACAGCCCCAGCCCCATGTACAGCTCCTGGACATGAATCCAGCCTTGGACCACATGCCAAATTCCAACTGTTTTCGTTAATGAGCAATTAACAGTGGAGCCTGGCCAGAGGATTGCCTGTTCCCATGGTCACACTCCGCTGCCAGTCCCAGAATTAAACCAGCCCAAGATTAAAACTCAAAGGAGTGTCTCCATCACGAGTTTAATCCAATCAAGGCAGGCTCTTCCAGGATCATTGGAAGATGCAAAATCCTGGAAGTGGAGAATGATGCTGTTATAGATGGGGAAGCACAGTCTGCAGCTCCAACTCTTCCTGAAGACTGGGAAGAGGCATCACCCTGAGGCTCGGCTCCCTCAGAGTCACACTCTAAAGGTGACAGGCAAAATATTTACAGATTACTCAGAGCTTATATAACCCTGGAAATCTTTGTGCTGGATGCTTGGCAGGGATAAATCACAAGGATGACAAACCAACAACCTCCCTCTCTGAACGATTTGCCGAAGCTACAAATTACAACCCTTCCCTGTGACCAAACTCATTTCTTTCACCCTGTGGAAAGCCCTGGAGCATCCCTCAGTGTACACCAGGAAGATGTGACACTCCAGAAACTAGGGAGTAGCATTTTTCTGACGTTTCTGCCCTGGTAAAGAGGACACATACACTTCAGTGGCTATGAGCTCATCTGCAGTGGCAGCAGGGTCTTAACAAGCCATGCTGAGCAGTTCGTGCAAAGAACAAAAGCTCCTTCCAGAAGGAAAAAAGAGCTTGTTAAAGGCTAACAGGGAGAAAGACTTCCTGCCTAGAGAGAGAAAACAACGAGAGCCCAGAGAGGATCAAAAATCCCTTTGGAGAGGTGATGTGGGGAGACTCACTCCTGCAGGGACCTGTCCAGGTCCTCGGTGGTGGCCGTGCCCAGGTCGGAGTCGCAGGACAGCGGCTCCTCGCCGCGCTCGGGGCTGCGGGCGCACGGCGCCGGGGGGAGGCTGTCGGAGCCCAGGCTGGACGAGAGCTGCGACGAGCTCGTGGTGTTCAGGCTCAGCGAGGACGACGTGAGCTTGATCTTGCTGCTGGCTTTGCTGATGGGCAGGACAGGGGCTTGGATCTCGATCTCATCTGATCCTGAGGACTGGGAGATGGAGCCCAGCGATGCTTTCCTGTGGGGTTCAGAGGACGTGAGGGGCTCCAGCAGCTCGGACACAGGACACAGACCAGACAGGGACAGCGGGGTGATAGTCCACTCGTTCAGAACTGCTGACTTGTAGGAGAGCTCGAAGGTTAAGGAGGATAAACCCTGCAAGTAGCAGAGGAGAAACTCGCACTCCTCAGCATCCAGGAGCACAGCTGGGGCTTGGTAGTACTCGTGCAGCCGGGCCCGGTCCCGCAGCAGCAGCTTCAGGTAACACTCCATGAGGCCGTCGTTGAGTGCCAGCCGCAGCCAGGCCCGGCAGCGCCCCACGTCCGTGTTGATAAACATCAGCTGTTCCAGCTCCGAGACAATATTCCTGGGAAAAGAGGAAAAAGAACAGAACAGGAGTGAGTGGCTCTGTTTTAGTCCATTGTGGGGTGCAGGAGGGCCAGAGCCTTCATCAGGCACTGCCCAACCTGCTCTGCTACAGTGAGTCCAGGAGCTGGGATAAAACAAGCTGTGGAAAATCTCTCTCCTTCATAGAAAGTATGGTTTTCTATAGAGGCAGATGGCTCCTGAATGGCCCAAACTAAATATATTGCTAAGGACTCCAGGCAGCCCTGCAGTGCCTCTGGTTGACCATCCTCTCTGACTGGAGACATCTCCCACCCATCGCTTGCACTGAACTCCTGCTGTCCTTGTCTGTTTGTGGGGTTTATGCTGGCTGGATCCTCCTTGGTGACAACCACATGTCTAAATTCTCACTTCAAATTTAAAAGCAGTCAAAACACAGTGAAAAGTGTTGTGGCAGCCCCAAAAAACCAACCTGACTGGGGTTGAGCTCAAGTAATCCCAAACTCCTAAATTCAGCCATTCTTCCCTAAAATCCAACAGCGACACCACGCTCCCTGATCCTCCCTGCTCCCAGCTCACTCACACACCTCAAAAACCAGAGCAAAGGTTTTGTAAGACTTCTTTCCTAATCTGTCTCTCAAGACAGAAGAAAAAACCTTCAAAGGCACAAAAATATCCCCCCCTAGCACGTGAATGAGTTATTTTCATCCACTCTTTCATAATTCAGGAGTTGGTGATGGAGCTGGATGAGGCTTTCAGAACAATTTGTGTGTGGGCTGTTATTTACTGTGTGTGAACTTGACTTAGGGAGTGGCTTAGAAAAACCCAGTAAACAGTGATCACTCAGGAGAGACCTCCTTAAAGGCTGGCTGGGACATGAAGAAACAGGGCCAACCAGTCCCAGCAGATGCAGGCCAGGAGAGAGCCCAGATCCCTGTGTTGTGCATAGGCAGCCACTGCTGGAGACCAGAGTGGTCACTGGGGTTCCACTGGGCCCAGAAATCCAGCCTGGCACCCAGAAATAAATAAGAAAGGGTGTGTCTTCAGTTTCAATCCTCATATTTTTAGAGACATCAGTTCACCCCCAGCACATGCTGAGCAGAGATGTGGGGGCTCAGCCGCTCTTGGCACTGCAGGGGCTTCACTGCTACTTCCATCTCCCAGGGTCCTGGGCAGGGACCCCAAAGCCCTGTGAGAGCATACTTCCCTGCAGCTGAGGGGACTGAGCACCCAGATGGGGAGAGACATATCTGTCCATCGAGCCATCCTCATTCCCTGAATCTGACAGCACCAAAAGAAGGGATAAACCTGAGCACGTGAACCCCTGCCAGCAGCAAGAGCCGCTCACCGGTGCGTGATGCTCTTCAGCAGGCCCCAAAAGACTGGCTGGGGAAGGGGGCCCCGACCTCCTGATTTCTTCCCTTTCCCCCCACTCTCTGCCTTGATGTGCTTTGCCTTCAGGCCGTGCACAAACACAGCTTCCAGGGCACTGCAGAGCGTGTTGGCATTGCCGTCATCGCTGGTGACCACGGCGTCCGAGCTCACGTACTGCTTCTGCAGAGCCTTGATGGCATTCACCAGCTGCTTCTTGATCAGCTGCAAGACAGGAGGGGCAGGTTTGATTATAAAAGTGAAACTATTAGGAAGGATTTAACGTATAAGAGCTCAAAAAACAGTAAGGCTTATCCAGCAGAAACACAGACAAGGAGTGAAGCACCATGTGACTCCTGCCTCATCCTCACTCTCTGGAGCAGCTGAACCGGTCAAGCTGGGGACTCACACTCCTGTCACCTGGCTTATTTTGTCATAAAAATAATAATTTATGCAATTTTAGCTGGTGTTTCACAACTGGGGTTGCCTTTAGAGTGTGTGGTGCTTCCTCTGCAGACAAGAAATGGCTTAAGAGGATGGGGAAAAAGGAATTGGTTCTTTCAAGGCCCTCTCTTGGGAGAAACACAAGGATTAAGTGTGGGTGAGAAAGGAGAAACTCAGAGGAGGGAATGGATCCCCTGAGCTCATGCAGGTCAGCCCAAGCAGCATGTGACATGTGACAGAAATCAAAGCCATCGACCTCACTGGCTGTGCTGGGTAAACACTCAGGGGACGGGCCCCAAAACAGCAGGGTTGGGAAGGACATCGGGGTTCAGCTGCTGCCCTCAGAGAGACTCAGTGGGTTCTGGGATGTGGGAATTTTGCCTTCCAGCAGCTTCACTTCCTCTTCCACCAGTCAAAAGCAGCAAGTTTGGTGAATTTAACAATTTCATGCCAGTGGAGAAGATTTTTCCTAAAGCAGCTGAGCCTGGATATCTCAACCAATCTTATTTTAAATCAAGCTTGTGTTTCCCAGCAGGCAATTAGAAAACACCTCAAATTCCAACCAAACAATCCATGTTTCAGCACCACGCAGCATTCCCAGCAAATGCTGAATGTTCCCTGACCAGGGCTCTGCACGTTCTGATTCCAGCCTGGGTTGGCTGCACAAACCCATATTAAATTTCCAGCCTGGGCTATTTTCTTCAGCATCTAAATAAGATTCCCAGCAGCTGTAGTGCAGGCACAACCGCCAGGGGAGCGTGTCCCTTATTTGGGGTGTTGTTTTCCAGCTTTTTCAGCTGCCCCCCAGGTCTGTTGCTCCACGGAAGGAGCACGGAGGGCTGAGAAGAATAAAGAGTGCAGCTCATTTTATCAGCCACGCACGGATTCATCCATGGGAGGAATAAAACACTTGGGTTTAACTGTTGATGTGGGACTTTGCTTGTTGAATGTGTTTAGACTGATGAAGTTGGGTGAAGAGACCCCAAACTGGGGGAGGGACAACACTCCTTCATCCAGGTATCAGAGCTGAGCACCTTCCCTGCCCCACACAAGGTCTTGCAAAGGCCAAGGTGTGATTTAAGCCCTTATTTCCTTAAATCCCCCAACCCAGACAAACCATCAATCCCAGTATAAAGCATCCTAATCCCAGCTGGCAGCACCCACAAGTCCTACCTGTCCCCAGCAGTGCCTGGAGCAGCACTGGGAGCTGTTTGGGGAGCACTGAGGGCTCTGGCTCACCTGGATGGCTTCCTTGGGGTCCTCGGGGTGGCTGGAATGCATCTCTGCTGCTGCCGCTCCCCGCGCTGCCTTCACATGTCACCTGTGGGACAGGGAGGGCATGGCTGAGCACCCAGGGTCCCACCCCACTCACCTGCCAGGAAAGGGCTCCTGGTGCCACCCACAAGAGATGCCCTGAGGCATTCTGCAGGTGCTCATGGCCAGGACACTGTGGGATCTGAGCTGGGAGTGACTGACATGGAAAGGTACTGTGATTCAGGGACAATGCCTGGGGACACTTCCCAGGGACCAGGAGAGTTTCAGCCAAAACAGAGCATGGCCAAGGGACCAGGAGGGAGTAATGAATCCCAGTGAGGGCCCTCAGGCAGCCCCCAGGCAGGTCTGGCCAGCAGTGCCACAGGCACAGCCAGGGACTGCTCCCCTTGTCCCTGTGTCCCCTGGAATGCCTACGTCTGAAAAAGGCATCCAAAATCCATGGGGGAGTGGCATTAGGTGGCCTGGGTAAGGGGTGTCACCCCCCAGGACAGCCTGGGGAGAGGTGACAACAGTTCAGCTCTCTGTCACATGCCAGAGGAGTGATGCTGCTCCAAACCCAGCTGGGACAGAGCTGTCTGGGGAGATGGGAAAGAATCGTGGAATGCCAGGATGGTTTGGGTTGGAAAGGACCTTAAAGACTACCCAGTTTCACCCCCTGCCATGGGCAGGGACACCTTCTGCTAGACTAGGTTGCTCCAAGCCCCATCCAACCTGGCCTTCGACACTTCCAGGAATCCAGGGGCAGCACAGCTTCTCTAGGCACTCTGTGCCAGGGCATCACCAGCCTCACAGGAGGAATTTCTTGCCAACACCCAGTCTGAATCACTATTTCTAGTTCAAACCCATTCTCCCTTGTCCTGTCACTGTCTGCCCATATAAAGTTCATCTCCACGTTTTTTTAAAGCCCCTCTAAATACTGGAAGCCTTTGCGTTCTCCATGAGGCAGATGAACCTCAGCATCTCCCCATGCTGGGGGGTGCCAGGGCTGCTCTGCTGCTTTGGTGGGAGACAGAGAAAAAAAAACAGTGTCCTCCTGATATGGAAAACCCTGCAAAGACCTGATCTGAACAGTCTGGGCAGCCTGGCCAGGTCACCTGCCACTGCAGGGACAACAAGGGACCTTTGACTTCTGACTCTTGGCTTCCTGCCCTGCTCCTCTCTTGGGGCTGTCTGAGAAACCCAGCTGTGCCTGGAGCCTCCGAGCAGAACACATGGTGTCAGAAGGACACCCATGGCATGGCTGGATCCCTCTGCAAACACAGCTGGATGTCTCAACCCACACAGCTGGATCCTTCACCAGACACAGCAGGGCCTGGCATGAAGAGGGGTCTGAGGGCTGCTCACAGCTTCCTAAGGATATGAGAGGCTGGAGAAGGAATTTGTTTATAGAATCCCAGAATGGTTTGGGCTGGAAAGCACCTTAAGACCCATCCAGTCCCACCCCTGCCATGGCAGGGACACCTTCCACTGTCCCAGGCTGCTCCAAGCCCTGTCCAACCTGGCCTTGGGCACTTCCAGGGATCAAGGGGCAGTGACAGATGCTCTGGGCACCCCAGGGCCTGACCATCCTCACAGGGAAGAATTTCTTCCTAATATCCCATCTAATCCTCTCCTGTGTCAGTGTGAAACCATTCCACCTTGTCCTATCAAACTGTTCCCTTAAGCTGGAATCGTTTGCCATCCAAATGGAGAGGGAGAGCCCAGCTGTTGGCCACAGGGTTGGCTCTGCCTCTGGCAGACAACAGGCTTGGAATGGCACTGATGTGTCAAATTTTATTTCCAAACCAACACAAAATCCCCAGAGCTTTCCCTGAGCAAAGCTGACAGCATCAACCTGCCCCTCTCCTGCCAGGCCTGGGCAGGACCATGGTTTGCTGAGCAGCTTCTCCATGACCACAGCCAGTCCTGAAGGCAGCACTGTCCAAATCAGGAGCAGTTTAAACCCAGAGTGGCCCAAATCTGCAGTGCCCAAGCCCAGAGTAGCTCAAGTCTGGAGCAGCCCAAATCCAGACATACCAGACCTGGAACATCCCAGACCCAGAGCACCCTGTGCAGGCCCTGCTGAGAGCAGTAGGACAAGAACTCCTTGGGGCCAAGCCCAGGACAGATCCCCAATGTTTCCAGGGTTCACAGATGATTTCAGAGAAAATGAAACTGGTTTTGCTGTGGCTTGTCATAAGATTTCCTCTCCTTGTGTTGCAACACAGAAATGGGGGAGCACAGGAAAGTTAATCACTGGCTCAGGAGCTGCTGGGGGGTTGGGGAAGTGAGGGGGCCCTGAAGTGGAAGCAGTGGTTGACAAGGACCGCAGGGAGCCATCCCCATCTCTGCCTCCCACCTGGGAGGCTCCAGCTCCTCAGGGCTGGGAAGCCTCTGGCCCTTTCCCCACCACCTCCTGCTACACCCTGAGGACAAGAGCCACATTCCCCCCAGGACAATGAAGGTGGGAGACCCAAGGATGGGAAATCTAAGGTGAGAGGAGACCCAGGTGTGGAAGAAGACTCAAGGGTGAGAGACCTGAGGGAGATCTGAGGGTGACACCCGAGGGTGGGAGACTTGAGGAGGGGCACAGGGTGGCATTTCTTATGCCCAGGGAGGCAGCACAGGTGTTCCAGCTCCAGGACCACCCTGGAGTCCTGAGCTGGTCACAGGGAAGGGGTGACAGCAGAGGTTTTTCAAAGAATTCATCTAAGTTTTGCAAAGACCTTGTCTTAGTTTTACAAAGTGAGAGTTATTCCCCCAGAACACTCTCCTCTGCCAGCATCACCTCTCCCAGGAGGAGACGAGGGCCTGCAGGAGGAGAGAGCTGAGGACAACCCACCACCTTCACCACAGGACTCTCCACTCCCACCATGACCAGTCCAACCAGTTTATTCCAGCGCCACGAATCCACACGGCACCACTTCTGTGGGACAGCATTTTCCTGAATAACGAGTGCAAGGAAGCAGCTCTGAGGATTTCACCAAGCAAAATCTTAGGTGAAACACAGGGGAATCAGAACAGGGCACTGGGTCTAGAAAGACCTAGAGGACTCTGGAGCACTTCCAGACAGATCCTGGAAAGCCACAGCTGTTTCTTGTGATCTTGGAAGATAAGAGAAGGGATGGATGTGCAAACACAGAGACAAACACAGCTACAGCAGAGAAAACCCACCAGGTTTCCCAGCAGTCACCACCCCAGGGGCTCCCTGGTTGAAACAGGGAAAGGCAAACAGGTGAGGAACAACCCCAGGCACAGAGTCTGACCTACCCAGGAGAAGAGTCACAGTGCAGGGCAGAGCTGCTGATTTCCCAAACTGCTGCAAACCAGCCAGATTCTTTGGGAACAGCTGGAATCAAGGTTCATACCAGCAGAGCAGAGCCTCTGTCCCACAGCTTGGCTCCTTGGTCTCCCAAGAAGCAACGCTCTGCGAGTTATAAATAAACAGCAGGTCACTGCCTGTGATCTGGGAGGAAAACAACAGCCCACGACGGCAGCGTGAGGGTGACTCAAGGCCTGGACACAGAGCCAGTCATTTTCCAAGCACGAGGGCTGTGCCAGTCACCCTCTGCCCTGGGGACATGGGGGCTCTGGTGGCACAGTGGGTCCAAGGGCTGCTGTGGGGACAGCCCTCTCCTCTGACACAGCTCCTGCTTTCCACCCAGAGCTGAGTGCAAGCTGGGCCCAGAGACAGCCCAGGAGCAGGAAAGCCAGTGGCCTGGCATGGGGATTGGCTGGTTGGAGGACAAAACCCCTGGGAACAGCTCGGCAAGGGCTAGGACAGGACAGAACCCCAGCAGGACCCTCATCGTCCAACTTTGGCTCCTTCCCTGTGCCCAGCCTGGTGTAGCAGGGCTGTGAGTCCCACAGCAGAAACACAGACAAGGAGTGAGGAACAGGACCATCACACCCTCGTCTCTATTTGTCACAGCTGACAAACCTGGTGGTGGCTGGAGAAGCGTCACCTCCGATGTACCCGTCCAGCTTCTGCCCTGCAGGGCCCAGGAACAGCCGGGTGAGGAAGAGCAGCCACTGAACTCCCAGCCCGGGTGGTGACACTGTGCTTCCCAAACACTCCAAACTGGGAATTTCCTTCAGCCTAATGCCTGCTCCTGCAGCAGGCTACAATTTGCTGGAGCCACAGGGAGAGCTGGGGTTGGTTTTCTGCGGCACTGCAGCCACTGGAGCCTCCAAGCATGGGCCAAGCAGGTTGTGAAAGCCCCAGCGTGTTGAGGCAAGATGTTCCCAGGTTTCTATTCCCAGTTTTTGTGTTGCTTTGGATTGCCAGCGTTGGAGTTTCCCCGAGGATGTTCCCGGTGCCATCCGGCTGGGTGGGTGGCTTGCGTCCCTCAGCAGGGGACGGCGATCGCTGCGAGGAAGGCAGGGAGGAAAGGGCTTTTTAATCTCTGCGTTTTACACAAGAATTACCCAGACCTTGTTTGCAGCTGCTCATTTGATGTGACAAAATGTGATTCATTGAGAATGTAACACCTGATAAATCAGGGAAAGCTGTAAGGATCCCACAGGTGCTGGGATCTCTGGCTGGTGGGAGGAACAGGCTGAGAGATCTGGGGTGTCAGCGCTCGTGGGGGTGAACTGAGGACCAGACACCAACCCCCAGTGGGGCCCCTTGGAAAGGCACATCTGACCCGCTATGCCCCCAAGGGGGACACGGAGAGGAGGAAGGAGAGGCCGAGGCTGCTGGCTGGGCAGCAGGGCCCCGGCGTGCGGGGCCTGGCACGGGCGGGCCGGGGGCTGCGGGGGCGGCTGGAGAGGGAACAGCGCCTGAGCAGCCGTGGGGAGCAGCGCTCGCCTGCAGCCCTGCACCCCCTGCCAGAGCCCGAGGCCCGCACCGCGGCTGAGCCCAGCGCCCCGCACCCCTCCATAGACCCCGTCACTCTGCACCCCCAGCGCCCGCAGCGCACGGCCCTCACCCCGCGCACCCCCTGGCAGCCCCGCACCTCACGGCCCTCATCCCCGGGAGCGCGCACGCCCCGCCTATCAAGACGTCATTCATCACGCGGGGGGGCGGGACTTACAGCTCCAGGCCACGCCCCGCGGGCACCGCGCGGAGCCGTGCGCGGAAACCCGGACACGGCTGGACCCACACCTGGACACAGCTGGACACATAGACACACCGGAACACACAGTTGGACACACAGCTGGACACATGGACGCACTGGGACACACACCTGGACACACAGCTGGATGCACAGCTGGACACAGCTGGACACATGGACACACCAGAATACACACATGTACACAGCTGGACACACACATGAACACAGCTGGATACACCTGGACACACACCTGGACACATGTACACACCTGGATACACACCTGGGCACAGCTGGACACATGGACACAGCTGGACACACACAGACAGACATTTGGACACACCTGGACCGTGTCACATGTGCAGGGTGTCCCCAGGATGTCATGGCCCTGGGAAGGCTGTGGCTCCAGAGGCTGAGCTGCGGTGACTGCTTGGGACACCCAGGGCTTCCTGGATCCCCCCTGTCCCAGTCCCCAGGAGACTTTGGGGTGTCCTAAGCATGGCACCCACCAGCAGCATCCTCCTCTGCAGAGAGTGGTTGTGGAGGCAATGGCCAGAGCTTGGGGTGCTGGATGCTGGGCAGGGACCAGGCAGGAGCATCTTGTCTCTGGGTGACAGCATTTCCTTAGGCTTCTTCCATCTGGAATGACAACAAGGAAACAGCATCTGAGGAAATAAAGGCAAGGAAATAAGCGTGAAGGAAATTCATGGAAATAGTCAAGAAAACAGTAGTAATGAAAAAAGCCAAGAATGCTGCCTCCAAGGAAGTATTATCCAAGGAGACAAGAACAAGTAAATGACAAGGAAATAACAGCTAAAGAACTGGGATCCAAGGTAATATCCTGGGATATTGCCATCAAAGTAGCAGCATCCAAGGAAAGCCTCAGTGCTTCCTGCATCAGAACAAGAGCTGAAGAAGTAGTGCAGGCATTGCCTGTACTAAAAGTGTCTGCCAGGCACTTGATAACCAGGAAAATGAACCAGGCTGAGCTGGGCAATGCAGGGTGCTGCAATGTGGAGGGAGAGATTCTCCTACTCCCTTCAACTGGCTGGGAAAACAGTGGGTGTGAATTAAGTGTCTGTAAATAAGCAGAGTCGGGAAAGCACAGTGCAAGGGAAGGATTTGGAGAGGTGAGGAAGAGTGGGAAGCACATGGTACCTGGCCTCACCTGCTCTACGTTCTCTGCCTTGTACTTGTGCCTCTCTACCACAGATGGTCAAAGAAGCCCAGAAGATGTTGCTTGTGTTACAGGGGGTCCCAGGGCCACCAAGAGCTCTCTCTCTGCCACCACTCAGTGCAGCTCCCAAGGGTGTAGAGGGCATCAGGAATGAAATTCATGCAACCATCAGCCTGGGAGCCAGGCAGGAGTGAGGGAGGGCCAAGGGAAGGAGGAGGAGGTGAAAACCTCAAGGGTGCAGAGGGCACAATGCTGCTTGTGCAGCTCCAAGCCAGCACCACGGGGACACCAGTGCCGAGGCCTCTGCAGGAGGACACCGGCCATTCCCCTTCCCACCCCCCACCCAGAGCTCTTGTGCTCACAGGAGACATTTGGAACACAAAAGTGTTGACCCTGGAAAGCTACAGGGGCCTTGGGATGTTTTAGAAGCGCTACTGCAAAGCCTCTTCCTTTGATATCCAAAGAGCTATCCAGGAAGGTCTCCTTGGAATGAGAAAACTCTACACCGAGTGCTGGAGCCAGGCACTGCCACTGCCACTGGGGCTGGCAGAAATGACACCTGGGGTGAGGTAGGACCAGGTGCATGCTCTGGTGGCAGAGCTGAAGGGGGAAGTGCAAAGCTAAGGAGTGGCAGGGAGTGGCAGAGGGAGAGGGACTGCTGGAGCCACTCTGAAGCAGCCACTGGACAAATGTCCCAGACAGACACATCCCAAGAAGCCGAGGATGCCCAAGGGTGTGGCCAGCACGCAGAAGGAGGGGATCCAAAACAAGGGGAATGGAAACAAGTCCCTGCTGGGGGCAGCAGGGCACTCCCCTCCTGGCCCATCTCACCTTCCCAGCTCCCTCTACACAACGCGGGGGAGGCTCTGAGCCTCCCGGGCCAGGACAAGCAGAGTGTGGACAAGCTCCATCCAGGCTGGAGGGGCTGCCCAGGGGGAGTCAGTCCAGCCACGCTGTTTGAGAGGCTCCCTGGGGACGCTGTCCTGAGGGGCAGAGGAGTCCAGAGAGGCTGGACATTCTGCAGGGAGAAATCCTTGAAGGCACAGGCAGGAACAGGCCGTGCCCATGTGCCCAAAGACGAGCTGGTGAGGAAGCAGAGCGGCTGAGCAGGAAGCTTTGCCTGGGACTCAGGGAAAACACAGAATGTACACCTTTGGAAGAAGGGCAGCACCACAGGAGGGTGGCGAGGATGTTGTTGGGGCGGGCAGGGAGAAAGGCAGAAAAGCAAAGGCCCGGCTGGAACTGAATTTGGCCAATTCCATAAGGGAGGACAGAAACTGCTTTTACTAATACATCGGCAACACCAGGAGGAACGAGAACAAACTTTGTTTTTATTGAATGCAGGGGAAAACATTGCTACAAGGGATGAGGAAAACCCTGAGATAATGTACTGATGCCTTCTCTGGGTGTCCCGAGCTTGTGCTTGCCTGCAGCACCCTCTGGCCTTCCCTCAGCAGTGACAGCAAGAAAATAACAGTCAAGGAAAAAGCATCCAAGGAAAGAACAACAGCCAACGAAGCAGCATCCAAGGAGAGCCTCAGCAGTTCCTATTGTAGAACAGGAGGCAAAGAGTTGTTGGCATCCTATTAACTTCTTCAGCCTCATGAAAATCTTCCAGTCACTCCAGTTCTTCACACTATGTCTCTTCCTGAAATGCTTTTCTGTCACTTTCATAGGAATCCGTGATGCACTGAAGCAATGGCAATTGAAATTTCCTGAACAGAGAAAAGCTCTCAAAAGCGCCGAGGAAGGGAAGGCTTTTTAAAAGCAAGAATGCACGGGCAGGCAGCGAGAATGGGTGGCGCTGGGAGGAGCTCCCTCCCCTTTCCTGCTCTACAATCTGTGCCTCCTCGTTATCCTTCCTCCCTCTCTGTAGCAGTTTTACACAGAACCTGAAAAAACCAGAAAAGGAAAATGGGCATACAAAGAGAAGGCAGCTGGTGATGGAGGCTGTGGGCAACAGGGCTGCCTGTGCTCTGCCCTGTCTGGGAAGCAGCCGCTGGAGCAGTCGGGAAGGGGCATTTCCAACGCTGCAAAGCAATGGAGTGAGCGAGGTGAACGGGGACAAAAAGGCTTCTGGCCATCCCATCGCCAGAGGTCCCTGCTCCCGGTCCGTAAGCAGGGAGGTTTGGCCAGGGAGGGCTGCAGCAGGTGCCAGCACCTCTCCCTGCTCTGGGGTGTGTCAGCTGAGCCCAAGGAAGATGGGGAGCCCCAGCAGGGATGGCAATGGCTGGCAATCCAGGGAATGAGCCCTGCATGCAAAAGGCAGCTGGAGAGGATGGGAGTGAGTTGTTCACCAGCCACTGTGGGGAGGGAGCGGGGAAAAACAGGGCAGAGCAATCAGCAGAGGAGACTGCTCGTGCTCACAGAAATTTGGGAGCGCCCCGGGGCCCAAGACATCCATGGCAGCGCCGGCGTGGGAAGGGCTGGTTGGGCTGGGAGCCCCTGGCCGTGCCCAGCGCTCAGGAGCCGCTTTCCCAGGGCTCCCCCGAACGCGACGTGTTGGAAACACGGCCCGAGGAGTCCTGGGCAGCGGCACCTGCGCGGCTGCGGGGCTCCAGGAGGAGCTGCTCTGCACAGGAAAGACCCTTGGTGGCATGGGCAGGAGTTACCTTCTCAGCCACAATTTCCTGGTGTGGTCAGGTTGGGAGTCAAGTTCACTACGTCGGGAGTGCTTCTGGGGAAGGAAAACGGGAGATTTGCAACATCAGTTTTCCTGTAATATTCTGCCAAACAGGAGAGGGTGAAAGCTCTCATTGCTGTGCGGCTGAAGGCGGGAGAGCAAAGCAAAGCTGGGGAGAGCTGGGACAGAAGGCAGGACAAGCCCCCCCCAGGCAGGCTGGATCCTGCTGAGCTGAGTGCTGCGGATGCTGCCACTAGCTTCAAGCTTGGAAAAACATCTCCTGTGGTACCCAGCACATGCAGGGCCATCTGCAGTGGCACATGGGGCTCGTCACCTGGCCACTCCAGCTACAAGACAGACAGCTGTGTGTCAAACAAGATATTCACTTACGTGGGAGACACACTTCAGTATCAGCAAAACGAAGACGAAGAAAAACAGCAAAGCCAGAAATGTGATCACGTACACCACAACCTCCAGTTTTTGCTGTGAGGAAAGGAAGGACGAACATGTGGCTAAGAGCATTGATCCTTCCATTCTCCTTTGCCCAGAAGGACACATGCAGCAGTGCCCTGCAGCTCTCCTACCTTCCCTGTGAGTTCCTTGTCCTTCCCCAAGGCCATGTGAATTATCATGCTCTCTTGCAGACGACACTGCTCCATTGGATCATAGGCTCCCTGGTTCTCTTGCCTCTCTCTGAGCAGCTTTAGAAGCAGCCTGGTCTTTGTGACCATCTTGGCACACGCCTGCTTGAGCTGGGGCAGGCTGCACTCCCTCTTCAGGGTTCGCTCCACATGGGCCATGAATGCCTGCAGGCCTTTGTGTACCTCCAGCAACTGCTGATGATGATCAACATTGGTTTCCAGTTCTTTCAGAAGTCTGCTGCCCCTTGCTGAGGCGCTCCCGGGACGCCCCGGCGCATCTAGGGAGTGCCCCCCCCCGGCTGTCGGCTGCCGTGCCTTCAGCTCAGCCGGTGCGACCTCCTCCCCTCCCCGGGGGAGTAGAGAAACTCGGACAGCAGCACAGCACTTCCTTGCCCAGAAGGACACACGCAGCAGTGCCCTTCAGCTCTCCTACCTTCTCTGTGGGCTCCTGATCCACCTCCAGAGCTGTGCGCCTGGAGATGTTCTCTTGCAGTGGACACCGGCCCTTGGGATCATAGGCTCCATGGGTCTTTTGCCTCTCACTGAGCAGCTTTAGAAGCAGCCCAGTCTTTGAGACCATCTTGGCACAGGCCGGCTGGAGCTGGGGCAGGCTGCAGTCCCTCCTCAGGGCTCGCTCCACGTGGGCCATGAACATCTGCAGGCTTTTGTCCGGCACCAGCAAGCGCAGCTGACGATCAACCACGGCTTCCAAGAGCTCTCCTGGAACCGGTGCAAGGCCTGGGCTTTGGGGGCTCCAAGGTTTATTGAGTAACCTGGAACCTTCTTCCTGTTGCTTCCAGTGTGTGTCTGTGGTGTCAGGGATGATCAGGAGGTGCCCACCTAGAGAGGAATGCTCCTCCTCAGCCGTGGCTCCTCCTCTGCTGCTCGCAGTGGGGCGGCTCTGATCCAACGGGTCAAAAAGAAAATCCAGGTTCCTGTTTAGAAGCTGCTCATCTTTGGTGACGGTTGCTGTGGGCTCTTCCTCTGCTTTCACAGGGCTCAACACCTGGTAGAAAAGCTGATTGTGTCCAGCCAAATACTGGCTGTCCTCTTTCTTAGGCTGTTTGTGAGAATCGACATAGTTCTGCCTTGGAGCTGGATCTTGCACATCATCTCTGAGGTCTCCAATAATGGAGTCATCATTGTTAGGATTTAACATACTAGCTACATCCCAGGAGTTTAGTGTTTGCCAGTTCAACCTTGAGTTGATCAGCTTCTGCTGGCTGTCGTGCTGCTCTTTGATACTCGTAATGTAGTTCTGCCTCAGAGCTTGATCTTTCACCTCATCTCTGAGGTGTCTATCAACAGACTTTTCATGAGTGGGGTTTAACGGACCAGCTACATCCCAGGAGTTTAATGCTTGACGATTCAAATGTGACTCCTGCTGCTTGTGATCCCAGCTTGAGGGTGTCTTTTCCTCTGCATGCTTCAGCCTGGCAAACTGGGGCTGGTGTGGGACAAAGCTTTTTGCAGTCTTTATGATTTCAGCCTTGTGCAGCTTCTTCTTGAGCTTGGCCTTCAGGTCACCAGCGCTTGTTTTGCCTTCGTGCCCCAAGCGATGGTGAGGGGGATATGAATTTGTTCTGGAGCTATCCAGGCTGCTGACATCACCCTCAGCGCTCAGGGTCAGGGCAACCACAAGCGTCACAGTTCCATGATCTCAAACACAGGACCAGAGGTTACCCTGAGCAGCAGGAGCTCATCTCAAGGCCAGGCAGCACGAGAGCAGAGTGGGGGATATGTTGTGGGGAGCAGAAGAGCCCTTCAATCCATGCCATTATCCCCTCAGGGCAAAGCAGAGAGCTGGCATTTTCCTGCTGTCTCCTGGGGCTCTGTTTGTATGGGAGGAAAACATCCCTGGGGAATGGGTTTGCTGTCAGAGAGGTTCCCACAGCTCCTGATGAGCAGGCTTGGGTTGCTCCACAGGAGCCAGTGAAGAGGCAGAGACCCCAGAGGAAGGACCAGCACTGCAACGGGGGCACAGACTGGCAGGGGAGGAAAAGCCCAGGGACTCCTTTGCTCCGGGGCCATTCCCAAGAGCAGCAGCTCAAGCTCTTACACCATGAAACACATCCCCATGGGCACCAGAGCTCTGGGACTGTGCTGTGGGAAACCTGGGGCTGAGCCAGTGAGAGAAGCCAGCTCCCTGGGGCCCTTGGCAGCCTGGCTGTATCTGTCTGCACAAGTGCAGCCTGGCCCTGCTGTGAACAGGATGCGCTGTGCCCTGTGCCCAGCTGGAGCAGCACGGTGCTTTGCTCCCCCTGCACAGGCCAACGAGGGCATGACGGTGCTTGGTGTTCACCCTGCAGAGCACAGCAGGGGCCCTGCCCTTTGTCCTGCAGTGGGCAGTAGGGTGGCACAGAAACCAGGCTGTTAGGAAAATTTGGGGGGCTTATGAGCAGCAGGGAAGAGCACAGGGCATTCCTGCTTTCCTTGCCTGGGGGCATGCTCTGGGTAGGAAATTCGTAGCTTTGGTGGGCCCAGTGAACTGTTCCTTCTCCACACAGTATGTGACACACAAGATATGGACAATCACCAGGAGCTTTCCATCCCAAGGGCTTTTGTCCAAGGCCTGTACTCCAAGGGGAGATCAGGCCCCCCCCGCCCCAGCACGGGGCGCTGCTGCAGCATCTCCCCAGGCTCCAGAGAAGTGGCAGATTTGAGCTCCCCCCAGCCCCTCCGGACACCAACCGCACTGCGGGGCGCTGCTGCTGCACAGCTTCTCGCACAGGAACTGGATGGTCCTGCAGGGGCTCTCGGGCCGGGGACGCGCCTGGCACAGGCAGCAGGCCGTCTGCTTGGGCACTTGCCTGAAGACAAGAGGGGATTATTGCAGGAACACCTGCCCACCCAGTCCGTGGCTCAGAGCCCAGCTCAGGGAACACACGGATACCACGCACGGGGCTTGTGCTTCACTGTGTGCCACAGCTCAGGGAAAGGCCCCTGACTCCCAATGCCAAACATTGAAAAGGGGATTTTAACCTGGAAAGTGGAACTGCTCCCAAAATACCATGTGCCACAGAAATGCACTCGCATGGAGTTCAAACTCTGCTTTGAGAGAC
>NW_024498698.1:0-1402 GCF_017590055.1 Onychostruthus taczanowskii
ATACCAGGACAACTTCCACTTCAAAACACTGCAATTCCTGCTGACCCAGGCCCTGGAGATGATGAGGCAGAGGCAAGCTCAGATACCATGTTGTTGGGACATGTTCTGGGGGGTGCGTGGGGTCCCCTTTGAGGCACAGCATGGTGACACCATCTGGTTTGGTCAATTCGCATTGGCGTCACAGAGCAAGACATCTGCCTAGTGCTTCGGGATAGACACGGTGTTCCTGATGCACAGGTGCCACAGTGTGGAAATCTGGAAATTCTCCTACTATCCTGCTGAGAAGGACACGCTGATCCCACTCTATGAGACCTTCAATGCCACTGAAGTCACCCCAAAAGGGAACAAGGCACAGATCCAGCTCCACTCCTCTGGGACCTTCAGCAAATACAGCTGTGAGTGGTTGTGAGGTGACGCCACAAGGGACTGTCTGGGGGAATGGGGACACCCACTGTGGCCGTGAGGACACCCATGACAGGGCACAAGGAACAATGAAACTCACTGGACATGGGGGACAGGGACACCCACTGTGGACAGGTGACACCCATGAGAGGGTACAGAAGGTGGGGACATTCACTGAGAGTTTAGGGACAGAGACACTCACTGCTGGGGACACCCATTGTGGGAATGCAGAGAGGGGACACCCATGACAGGGCACAGGGATGGAGATCCCCATAACTGGGAAGGACCAGGGACAGGGACAGCCCTGCCAGGGGACAACAGGGACATGGACAGGGACAGGGGCCGCCCTGTACTGTCCCTCCCCACCAAAGGAAGTGCTTTGGGGATGGGCCCTGTGTTCTGGAAGCAAGTGGGCCTGGACCTCGCATGGCACTCCCTGAGCCCCTGTTACTCCCTGGCCTGGGGCCAGGATGGATCCAGAGGGCATTGGGAAGAGCAGGGCCAGGAAGTGAGGGTGTGACCTTGCCCCTCTGCCCTGCCCAGTGAGGCACATCAGGAGTGCTCTGTCCAGCTCTGTCCAGTGCTGTTTCCAGCTCTGCCCAGTGCTGTGTCCTGTTCTGGGCTGCTCTGGACCCAATCCTTTGCTCAGAGATGACACTGCCTGAGTTGGGAGGTTGGGCCAGGTGCCCACTCTGGGTCCTTCCAGCCTGACCCATTCTGGGATTTGGGAATTCTGGCAGCTGCGGTTCGGGGATTGTCCACAGGAGGGCAGCAGTGAGCACGGTAAATCAGCTGCGCTGCGCATGCGCCGCTGCCGGCTGCAGTTCCGGGTGCCAACAGCAAGCGGCAGCACGAGCTGCTGGCGCTGCCAAGCGCGCTTTAAGCTCGCTCCATCCCAAACCATTGCAGAGCCCCCGGGGCCGCCATGGGGCGGGGCGGGGCTCGGCAGCGCCAGCAGCTCGTGCTGCCGCCTGCTGTTGGCACCCGGAACTGCAGCCGG
>NW_024498698.1:3903-7804 GCF_017590055.1 Onychostruthus taczanowskii
GGGAACTTCTGCCAGCCATGGGGTGGGGAGATTTGGCTAGAAACATCCTGGGATGATAATCCCAAATCCTGGGGTCACACCGGGACTCCCCTAAAGATAGAACCCAACTCCCATGGTCCCATGTCCTCAACCCTTAGTGTCCTCCTAGAACCCCAGGAACTTCCTGCAAATTCTGGGGTCACTCCCTGTCGCCCCAGCAGCACCCACCAGGACCCCAATCCCACTCCCACTATGCCCACCCTGGGCCCCACTTCTGTGTCCCACCCAGTGTCGTTCCTCTACCCACCAGCCCCACAACCCTACTCCCAGTCCCTTGTCCCTTCCCCCAGTAGTGTCACCCAGGCCCAAACCCTGGGAACAATCCCTGACCTCTCCAGTGTCCCCTCAGTGCCCCACCAGCCCCCCCCGTGCCAATCCCAGTCCCGTGTTTACCCTTCCATTGTCCCCCCAGTGCTCCCCAGTATCTCAAGCCTGCTCCCAATCCTTTGAGGACCTTCTTGTGACCCCAGGTCCCACTGGGACTTCACCAAATTCCCAAATTCCTAAAGCCACTCCCTCATCAGCCCCAGTGTCCCCCAGGTCCCTCTCCCCATTCCAAGCCCTGGCCCCAGTCCCATTACCCATTTCATGTCGCACCAGGACCCCAACCCAAATCCCGAGGTCACTCAATCTCAAGCCTGCTCCCAATCCTTTGAGGACCTTCTTGTGACCCCAGGTCCCACTGGGACTTCACCAAATTCCCAAATTCCTAAAGCCACTCCCTCATCAGCCCCAGTGTCCCCCAGGTCCCTCTCCCCATTCCAAGCCCTGGCCCCAGTCCCATTACCCATTTCATGTCGCACCAGGACCCCAACCCAAATCCCGAGGTCACTCATTGCTCCCACAATGTCCCCCTGGAGTCCCCCATGGTCCCACTCTGAAATCCCAGTCCCATGTTCCTCCCCCAAGTGTCCCCAGTGTCCCCCAGCCCCAGGTACCCAAAATCAGCTGGAGTGGACTCCCAGATGGAGGTGGAGGGATCAGAGACCCGGAATTCTTTATCAGCTCACACTCACAGCAGATCTCTCCTGGTCCTGCAGCTCAGGGGGGACTTTGCCATGGGGTATTTATCCACCACAATTATAAATATTCATTAGAAGGGGCTTCTTAGCTAATGCAGATAGATCATTTTCTCTGGAAATAATTTGCATGGCTCTGCCTCTGTCTGGAAGTCCTTTTATGGTCCTGAAGGGTCATTCTGGGTTTGATTTTCACTGAATGCCCCGATATGCCAGATGACCTTTCCTGCAACTTCTGCTTTTTACAGGTGCTGCTCCTTCTGTGGTCCAGAACTTGCAAAAGACCCTCACAGGAGTTCCATTATCTGTTTCTCCATGGATTCCATCCACGTTCATCCTGGGCATCCACACTTCTCACTCCTTTTCTTGCTTTTGCCCCTTCATCTATAATATTTGCACTATTGAGGGATCTGAAACTTTCTTTCTCTCTCTTATTGCTCACAGCCCAGATCCACAATTCCACTCCCACAGTCCCATGCAAACATAGGAACTCACTTGACATTCACTTTGAACATTGCCCATGCCATATGGAGTCATATGGAAAGAAAGAAGTTAATTACAGAACAGGGACCTCTAATTAGATGTAAACAAAAATTATTGTCCCTGCTCGATTCCGCCCAGCTGCCCAAAGAAGTGGCCGCACCACAATCCAGGGCACACCACCTTGGGGATTGATGAATCCCTAAGGGAAAAACACTTGCAATAAAGTTCACGAGAGGTTCCTCAACAAAGCACCCTGGTGTTAATTCCTGAGAAAGGAATTTCACCCCCAGAAGTGAGGCCTGGACATGGCACTCCCTGAACCCCCCATGGCACTCCCTGTTCCCTCCCTGGCACTCCCTGACTCCCCCTGACCCCTGTCACCCCTGAGACCACCATGACACCCCTGATCTCCCTGGTTCTTCTATCCCCCCATGCTGCCATCAGACACCCTGTCACCTCATGGCCACCAAGTCACCTGTCACCCCAACCCCCCCATTATGGCTGGAACTGACCCCTTCATTCTCCACTTGGCTGCCCTCACCCCACTCTTTGTCCCCCATGTGGGAGCATCTCCAGGGACCCCTTCCACTTTGGAGGATCCCTCCTGGCCACCACAGCCCTGGCAGTGGCCACCCGAATTCTCTGAGCCATCAGGCCACCGAGGTCACTGTGGTCACTGTGGCAACTGTGGCCACCACGATCACCACGAATCCCTCAGCCACAAGGCTGCCACAGCCACTGTGACCGGTGTGGCCACCAAGGCCATTGTGCAAAGCAGTTCTAATAAATAATTCTATCAAAACAATTCCATTAAATAATTCTGGCAATGGCACTTGCCATGGTCATTGCCAGCAGTGCCAGGGTGCGAGCCTGGAGGGACGTGGTGGGGAGAAGCCAATGGGAGAAGCCAAGGGACTGGTGTGGGACACTGGGGGACAAAAGGGGACACACTGAAGGGACAATTAGGGCACACAGGGGTACATGGGAAGGCTCCCTCTGTGAGGGGCTGAGGTGGGGGTGGGGGAGGGAGGTCAGCCCAGGAGAAGGGGGCAGCTCCAGTTAGAAGACAACTGGACACATCCTGGAATGCAGATCTGAAAACCTGGGCTCATTCCAGGACTCCCCAGTGCCCCTCAGATCCCCAGGACAACAATCCCACTCCCATGGTCTCCTATTCTCAACCCTTTGAGGCCTCCCAGGACCATGATTCAAATTATGGGGTCACTCCCTGACCCCCCAGCAGTGCGCCCCATGACCTCAAACCCACTGCCACAATGCCCCCCTGGACCCCACTGCTGTCTTCCCCCCAACGTCATTCCTGTGCCCACAAGCCTCACGACCCCACTCCCAGTCCTGTGTCCCTTCTCCCTTAGTGTCACCACAGCCCCTCTGCAGTTCCCCAGCCCAAACCCTGGGGACAACCCCTGACCTCCCCAGTGCCGCACCAGTCCCGTCCCAGTCCCAGTCCTGTGTTTACCCTTCTGATGTCCCCCCAGTGCTCCCCAGTAAGTCAAGCCTGCTCCAAATCCTCTGAAGACCCTCTTGTGATGCCGGGATGATTACAAACCTCAACGAAATCCCTAAAGCCACTCCCTCACTAGCCCCAGTGTGCTCCCTGGCCCTCTCCCATACCCCACTTCCACTCCCAGTCCTGTCACCCTTTTGGTGTCACCCCAGGACTCCAACCCAAATGCAGGGGTCACCCCCTGCTCCCACAATGTCCCCTGGTGCCTCCCATGGCCGCAGTCCCAAACCCAGGCCTGTGTGCCTGTCTCAAATGACCCCATTGTCCACCAGCCCCTGATGCTGAAACTGGCTGGAGTGAACTCCCTGATGGAAGTGGAGGTATCACAAAGCTGGATTTCTTTATCAGCTCACACTCACAGCGGATCTCTCCTGGTCCTGCAGCTCAAGGGGAGATTTTGCCATGGGGTATTTTTCCACTACAATTATAAATATTCATTGGAAGGGGCTTCTTAGCTAATGCAGTTACATCACTTTCTCTGGAAAAAAAAATTGCATGGTTCTGCCTTTTTCTGGAAGTCCTTTTATGGCACTGGAGGGTCATCCAAAGGGGTGTCTGCGTGTGGTTTGCACTGAGTACCCCAATATGCCAGATGACTTTTCCTGCAACTTCTGCTTTTTGCAAGCACTGCTCCTTCTGTGGTCCTGAACTTGCAAAAGACCCTCACAGGAGTTCCATTATCTGTTTCTCTATGGATTCCATCCACGTTCATCCTGGCTATCCACACTTCTACCACGGTTCCTTGCTTTTACCCATTCATTTTAAGCTCAATCCAGCACCATTAAGGGATCTGAAACTTTCAATTCTCTCTCTTATTGCTCACCCTCCACGACCC
>NW_024498698.1:10545-11854 GCF_017590055.1 Onychostruthus taczanowskii
TGTACAAACAGTTCAACGCGGCCGTGCGCACGGCCGGGCGCACCCGCCAGGAATACCGGGACAACTTCCACTTCAAAACGCTGCATTTCCTGCTGACCCAGGCCCTCCAGAAGCTGAGACGCCCTAATGAGTGTCCAGATGTGTACCGGGGGGTGAGGGATGTCCAATTCGATGCAAAACTTGGCGATAAAGTCCGCTTCGGCCAATTCGCTTCATCGTCGCGGGACAAAAACGTGGCCCAGGGTTATGGGACAGACACAATGTTCGAGGTGCACACGTGCCATGGCGTGGACATCCAGGCTTTTTCCTACAATCCTAGCAACCATGAGGTGCTGATCCCACCCTTCGAGACCTTTGAGGTCACCAAAGTCACCGGGGAAGGGAAGAAGGTGATTGGGCTTCGCTCCACTGGGAACTCCAGCAACTACAACTGCGAGTGGCTGCGAGGTGACATCATGGGAACAGCCTGGGCGGATGGGGACACTCAGTGAGGGTTGGGGACGAGGACACATGTTGCTAGGGACACCCATGGCCTAAAGGGGACGGGGACACCCACTGTGGGTGGGAGACAGGGCACCCAGCGCTGGGGACAAGGACAGGGACAGCATTGCTTGGCACAGGGGATGGGGACACCCAGTGCCAGGTGAGGGGGACAGGGACATCCAGTGCTGGGGTTGGGGGGACAAGGTATGTGGTACATGGCTGGGTACAGGGGAAATGGACCTTGTTATGGCCCACTCTGACCCCACAACTGGAGGGCCACCCACCACCTCTGTCCATCCCCCCATGGTCCTTCTGATGCCCCCCGACCCTCTCACCTCATTATCCCCCTAACCCCTCTCTTTGTCCCCACAGGTGGGAGTCTCCCCAGGAACTCCCCCCACTTCGGGGGGCTTCTCCTGGCTACCGTGGCCATGGCAGTGGCCATTGGAACCCTCTAAGCCACGAGGACAGCAAGGTCACTGTGGAAGGCCACCAGGACCCCCAGAGAAAGGAGGCCACCAAGGCTACCGAGGCCATTATGGCCACTATGGTCACTTTGTCCACTGTGACCACTGTGACCCCTGTGGCCATTGTTACCACTTGGCCATTATTGCCAGTGAGGCCACCATGGTCACTGTAACGAGGTGTCCATCCTGGAAAAGTCCCTCCAAGAGCTGCCCAGTGAGGAAGCAGTGTCATGGCAGCAGGACCAGCACGAGGGGAGCTGGAGCAGCCAGGACAGCCCAGGACAGCACGGACAGCACAGACTGGGCAGCGTTGGGGACACTTGGGCACTTCCTGATAGAGGGGGTGGCATTGGGAGTGG
>NW_024498699.1:0-2777 GCF_017590055.1 Onychostruthus taczanowskii
CCCAAATGCACCCCAAAGTGCACCCAATGCTCTAAAATGCACCAAGATGTCACAAAAGTGCACCAAAATAAACCCAACCGCTCCTAAATGCTCCGAAATGTTCCAATATACCCCAAAAGTACCCCCAAAATGCCCCAAATCACCCCAAAATTGCTCTGAAATACCCTAAGAACACCACAAAATACCCCAAATGTCCCCAAAATTCCCCCAAACTACCCCTGAAATGCCCCCAAAACACCTGAAAACACCCCCAAAACGCCCCAAAATACCCCCAAAACACACTAAAACTCTCCAAAATGCCCCATAATGTGCCAAAACACCCCCAAAACACCCCAAAAATAAATTCCCCCAAACTACCCCTTAAATGCCCCCAAAACACCTGAAAACACCCCCAAAACGCCCCAAAATACCCCCAAAACACACTAAAACTCTCCAAAATGCCCCATAATGTGCCAAAACACCCCCAAAAATACCCCCAAACACACCAAAACACCCCCAAAATACCCCCAAAACACACCAAAACTCTCCAAAACGTCCTACAACGTGCCAAAACACCCCCAAAAATACCCCCAAACACACCAAAACACCCCCAAAACGCCCCAAAATACCCCCAAAACACCCCCCAAAACTCTCCAAAACGTCCTACAACGTGCCAAAAAACCTCCAAGTCCCCCCCGAAACACCCCCGAAATGCCCCAAACCACCCCAAAAGACCCCAAACCAGCCCAAAAGACCGCGCTACTCCCCAAACCAGCCCCAAATCCCCCCGTGGCCCGCGCTCACCCACGTAGGCGGCCTTGTCGGTCACCATGTACTTGGTGTGGCTGACGCGCGCGAAGGGGATGCGGCTCTGCGCCGCGCTGGCCGGCACCAGGAACAGCCGCTGGGGGACACGGGGGATTGTCACCATCCTGTGGGGTCTGTCACCCACCCTGAGGGGTCTGTCACCACCCCGAGGGGACTGTCACCACCCCGAAGTGATTGTCACCACCCTGCGGCTCTGCGCCGCGCTGGCCGGCACCAGGAACAGCCGCTGGGGGACACGGGGGATTGTCACCATCCTGTGGGGTCTGTCACCCACCCCCAAGTCATTGTCACCACCCCAAGTGGATTGTCACCCCCCGAGGGGACTGTCACCCACCCTGTGGGGTCTGTCACCCACCTAGAGGGGATTGTCACACCCCTGAGGGGGCTGTCACCCCCATGACAACAGCATTGTCACCCCTCTCATGGCAGTGCCACCCCCACAATGGCACCGCCACCCCTCTGATGGCACTGTCACCCCCATGATGGCATTGTCACCCACATGACAACAGCATTGTCACCCCTCTCATGGCAGTGCCACCCCCACAATGGCACCGCCGCCCCTCTGATGGCACTGTCACCCCCATGATGGCATTGTCCCCCACATGACAACAGCATTGTCACCCCTCTCATGGCAGTGCCACCCCCACAATGGCACCGCCGCCCCTCTGATGGCACTGTCACCCCCATGATGGCATTGTCCCCCACATGACAACAGCATTGTCACCCCTCTCATGGCAGTGCCACCCCCACAATGGCACCGCCGCCCCTCTGATGGCACTGTCACCCCCATGATGGCATTGTCCCCCACATGACAACAGCATTGTCACCCCTCTCATGGCACTGCCACCCCCATGATGGCACTGTCACCCCCAATGGCACCGCCACCCCCACGATGGCACTGCCACCCCTCTGATGGCATTGTCACCCCCATGACAACACCATTGTCACCCCTCTGATGGCACTGCCACCCCAATGATGGCATTGCCACCCCCACGATGGCATTGTCACCCCTCTAATGGCACTGTCACCCCCACGATGGCACTGCCACCCCTCTGATGGCATTGTCACCGCCATGACAACAGCATTGTCACCCCCACAATGGCACCGCCACCCCCGATGGCACTGCCACCCCTCTGATGCCACTGCCACCCCCACGACAACAGCATTGTCACCCCCATGATGGCACCGCCACCCCCGATGTCACCGTCCCCCCCCGGCGCGGCGGCACCCACCACCTGCACGCCGTAGCCGGTGCGGTTGTCGGCGAGCGCGGCCAGCGAGCGCAGGAAGGGGAACATCTCGGCGCGGCTGTGGGGCCAGCAGCCGGCCAGCAGCCGCAGGCGCACGCCGCGCTCCACGGCGGCGCGCCGCAGCCGCTCGTCCACGGCCGGCCAGAAGCGCCGCGGCCTCGAGAACTCCGTGGCCGGCACGTAGCTCATCACCGCCGCGTCCACGAACGCCTCGGCGCCGTCGATGACCGACAGCAGCGCCTCCAGGTCCGGCGTGCGGCCGGCGGCGCACAGCGGGGGCGGGGAGCTCTGCGGGGAGAGCCCCGGAGACCCCCGGAGACCCCCGGTGACCACGGAGACCCCAGAGAGCCCCGGTGACCACAGAGAGCCCCGGAGAGCCCCGGAGACCCCCAGAGACCCCCGGTGACCACGGAGACCACGGAGAGCCCCGGAGAGCCCCGGTGACCACGGAGACCCTCGGAGACCCCCGGTGACCACGGAGACCATGGAGACCCCCGATGACCACGGAGACCCCCGGTGACCCCCGGTGAACTCCAGAGACCCCGGAGACCCCCGGTGACCACAGAGACCACAGAGAGCCCCGGAGAGCCCAGAGACCCCCAGAGCACCCCGGTGACCTCTGGAGACCCCGGAGACCCCCGGTGACCTCTGGAGACCCCGGTGACCTCCCGGTCCGGTGACCACAGAGACCCTTGGAGACCCCCGGTGACCCCCAGTGAC
>NW_024498700.1:0-2784 GCF_017590055.1 Onychostruthus taczanowskii
AAAAAGGGGGGGAAAGGCAGATAGTTTTACAATTCCACAGCAGCTAAAATAAAATACAGTCGGGATTCATTTCAGCTGGAGATTATGAAAAGGAAGGCTTCAACCCACACACAAGGAACACATGAAGAGGAATTACATCACATTTAGTCCATGGCATACATAAAGCAGCCACTAGCTGATGTTCAGCAGCCGAATATGTATGAGAGCATTAACTCCTTGCTCTGGTTCCTCCTGGTGTTTCCTGGATCAAGGCACGGACAGAAAGGAGCAGCCAAGGGACAGAGCAAGCACACCAGAGGGTGCTGCAGAGCCAGCAGGACCCGTGTCCTGTCAGCTTCCAGCGGCTCACCGCGGAGCAGAGATCTAGCAGGGATCCATGGCACCAAGGAAGCGTGCACTGCCTCCCCCAGTTCCTTCTAGCAGGGAGAAAGGTGCTGAAGTTTATTCCAACTGCTTCAAGAGGAAGAGAGATGACAGTCTGTCTGTCTGAATTCCAGACTACAGACACTGTCCAGCATTACCATTCCCCCTGCTCTGGAAGGCAGAAGGCATCACACACCAGCTCCAAAGCATGTTTTGCTGGACAGCAATCCTGAAATGTACACCTGGAAACACCAAAGATGGAGCAAGGTCCAGCAGAAACCTTGTCCCATCTGCTGTGGGCCACGTGGGACAAGGAAATCTACAGAGCCTACTTCCAACACAAGCACAACCATCACCCTAAGGAGCAGAGAGGGAAGAGTAATATTTAGGGATCCAAATCCCTGATCTGAGCTCTTCTGATCTTCCCTCAAATGACTGCAAGAAGCACAGGAATTGCTCCTGCTGTCCAGCCCCTGCCTGGCCCTTGGTGAAGCTGGGCCTGCTTGGAGTGAGGGGTGCCCAGATGAACCCCCAGATGTCCCTTTTAGCATAAATGATTCTACAATTCATTATCTGCTTTTGCACAGGACCAGACTGGGATCCATTTCAGCACAAGCACCCAGTACAAAAGGCTATGGGGAATTCCACCCACCAGCATGCACTCTGTGACTAAAGGAACTCTGCTATGGAGCTGCTCCATCAAACCCAGAAGGGACCTCAGACAAGGCAGCAAGTGGCTCCCTGCCCTAAGACCAGGCTCTGTGGGAAAGTACAGTCCTGGCAGCAGGGATAATTGCTGGCTCCCCTTCCCACTGGGAATACGTTTTGGTGAGAAGCAGCCTAATCTACAGTTCAGACGCGTGTGAAAAGGAAGTGAGGAGCAGCAAACACCCCAGGAACAGCAGCACATCCCTCTTCCCAAACAGCACAGGTGAAGGCTGGGAGCTCAGAACCAAGAGCAGCCACAGAGGATGTAACCCTGACACTGCACCTCCCACCCAGCCCGGCAGCAGACTTTCCCAGCTGAAAACCCAACAGCTCAAGGACCCTTGGAAGGCCTCTCCCAGCAACCCTCCTCTCTCCAAACAGGAAGGCAGGAGGAACTAGGGGACAGGATTTACGTGCCAGGGAGAGCTGGGAACAGCGCAAAGGAAGTTACTCACTGCGAGGTGACTATTTTGGGAGATGCTGGCCAGGTCACAGGCAGCAAAGCTTCCCAGTCAGTGTTTGAAGAGTTTATCACCCCCACATGAAGAGAGTGCCTGATGCTGCTCCTGCCTGTCCCACTAATGTCACTTTAATCACCGCCCAGGCAGACTCCCCTGCATTTCCCACCAGGTTGCTGTTTTTTCACACACACCCAAGTTCCTGCTCTACCTCTGAGCTCCACAGGCACATCTCTCTTCCCTGTCTTTGATGGTTGCACAGGCAGCTCCAGGATTTAAGGAAAAAGTGAGGGACTATGGTCTCCTTGGTTTGTTCACAACCTTTTCCCTGATTTTTGGTACATCTCAATTCCTCCTCTTGTGTCAGCAGCATCAAGCCAGACACCAACTCCCACACCAATTGTTGTCCCCTGGGCCAGCACCTGTTTGGAAGCCAACCTGGCAAGATTTCCCCTTCTGCACACAGTGAAATACAAAGGCTCACAAAGCCTTCACCTCCAAGGTCACCGAAAGCACCAAGTGCAAGTGTCTGGCACCATTTTAAGCCCTTAATTACTTTCTTGCCCTCTGCCCCAGCCTGTCACAGCTCTGAAGTCCTCTTCCCAATGCTGTTATCACCTAGGTTCTTTCCAATAGCAATAAAGCCAAGAGCAGGATGCCAGCAGCAATCACAGCTTCAGTTCTGACCTCTTGTGCAAACTAAGGTGGCCCTGCCCTTCCCTGGAGCAGCAAGGAGGAAGAAGCTGAGCTGCCTGACAGCTGGAGAAGTGCAGGAATTGTTAACCATGATCACGTAGATAATGCAGCACTGTGAAGATTGCAGTCTCACACCCTTCTCCAAAGCAATAAACTCACTCTCCTCCTCCACAGGGACATCATAAGGAACTCTTCAAGCACAAGGGCAATTTTGTCCCAGAAGTGTTTTGGAAAGCTCAACCCACTGCAAAGAGCTTGGCATTTCTGCCCCTCGGTTCATGGCACCCACCAATTTCACCATATAAAACATCAGGAAATACCCAGCATTAGAATTAACCACAGGAATTATATTTTTGGACAAAGCAAATGAGGGATTTTTCAGCAAGAGAGTTCCCCAGTCAACCCAAGAGGTACAGAAAAATCTTCCTGGTGGTGCTATTCAGTTTCCTATCATAATCTGCAACACTGAAAAGAAAGGACTTTCCATGTAACAGGTAACACACAGCAGCACCAGCCAAGATTGCCTGAAGGAACAGCATCAGACCACAGCATCCCAGAA
>NW_024498701.1:0-103 GCF_017590055.1 Onychostruthus taczanowskii
AATCATTATTAGCAGTATGATCTATGTATGTGTTGATTGGTGAAATATGGATTTACCTTTCTGTATTTGGAAATGGGACAAGGCCCCATCTGGCCTTGTTTGG
>NW_024498701.1:2022-2774 GCF_017590055.1 Onychostruthus taczanowskii
GTGGAAAGAGGAAGGTCCATTGTCCCTGGCCCTGCTGCTGTGCTGGGAGCCTCTTCCCTCCACCTCTGCTCACAGGCACTGCCCCTGCAGAGCCAGAGGAGGGTGGAGGAAATGCCTTGGACACACAAGCCAGGGCAGCCACTGGTTTTTATTGAAATGCACAGGGAACAAGCCTTCTGAAATTCATTGTGTTACAAAAGAAAAGTAGATGGTCATGTAGAAATGCTGAGAGTAGTACTCAAGTAATTTTTAAATACATTATGACACCAGAAAAATATTAAGAAAAGGCCCTACTGACAAAATGGACAAATACGAAAAAAAGCCAAGACTGTAAAGATTTACATTCAGATGGTTCTGAGCAGAAAAAAAGAGAGTTTATTGATTCTGGAAAGATAGAGTCATTATTTTCCTCAGGGTATCCTTGAGCTCCTGGTTCCTCAGGCTGTAGATGAGGGGGTTCAGGCCTGGAAACACCACAGAGTACAAAACAGACACTGACAGATCCAGGGATGGGGAGAAGATGGAGGGGGGCTTCAGATGAGCAAAGATAACAGTGCTGATGAGCAAGGAGACCACAGCCAGGTGAGGCAGGCAGGTGGAAAAGGATTTGTGCCGTCCCTGCTCCGAGGGGATCCTCAGCACGGCTCTGAAGATCTGCACATAGGAGAAAACAATGAACACAAAACAGCCAAATAGCAAACAGACACTAACAGCAATAAGCCAATGTTCCCTGAGGTAGGAGGAGCAGGAGA
>NW_024498702.1:0-308 GCF_017590055.1 Onychostruthus taczanowskii
GGCAGCTTGACCGCATGCTGAAGGAAAGCAGCATTGGCCCTGCTTTCCGTGGATGTCAAACAACAGGCTTCAGGTATGTGTTGCACCCCAGTGTTGCTTGCCAAGGCCCTCCCTCATAAATGGATCGCTCACGCTCATATTCCCCTCTTTCCCGAGGCAGGACATTCTCACTAATGCTCTCCTGTCCAAAGACCTTCTCACTGGCTTCCATCCTTTTTAGACATTCTCCTCAAAGCCTATAATCTCATCTCAAGGTGCTTATGCTGTCACCGTGAGAAGACTTCTGGTCTTGCCTTGATTATTTTGTT
>NW_024498702.1:619-3234 GCF_017590055.1 Onychostruthus taczanowskii
CCCTGCCCCAGTGCTGCCTCTTGCCCAGCTCCAGCTCCTGACCCTCTGTCTCTCTCTTTTCCCAGGGTACAACGAGCAGCCTGTGCTGATCAGTGAGTACCTTGCAGGCCTGGGCTGGGATCAGAAGTGCACAAGTGCTCTCCTGGGGTCTTCCCTCAGGCAGTGGGGCTTTGGCCTCGATATCCTTGGGGAAATGTGGAGGTCATGGAAGCCATTCCCATGGACACCAGGGCTGGCATGGAGACCTGAGTGGTTCTCCTTCCAGAGCCCAGACACTTAGGCTCTTGCCCCGTGTCATTCCTGATTTCTACATCTTTCAGCTCCCACCCATCCGCCAACAACAACAGCTGCTGCCCTCGAGCGTTTCACCATCAACTTCACCATCACCAACCTCCCCTACACTTCTGACCTGGAGAATCCTGACTCGGCTACTCGAAGGAATATGAACACCCTGGTATGTGGACCAGCAATGAGCCATGTCTCTGCCCTCACTGAGCTCATCTCCTTGGGGGTCAGGGCTTAACTGGCGTCCCTCTTTTGGCAGCTGGACCACCTGCTGAAGGAAAGCAGCATTGGCCCAGCTTTCCATGGATGTGAAACAACAGACTTGAGGTATGTTCCATTGTGGAATCTCCCTTTGGAGATCTTCTGCGGATGTGACCTGTCTGCTCACACTCATTTTTTGTTGAAACATCTCCAACGGAGGCAGGATGTTTTCTCTGAGGCCCTCCTGCCCCAGAGTCTCCCCTTGCTCCCTTCTGGCTCATCTCAGTGCACTGAAGACCTAGAGCCCTGTATGAGTTTTTTCCTGCCTGGTTTCACCCTCCTGAAAAGGCCAAGGCTTTAATGGAGGAGCGGAGCAGTGACTGGCCAATAATATCAAATATTGTGGGAAGACAGAGCTGGATTTCCCAGTAGAGGCTTGGCCTCAGAAGTCTGCACACCTGGGCCCAAGGAAACAATATGAAGAGGAGGATTTCTGAGGGAGGCCCCTGTGTTTTGCAGGCAAGGCAGTCACAGGGATGAGACTCGGGTGGACGCCGTGTGCACCTACAGCAAGGAGGCCTCGGCTGTGCCTTTGGACAGGGTGGGGCTGTACCACCAAGTGAGCAACAAGACCAGAGGCATCACCCAGCTGGGCCCCTACAGCCTGGACAAGGACAGCCTCTACGTCAACGGTGACCGGCGCTCCTCCCTCGGCCTCCTCTGTTTTCCCATGGCAGCCCTGCCCCAGTGCTGCCCCTTGCCCAGCTCCAGCTCCTGACCCTCTGTATCTCTCTTTTCCCAGGATACAACGAGCAGCCTGTGCTGATCAGTGAGTACCTTGCAGGCCTGGGATGGGATCCGAAGGCAGCAAGTTCTCATTGGGTTCTTCTGTAGGGCAGATGAATCTTGGGCCTGGGGCATGAGATCCTGGGGACATGGGGATCTTCCTGACCTCCCCTTGGGTAGCAGGGCTGGCAGGAAACCTCTGCACTTGTCCAGCCAGGGCTGTAACAACCAAGTCGTTGCCCCTTGTCATTCCCCATCTGTGCTTCTTCCAGCTCCCACCCACCCACCAACAACAACAGCTGCTGCCCTTGAGCATTTCACTGTCAACTTCACCATCACCAACCTCCCCTACACTTCTGACCTGGAGAATCCTGACTCGGCCAGGTTCAGAGCTACTCGGAGGGTTATGAACACCCTGGTAAGTCCACCATCAGTGGGACATACTCATGTCCTCACTGCACTGATCAAGTTCAATGGAGTGCAGACAGCTCTTCATGGCTTAACGGGGAAACCTCTTCCCTTGGCAGCTTGACCGCATGCTGAAGGAAAGCAGCATTGGCCCTGCTTTCCGTGGATGTCAAACAACAGGCTTCAGGTATGTGTTGCACCCCAGTGTTGCTTGCCAAGGCCTTCCCTCATAAATGGATCGCTCACGCTCATATTCCCCTCTTTCCCGAGGCAGGACATTCTCACTAATGCTCTCCTGTCCAAAGACCTTCTCACTGGCTTCCATCCTTTTTAGACATTCTCCTCAAAGCCTATAATCTCATCTCAAGGTGCTTATGCTGTCACCGTGAGAAGACTTCTGGTCTTGCCTTGATTATTTTGTTAATGAAAAGGCCCAGGGGCATTAGTTAAGGTGGAGGGCAGGAACACAAAAACCAACAGCCATATTTTGGGAAGGCAGAGCTTGCATTCCAACTCAGAAATGGCAGTGTCAGGTCCAACAACCATCCCTGAAGGAAGAATGCGCAGAGGAGGATTTCTGAGGGAGGCCCCTGTGTGTTGCAGGCCGGGCAGTCACAGGGACGAGACCCGGGTGGACGCCGTGTGCACCTACAGCAAGGAGGCCTCGGCTGCGCCTTTGGACAGGGTGGGGCTGTACCACCAAGTGAGCAACAAGACCAGAGGCATCGCCCAGCTGGGCCCCTACAGCCTGGACAAGGACAGCCTCTACGTCAACGGTGACCAGCGCTCCTCCCTCGGCCTCCTCTGCTCTGCCATGGCAGCCCTGCCCCAGTGCTGCCCCTTGCCCAGCTCCAGCTCCTGACCCTCTGTCTCTCTCTTTTCCCAGGGTACAACGAGCAGCCTGTGCTGATCAGTGAGTACCTTGCAGGCCTGGG
>NW_024498702.1:5548-6565 GCF_017590055.1 Onychostruthus taczanowskii
GCCCTGCCCCAGTGCTGCCCCTTGCCCAGCTCCAGCTCCTGACCTTCTGTCTCTCTCTTTTCCCAGGGTACAACGAGCAGCCCGTGCTGACCAGTGAGTACCTTGCAGGCCTGGGATGGGATCAGAAGTGCACAAGTGCTCTCCTGGGGTCTTCCCTCAGGCAGTGGGGCTTTGGCCTCGATATCCTTGGGGAAATGTGGAGGTCATGGAAGCCATTCCCATGGACACCAGGGCTGGCATGGAGACCTGAGTGGTTCTCCTTCCAGAGCCCAGACACTTAGGCTCTTGCCCCGAGTCATTCCTGATTTCTACATCTTTCAGCTCCCACCCATCCGCCAACAACAACAGCTGCTGCCCTCGAGCGTTTCACCATCAACTTCACCATCACCAACCTCCCCTACACTTCTGACCTGGAGAATCCTGACTCGGCTACTCGAAGGAATATGAACACCCTGGTATGTGGACCAGCAATGAGCCATGTCTCTGCCCTCACTGAGCTCATCTCCTTGGGGGTCAGGGCTTAACTGGCGTCCCTCTTTTGGCAGCTGGACCACCTGCTGAAGGAAAGCATAGCTGGACCACCTGCTGAAGGAAAGCAGCATTGGCCCAGCTTTCCATGGATGTGAAACAACAGACTTGAGGTATGTTCCATTGTGGAATCTCCCTTTGGAGATCTTCTGCGGATGTGACCTGTCTGCTCACACTCATTTTTTGTTGAAACATCTCCAACGGAGGCAGGATGTTTTCTCTGAGGCCCTCCTGCCCCAGAGTCTCCCCTTGCTCCCTTCTGGCTCATCTCAGTGCACTGAAGACCTAGAGCCCTGTATGAGTTTTTTCCTGCCTGGTTTCACCCTCCTGAAAAGGCCAAGGCTTTAATGGAGGAGCGGAGCAGTGACTGGCCAATAATATCAAATATTGTGGGAAGACAGAGCTGGATTTCCCAGTAGAGGCTTGGCCTCAGAAGTCTGCACACCTGGGCCCAAGGAAACAATATGAAGAGGAGGATTTCTGAGGGAG
>NW_024498703.1:0-2773 GCF_017590055.1 Onychostruthus taczanowskii
GTGCATTGCTTTTGTATAAAGAAAACTGTTTTCACTTGGTTAGACAGCAGCACTGACTTCAATCACGACAGCAATCAAATTCTGAAAGGAACATCTACATATATGTGCCACAAATTTCACCAGAGCATTTATTTGCTGCATGTATGTGAAGGTGCAGGGATTCACAAAGACGTGCTTTCATGTTCAAATGAGCTAAATTGAAGCCCTCATGAAGCCTAAATAATCAGTGAAGTCAGTTGGAGTTTGTTGACATAAGGTTTGCCAAATTAGCCAAAAACAGGCAATCACATGGAAAAGGTAATCAACTCACAAAATAGGTAATCAGTCTTACAAGTATGTGTTTGGTCTTGCACAATTTTCAACACTATTAAAGAACCATTTGAAAATGTGGCCAGAAGCCTTTAAAACTGCACATAATCCCAGGTTTTCATATAATTCTGAAATTCAGAATATTTGTAGTTCTTCAAATCTGCCTGTGAAAGTTAATGAAACTTGGTGCAACAAGAAGTGGTACTGACCAAAGCTATTTTTTGATGACCCATTAACCACCCAGATTAGCCCATCTTGTGGCAGGAAATCCAATGTCAAGAAAGGAGTTAGAAGATATTCAGTGTGTTAATCCTGTCACCGCTGTGAGCTTCTCCTAAGTATGCCTGAACTCAACCACCTCATTCCCTGGAAAGCAACATAGAATATGCCAACTTTCTGGGAAAACATGCTTTACATTTCTTGCCTATTCCTAAGAGAAAGCCTTGATAATACTGAAAATAGTGGAAAATAGGAATATAATTAGGGATATAATTAATCATATTTTTCTACCTATCTGAAAGTAGTAGCTTCAATTAGCATCATCCCATGTACATGAGAACAGAATCTGGCCCTGTGCTCATAATTTGAAATTAGAACCCTATTAGTGGATGTCACTACACTTTTTTGCTAGTGAAGTTCATGGTTTAAAACAAAGGTTTCTAATATTATTAAATAATACAGTTATATTTTAGGCCTCCAGAAAGAGTTACTAATGCCTTAGGTCAGGAACAACTTGCTGTCTCTATTGTTTCATCAAGGATTTAGGTTTTATAATGACCATATAAGGGAATCTTAAACTGTTTCTATGGATTGGCAGAGAATTTGTTTAAATACAGAGCTATTTTAGAAGAGAATTGGAAAGGAGGCCTAGTAGTGAGAAAGCAGCATTCACATTGTTTGTATTATTAGAAATAAATATTATACAAAGGTTCCAATGGTAAATAAAAAGATACCACGTCTGAGATGAGAATTCCCTCTTAACCCTCTGAACCACACAGACAAACAACATGCACAGACTGCCCTACCTCTGTCAACAATTAGTCACTGGCAGAGTTAAACTTAAAACACAGATTAAACTGAAGTAAAAGGCCCAGAACCATTTGTATGGGGCAAGACTTGCAGCTTGTAGAGGTGAGCAAGGGCAGCCACAGCCAGCACCTTGGGCTGCAGGGGAGTAGCTGGGTGCTATTTCAAGCTCAGCAGGAAGGGAGCCAAAATATTGTAAGCAATTTCTTAGTAACTGGTGATGCACACACACCTCAAGCCCACTCCTGGAACACCACACACTTGAAGATTGGTGATTTTCACACCCCATGGGTACAAAACATTTCCATGGCAGTACTGTATGTAAGCAGTGCTGGTTAGAGCTTAATGCTTTTCATTGTGGTACACGGACAGACGTACAAAATCTGTATATATAACACAGAGAGACACTGACGGAACACTTAAACAAAATTAAGATTTTGTTAATCACAAAATGTTTCTTATCCTCTTCTTTTCATTATAATCAAATTCCCTACAGAGGGGTTTTTTTCTGCAGTTCTTAGCAGTCTTACTTCTCAATTTTTTCTAAAATTTTAAAACCTTTTAAGATAATCAGAGATCAAACACAGTTTCTGAGTACATCATTTTAGCTGTTTCCTTTCTTTGAAGAACCATGTGACTGAAAGACATAGAAACTCAGATTTAGCACTTAAAACACAAGGCTGTTTACTTGCCATTAGCTGACAGAGCACAGTTTTGACCAAAAATTGAGCATGATGAAGTAAATATATTTTTGAGAGAATATTTTTTGTGTGAGATCTCTTTAACTCTTTTGTTTTGGGTTTTATTTTAAGAAAGAAGACATCTTAAGCACCTTACAATATCTTTCATTTAACAGTTGGCAGAAGGAAACTCCCAGATGAACACTGGCCTGTGTCTTTCTCTTTAACCAGCTGAGTGATCCAAGCTTTTAATAAAGCTGTTCCAATTATTGTAAAAGTCATCTAGTACCTTATAGCCACAAATATTGACAGTTTATTGCACAACGCATTCATGGCATTTGAAGGTCACATCATACATAATACATACACTTTTATAAAAGTGTCTGGAACAAAGAGATACATGATCAGCAATTACATCTTACCATTCAAGGGTATGATTTTATACTTATTGAAAATGAAATACTATAAGAAATGCAAATTGTTAATAAAACACTAAATAGTTCATTTTCTGTATTTATTCTTTTATTAATCAGCAGTACCAAGTTCAGTTGTATCAAATCAATGGAATGCCATTCATGCCTCAAGAAGATTACAGTTAAATATTATTATCCTGCAAACCACCACAGATATTCTTAGCTCAGAATGAGAAAAAGGTTCAGATTTTAATCTCACTACACCACTCCAGCCCTACTGAGTTCAGTGTAACTTCAGCTCTTACATTTCAGCCAGGACTTCAAATCTGCCTGTGAAAGTTAATG
>NW_024498704.1:0-2769 GCF_017590055.1 Onychostruthus taczanowskii
TTTGGGGAAAAATCCCCCAAAAAATGGAGTTTGGGGTGAGAAAATGGGGTTTTGGGGCAAAAAATACAAAATAATTGGGATTTTGGGTGAAAAAATGGGATTTTGGGTGATGGCCAAGCTGGGCCAGCAGGAACCGGCACAGCTCCTGATGGACTGGATCACCTGGGCAGGGAAATGGGGGAAAAATTTTAAAAATGGGGTTTTGGGGGAAAAATACAAGAAATTGGGGTTTTAGAGAAAAAATCAAGAAAAATGAAGGAGAAATGGGGGAAAAATAAAGGGAGAAATGGAGAGAAAATGGAAAAAATGGGGGGAAAATTAGGGGGAAATGGGGGGAAAAATGAAGGAAAATCAGGGAAAAAATGTGGGAAATGGGGTAAAATAGAGGAAAAATGTGGCCAAAAAGGGGGGAATTGAGGGGAAATGGGCAAAATAATTGGGGAAATGAGGGGAAAAGGGGAAAAATGGAGGGGAATTAGGGAGAAATTGGGGAAAATGGAGCAAAAATGGGAGGAAAAGGGAGAAAAAATTGGGGAAAGTGAGGGGAAAAATGGGGGGAATGGGGGAAAAGAGAAAAATGGAAAAATGGGGAAAATAGGATAAATGGGGGGGAAATGAAGGGAAAAATGAGGGGAAAATGGAGAAAAATGGAGGGAAAATGGGGAAAATGAGGGGGGAAAAGGAGAAATGGGGGGAAATGAGAGAAAAAATGGAGAAAAATGAAGGAAAAATGAGAGAAAAAATGAAGAAAAATGGGGGGAAATGAGGGGGAAAAAGGAGAAATGGGTCCAAAAAGGGAAGAAAGGAGAAAAAAGGGCAAAAATTAGGAAAAAATGGGGGAAAACAAAGGAAAAATGAGAGAAAAAATGGAGAAAATGGAGAAAAATGGGGGGAAATGAGGGGGAAAAAGGAGAAATGGGTCCAAAAAGGGAAGAAAGGAGAAAAAAGGGCAAAAATTAGGAAAAAATGGGGGAAAACAAAGGAAAAATGAGAGAAAAAATGGAGAAAATGGAGAAAAATGGGGGGGAAAAAGGAGAAATGGGTCCAAAAAGGGAGGAAAGGAGAAAAAAGGGCAAAAATTAAGAAAAAATGGGGGAAAATGAAGGAAAAATCAGAGAAAAAATGGAGAAAATGGAGAAAAATGGGGGGGAAAAAGGAGAAATGGGTCCAAAAAGGGAGGAAAGGAGAAAAAAGGGCAAAAATTAAGAAAAAATGGGGGAAAATGAAGGAAAAATGAGAGAAAAAATGGAGAAAATGGAGAAAAATGGGGGGAAATGAGGGGGAAAAAGGAGAAATGGGTCCAAAAAGGGAGGAAAGGAGAAAAAAGGGCAAAAATTAAGAAAAAATGGGGGAAAATGAAGGAAAAATCAGAGAAAAAATGGAGAAAATGGAGAAAAATGGGGGGAAATGAGGGGGAAAAAGGAGAAATGGGTCCAAAAAGGGAGGAAAGGAGAAAAAAGGGCAAAAATTAAGAAAAAATGGGGGAAAATGAAGGAAAAATCAGAGAAAAAATGGAGAAAATGGAGAAAAATGGGGGGAAATGAGGGGGAAAAAGGAGAAATGGGTCCAAAAAGGGAGGAAAGGAGAAAAAAGGGCAAAAATTAAGAAAAAATGGGGGAAAATGAAGGAAAAATCAGAGAAAAAATGGAGAAAATGGAGAAAAATGGGGGGAAATGAGGGGGAAAAAGGAGAAATGGGTCCAAAAAGGGAGGAAAGGAGAAAAAAGGGCAAAAATTAAGAAAAAATGGGGGAAAATGAAGGAAAAATCAGAGAAAAAATGGAGAAAATGGAGAAAAATGGGGGGAAATGAGGGGGAAAAAGGAGAAATGGGTCCAAAAAGGGAGGAAAGGAGAAAAAAGGGCAAAAATTAAGAAAAAATGGGGGAAAATGAAGGAAAATTAGGGATAAATTTGAGATAAAATTTGGGATAAAATTGGGAAAAAATTAGGATAAATTTGGGATAAAATGGGGACAAATTTGGGATAAAATTGGGGTAAATTTGGGAAAAATTTGGGATATTTGGGGTGAGTTTGGGGAGATTCAGGCACTGCCCCACCCCCATGATGTTCCCTGGAACGTGGGGAAAATCGGGAAAAATTGGGAAAAATTGGGGGAAAATTGGGAAATTGGGGTAAATTTGGGAAAATTGGGAAAAAATGGGGAAAATTAGGGATAAATTTGGGATAAATTTGGGAAAATTAGGGGTAAATTTGAGATAAAATCGGGATAAAATTGGGGTAAATTTGGGAAAAAAATGGGAAAAAATAGGGATAAATTGGGGATAAAATTGGGGATAAAATTGGGAAAATTAGGGATAAGTTTGGAATAAAATTGGGAAAAAATTAGGATAAATTGGGGATAAAATGGGGACAAATTTGGGATAAAATTGGGGTAAGTTTGGGAAAAAATTGGGGTAAATTTGGGAAAAAATAGGGAAAAAATAGGGATAAATTTGGGATAAAATTTGGGATAAAATTGGGAAAATTAGGGATAAATTTGGAATAAAATTGGGATAAATTTGGGAAAAATTTGGAGCAAATTTGGGATAAGTTCATGACAAATTTGGGATATTTGGGGTGGGTTTGGGGAGATTCAGGCACTGCCCCACTCCCAGGATGTTCCCTGGAACGCTGGGAAAAATTCCAGATAAAATTGGGATAAATTTGGGGAAAATTTGGGATAAAATTGGCGTAAATTCAGGAAAAATTTGGGGTCACTTTGGGATGAATTTGGGGTCAATTGGGGATAAAATTGGGATAAAGTTGGCAT
>NW_024498705.1:0-2804 GCF_017590055.1 Onychostruthus taczanowskii
TCACTGAGGAGAATTTATTCCTCACACCTAAATCAGCACCCTATTCTGGTATTCAGCATATATTCAGAATTTTGCAAGAAGGCAGCTGTCACAAGTTTTTAATGATACATCAAACATAATTCCCCAAGCAAAAACTTCCTCTGCTGTTTTGTTTAATTATGGAGCTCCCACAAGCCAGTCCATAGCAGTAGAATTTTTCTTTTCCTAAGTGAAATCACATGCTTTTTGAATTTATCACTTTAGGTGCTAGTAAGCCATTGATACATATTTTAAGAGAGGAATATTGCATATTCAAAATCTTTAGCATTCCCAGGTGACAGTCTTCAGATTTCTGGTTTTTTTCTTCTATATGGCTTCAGAGTCATTTAAAGAATTTTAAAATTTCAGAGTGATTTGGATGTGACGGAAAGCATTTTCATTCTCTTATGAAACTACAATTTTTTTGAAATTTTATTTTTATTTGTATTCATGATGAGATTTTGGTGACAGTTGCAAAGAATGGTGTTATGTAAAACTAATTTCTTAGTTCTCAGGGCTACATCTTAATGCAAAAAATATGTGCAATTTTTGAAAGAGCAGCCTTTAACATAGCTAAGTGTTCTCTTAGGCAGGCAACCTTGGATATTTGATCTACTTAAAAAATCATAGTACCTTCATTTATATCCCTTAGAATTGTGTAGAATTGTTTTGAAGAGAATCAGATTTTTAAATCTTCTTAGGACAATGTAGCTCAATCTACACAAACATAACATTTTTTTATTGATGCTCTGAAAACTCTGACAGTGGGTATTCTGTTCTATTTATATATATATTTATTTCTCTACAATAGTCAGGCTTAGAGGACTAGCAGTACAATTCTGTTTTCTAAAGCCAGTCAAATTGCAGTTGTGGTAATTGTTCATGTGGTAGTATGAGTCATTAAAAAAATCAGTATTTTAGTAGGTTGACAAATAAATTAAAGCATTTCTCTGCTAGAGGCCATGATGGTTTTATGATATAAAAGAGACTAATCTTTGAAACTCATCAAGTAAAAGTATATATGGTTAACTATTTTCTTATTTCTCCACAGTTTATGACTTAAAAAAACTGCATTTAGGACACCATGAGTTTCCCCTATTCAGACAACATCTCTTCCAGGGAAGCTAATCGGTGGGGTCCAGTTCTGGATTTTTAAGCCTAGCAGTTTAATTCCTGCTTTTGTGGCTTATTTATTTTCTAGATGCCTGAAATGGTGCAATTCAGGCTGAGGAAGAACCAGATATGATGTGATAAATGCAAGCTATGGTCAGGAGGTAGATAGTTTCTATCAGCATGCTGGAGCACTGCCCAGGTGGCACAGGAGGGATTTTCACATTAATTGAGGTGGTAGAGATTGGCTTTAAGTCTTACCATGACCCCTGTGTTTTATAAATTGATAAGAGTTTGATCTTTGTCACAAACTGTTTGTCTCTCTTTAGTCTGTACAAAACTGCCAGTTGTGTGGGAACAGCAAAATTCCACAAATACGGACTTTGGTTAGAAAATCAGACTGCAGTCTGCTCCCTGAACTGCAGAAGTTTAGCAAAATGACACTGCTAGGTAGTAAGTGAAAGAACATTTCTCTTTGTTGCAAAACTACTCTGCATTTTCTGCCAGCTGTGGAATTGGAGCTAGTGAAAAGCCGGTTTTCTGCAATGGTCAGTGTTGACTGTATCCAGCAGACTTGTGAACACTGAGAATTTGGAGCTACAAAACACCTTCAAGGGCTATTTCACCTGCTCATATGCTGTCTTGAAGATTCTTAAAGTACTGCTAGAAATGGTGTCTTAGATAAAAACTGTAGTTGGTAAAAAACATATTTTAGTTCAAAACCAAGGGTTGATGAGCCAGTCATATATGAAAATGGAAGTAGAAAACATTCTCTGAATTTTGTTAGACTGCAAATTGTGCATACTTTGGAACTTTCCAGGGACTTTGCGTGGTTTTGTCTTTGAATCTTCTGAGAGCTTTATAGTTGTAGCACTTCTAGTTGTTACATGAAAATACCAGGAAAAATCTACAAGTGGTAGTAGGAAGCTTTCATAAAGTACTGCTTTTGCTGGCCATGCTGTGACAATTAAAGAAAGTATCACAGAAACAAAAATTCTTAAGGCTACTTTCTATTTTATTTGAAAATGTTTAAGTAGACAACCAAAATGAACTGGTTAACATAGTAATAATGTAGCAGTTCTGTCACTGGATGGTTCAGGTTTTTTGTTTGGTTTTTTGTTGTTGTTGTTTTGGTTTTGATGGTTTTTTGGTTTAGTTTGGTTGGGTTTTGGTTTTTTGAGCTTTTTTTTGTTTGGTTTGGTTTGGTCTGGTTTGGTTTTGTTGGTTTAAGGTTTTTTGGTTCTATACTGAGAAAAAAAAATAGGATTTTCTGATATATATGTTTAAGTTTCCACTGATTGCCTTGTGAGTTCAGAAGCTGTGCATAAAATGCTGTTTCAAAAAGGTGTCTAATACTTTTTTTGCCAGTATTTAGTATTATGCTCTCTGTGTTAATGCTCTAATACATATTTTTCATTTCCATAGCATCCTTAATTTACTAATGCTTGTGTTGTCATATAATTTGTGCATGGTATGGTTTTTGGTTTTTATTCCCCCCACCCCAATTCAGTTAAGCAGAATAGTTAATTGCATAGTTAGTTTCTCCTCTGAGTAAGTTTTAATGTGTAGGTGTTTCTACTATGATTTTTTTGTTGGTGAGTATTTAATAGAAGAACTGGAAGAAACAGATTTCTTTAACTCTGCCGTACAAACCAATGCAATTTAATGAAAGCCTT
>NW_024498706.1:0-2767 GCF_017590055.1 Onychostruthus taczanowskii
TTTTTTTTTCATTTCTTCTTTTTTATGGTTCCATAATATATCACCTTTTATTAATATTCCACTAGGAAGAATATCATACTCATCTTACTATTTTTTTCTCTACAATAATCATTGTTAAATTCCCTGGGAGACATTAGGATTTAAGCACGTTCCCAAACATTTTTTCCCAAGTAGACTTTCTGACTCGCACCAAAAAATCACTTCTGTTTTGACTAAAGTACCAATTCCCTACCTGGCCTGCACAGCCTCTCTGCTCACACTCAGTTTTGGTGATATCCTCAGGAACTAAACACTTCTTAATTCTGGCCTCAGTATCTGAGGAGAATTACTCCTAAATGAAGAAGAAGAGAGTAGTAATAGTGAGAAGTAATCCAGAAAAACAAAAACAAAAAACATCTTCAGAAAAAAAGACTGAATTGAGTTTCATTTACTTAGAAAGGAGCAAACCTGAAGATATGCAATAACAATGCTATATGCTAAATGTTGTCACAAAAAATAATGTTCTCCATGTCTATGAGGTATAAAACAAAAATAAATGAGCTAAAATTTAAGAAATATTAGCTGTATGGCAGGGGAAGCACTGGAATATGGGTGACTCAAGTCTATTAAAAATTTAACTCGAAATGAGTTGTAGGGCAGGGGAGGCACTGGAATATGAGTGACTGAACACTATTAAAAGCAAGACAAGCATCTTCTAGTTTCATTTTCTATGTTTAGAAGCAGTAAGCTAGGGCAGATAAATTTGTGAGGTGTCCCCATGAATTATTTTCTATTTATTTATGATTCTGGAGGCAATCATGCCTTCTGCTTTATTAAGATTTAGTGCACAGGACTTGTAAATGCATTAATTTATCTGTATTCAAAGTACTTAGCTGAAGATTCTAAAGTCTCTAAGAAAAATTAGATCAATTAATATATAACATAATAAAACTAAACATTTATATTGGTGGATTAGTAATTAAAATGCCTAACAAAATTTATAAAATGTGGGTAATCGCTGTGTAAAAAAAGAAAGCAAATAGTGGTTTATAACCTGCTCCTAGATTATTTATTTGTTGCCATTTAAGTGTAGCTTTCTAGAGAACAAGAATGGTCCATTCCAATGGACAAAATATCAGGCAGGCAAGGCAGAAGCTGTATAGGGATAGCATGGAGCTCTTAAATAGAATTGGGATATGAAAAGTCCATAGTGGCTGGACACAGGGACAGGCTGTATGGAAGGCATAAAAAGACATTGCCTAATGAAGGCAAAGAAGGTGAAGGGTAACATGAAAGATTTCATTGGGAGAACGTGGCAAGAAAGAAGTTTAAGAGCTCAGTGCGGCAAGGGACCTGGTGACAAAGATAGTGGAAAAGGCTTTTTACAAAATGCCTTTTTCTTAAACTCTCCGATTCAAAATTTCTGAATACATTCAGTAAAGAAAAAAAGAACCTTCAAATCAGGAAATAAAGTCACAACAGAACACTTTAAAAAACAGTCTGACGTCATCAAAATAATCAGTAAGAAAATTAATATTAGAATTAACATAAAATAAAATATGGCAGTAAATTTCCACATTAAAGTAAGATAATAAAGTTATCTGTAGTGCAAGATTTTATATACAACCATGGAAAAATACAGATTTTTATGCAAGAAATCTTCAAAGCAACACTCTCCATATCAACCCTAGTCTTGTTAAAGCTGGTTACTCAAGGCTTTTAGGAGTCAAGTTTGGGAAAACACTAAGGATGAACATACCACAGCTTCTCTATGGTACCCGTTACAGGCCTGAGTAATTTTCAAGGTGAGGACTTTTTTCTTCATTACTACCTGGAATTTTCTTTGTTGCAAATTGTCACCAGCTGCAGTCCAAAACCCGGTGAAGTTCCATTACGATGGTGCACTGCTGCCTCACATTAAACTCATTCTCAAGCAGAACACCTGGGCCCTTTTTTTTCCTGAAGATATGCTCTGCAGCCAGTTGTTCCAAGCATATGTGAATACAGGAGGAGTTTTCTTTGCTGAACTTGGAAGCATATGATACATTAAGTCCTCACTGATTTCAAAATGCCTGGAAGTCACCTAGTAAACTGGAAGCCAAGATCAGGGGAAATAACCTCGAGCGAAAATGTGATAAAATGCAGCTAAATAAGTAACACATCATGAATGTTCATCACTAGATATTGAAACTTTGTACCAAAATGAGAAAGAGTAGTTTTTTTTCAAGTTAATAGCACTCATGGCGTTCAAATAGAGAGTCCTTTTTCTGCAGGGCTGGTAAGACACAGTAGCATGTGCAAGCTGAGTAAATTGCACCAGCATTTTTCTCAATTAGCAAATTAAATCATATTAAAAGAACTGGCGGACTGCCTATAGAAAAATTTTTTCTATCTTGGCTTTTTCGCTTTGTAAATGTTTTCGGTGTAATGCTATGTTGTTATGTGCCAACACAGTAGTTCCCTCAATCCTCAATAAGCAGACATATGTTGGCACTTATCCATCTCTAATTTTGTCAGAGTACTTCATTTTCTCTCACAGTGTTCTTCCTGGCACAGATACTTGCCAGCATCTGACAAAAAAAAACAACTGGAAATGGGGAAAAAAAATTACTTTCAGGGGCAATCCCTGACAGCAGAACTACTTGAATATGATCCTTGCCAAGATTTTCTCCTCTGCCTGCAGACATCTACATGGAAAACGTGTTGGTTTTGTTGCTGCTGCCATTAATTTCAGGGCCCTAGTTCTCCTTTAAAGAATATCCAATCAAACCAACATTTTTGTATTAAG
>NW_024498707.1:0-760 GCF_017590055.1 Onychostruthus taczanowskii
GGCAGGGAAGGCCCACCATGCCACCCCATATCTACACCCCATATCTACACCACCCCATATCTACACCAGGTCTCAGATGAGCAGCAATTGAATGTAGATCAGCCGGTTCCAAGTGATGGGCGGGTACCACCCCGAAAAGTGGGAGCTGAGCTGCCCCGCACCGCCACTGCAGCCAGCTAGGGAAGGGAAAACTCTGCAGCCCCATCCTGCAGCTGTGAGCCAGGCTGCTGTACCACACCACATCCAAAGGGACTAGAGCCTTAACTCTGGAATGACTGGGCTGCCCTGGCGGTGGAAGCCATAGGGACACTGCCCTGTGACTCTGCAGCTCTGCTCTCCCTCCAAAACACTTGAGGTTGAAAAACAGGAGGGGAAAAGTCAATAAAAACCAAACCCTAAAGACTGCACGCATAAGGAGGGAATACCAAAAAGCAAATGTAGGAAACTCTAGAATGGCACAAAGCGGCCACGGCTCTCCCCTTCTGTTTTGGAATCTGTGACTGGTGTGGGGCACCACTGACCGAGGGGCCCAGCCACGGGGCTGGAAACAAGCTTTACTACAGAAATAGTGTCTGGCCACCACTGCTCTCGCAGTTTGTGAGTGCTGCTCAGAGCCCTTGCGCTCAGAGTCCGTGCCATTTGGGGCTGGGGGCATTTCTGGAGGACAAAACCTGCTCAGGCAGCTGCCAGGCCAGCACCCCTGCCCTCCTGCAGTCACCACAGCTCCCCAGAGTGGAAACCGGCCAGCCCTGCGCCTGTC
>NW_024498707.1:2413-2799 GCF_017590055.1 Onychostruthus taczanowskii
CTCCTTATCCTCTTGGTCCAGTGTCCCCTCCCCACAGCCACTGGGTCTCTGAGTGTTCCCAGCTTCTAGCAGTCTCTTCTTGAAGCTAAGGTCCAGCACTATTTCCTTCAGGGGCGGCTCTCCTTATCCTCTTGGTCCAGTGTCCCCTCCCCACAGCCACTGGGTCTCTGAGTGTTCCCAGCTTCTAGCAGTCTCTTCTTGAAGCTAAGGTCCAGCACTATTTCCTTCAGGGGCGGCTCCTCAGTGCCCACCCTGTCTGTGCTGCCCTCCTGAGACTCCAGCTCTTGGGGCACAGGCTTTGGCTTTTTAGGGATGCTCCTGGAACAGCTTTCCTCTTGGCTCTGCACTGCATCACTGCCCAACCTCAGGCTGGACACCCCTGAGAC
>NW_024498708.1:0-104351 GCF_017590055.1 Onychostruthus taczanowskii
AGAGTTTTCTCATTCCAAGGAGACCTTCCTGGATAGCTCTTTGGATATCAAAGGAAGAGGCTTTGCAGTAGCGCTTCTAAAACATCCCAAGGCCCCTGTAGCTTTCCAGGGTCAACACTTTTGATGTCCCCTGGTCTGAATCAATGACCCTTATGAAACTTTCCTTACAGTTCCCTGGTGCTCCTGATTCCTGCGGATTCTTCATACAATCCACAGCACCTGGGTCCAGGGACTTACTTTTTCCCTGACCCATCTCTGGCGGCAACAAACTAAGGGATCTCCGGTACCAGGAGAATCTTAGTTTTTACCCTGTAAATTAACATATTTCTGATTTCCACCCAAGTTTTCCCTCTTTCAGTTAATTTTAGCAAGCTTTATCTGACTCTTTTTCCTGCCTTGAACATCTGCAGAAGATAAAGGGGGGGCGGACCCTTCCCCCCCGCTTTCCTAGCTTTTTACTTTTTTAACCATTTTGTTATCTCCAAATATTGATTACTCTATTCATATTGATTACTGTTTCAATTTTATCAGCACGAATCACACCTATTTATTACACTATGGGAGACCTTTGGAGAGAGAGGCCCTGCTCCCAGGGTGGAGCAGCCTGTCCTTGGAGGACTGCACCTGTGGAAGAGTGACCCACGCTGCAGCAGTTTTGGCAGAATGGTGCCCGTGGGATGGATTCACAGTGCAGAAGTTTGCAGCGATCTGCTGTTGGTGTGATGGAGTCACGCTGGAGAAGTTCCTGGAGAACTGTCTCCCATGAGAGGAACCCCATGGTGCAGGAGGGTAATAATTTTGCTCCCTGAGAGCAGGGGAAGTCGCAGCTGATGAACTGACCATTACCCCCATTCCCTGTCTCCTTGTGCTGCTGGTGTAGGCAGTAGAGCTGGCAAGGAGAGTAGGGGAGGGGGGAAGGTGTTTTTAAGGGCTTATTTTATTTGTCATTATCGTGCTGTGATTGTGTAAGTAATAAATTAATTTTATATCATTAAGTCGAGCCTGTTTTGCACTTGATGGTATTTGATGAGTGTTTTCTCCTGGTCCTTAACTCATGAATCTTCATTAAATTTTCTCCCCTCTGTCCAGCTGCAGAGAGGAGTGAGTGAGCAGCTATGTGAGTGACTGGCATCTGGCCATGGTCAACCCACAACAATCTCAAACTGAATTTGGCCAATTCCATAAGGGAGAACAGAAACTGCTTTTACAAATACATCAGCAACACCAGGAGGAACAAGGACAAACTTTATTTTTACTGAATGCAGGGGGAAACATTGCCACAAGGGATGAGGAAAACCCTAAGGTACTGATGCCTTCTCTGGGTGTCCCGAGCTTGTGGCTGCCTCTGCAGAGAGGGATAAATGTGCTGGCCCTTGGGGTGCTCCACAGTCACTGGGAACAGGCACCTCGTCCTGGGGTGATGGCATTCCCTCACTGTTGCTGCTTCTGTGGGGCACTTCCCTCTCAAGTAACAGCAAAGAAATAACAGGGGAAGAAATATCCAGGGAAGTGAGAACAGCAGTCAAAGAAATAACACTGAAGTAAAGTCTCAGCAGTTTCTACATTGGAACAGGTTGGTCAAGGACAATCTTGACAGTCTTCTCACTCTCCCAAGTTCTTCGCATTGTATCACACTGTGGGAGACACCTGCATTCCCCCTCTGTGTTCCTCTTCCTCCTTCCATTCAAGACACCAGGAAGTATTGAACTACCAGCAATTCAGCTTCTCTTAGCTAAGGCAAGCCTGTTTGAGCACAGGCTTCCTACAGGATCACAGCCTCCTTCATGCATCCACCTACTCCAAAATGTGTCCGCCAGCGGCTGCAAGTGGATGTCTGCATCCCTGTGAATTTCCACGGGCTTCAGGGGCACAGGAACCTCACCATGGCCTTCACCCGGGGCTGCAGCGGAATCTCAGCTCTGATGCCTTGGGCAGATTCTTTCCCTCCTCCTCTCACCCTCGTGTCTGCAGAGCTGTTACTCTCACATGTTCCCACTCTTCTCTCTGTCTGTTGTTCCACATGAGTTATTACTCTTGCCTTCTTAGATATCTTAAACCAAGAGTGTTACCACCATTTCAAATAGCCAGAGCCTTAGCCAGAGACTTGTCTACCGTGGAGCCCACTGGCAATGGCTCTGTTTGACATGGGGGAAGGTTCTGGCACCTTCTCACAGAAACTGCCCCATCCCCGCCTAACCAATTTCCACTACCAAAACTTGGCCACACAAACCCAATACAAATGGGAATGGCTGCACAGTGACACAGAGCAGGCTTAGATCAAATGTTCAGGAGAAATCCTTCCCTGTGTGAGGGGTGAGGCCCTGGCACAGGGTGCCCAGAGCAGCTGTGGCTGCCCCTGGATCCCTGGCAGTGTCCAAGGCCAGGCTGGACGAGGCTTGGAGCACTTGCGGATAGTGGAAAGTGTGCCTGTGCATGGCAGGGGTGGCACTGGATGTGCCTTAGGGTCCCCTCCAAACCAATCCATTCCATGATTCCGCAGATTGATGGCTCTGAGACAGTCATTTGGTGACAGCGTGGCCTGCGAGCCCTGATGACAAGTACAGCCACAGTGACATGAGCATTGCTACATTGACATAAGAAGGAGCACTGTGACATTGGCAGCACCACTGTGACACAGGAACTGCCACAGCTGCACCTCAGGGCTGTGTCCCAGGTGACTGCAGCCAGTCCTGCCTCGCCATGGACCTGGTGACGCGTCTCGTGCGCGCTCTGCTCCTGCTGACCCTGCTGCTGGCAGTGGCTCCCTCGCCAGGAGTGGCCGAGGAGCTCTGCCCAGAGCCCTGCCGCTGCCCGGGCCATGGGCGGCTGAACTGCCGCCACACCGGGCTGGCCACCGTGCCCCCGGCCAGCCGCCGCCGAGCCCTGGCCGTCCTGTGAGTCCCGCGGCCCCACAGAGCCCTGCAGCTGCCCCTCCTCGGCTCCCTGTGTCTGCAGAGCCCACCTGGGACACCCGGGGGACTCCCTGGCCGGAGACAAGGGGGGGTTTGGGGGCCTGAGCTCAGCATGGGGGTGAAGCCAGGCTGGGCACGCTGTGCCTTCTCCAGGCAAAGCCCAATTCCAGCTCAGCAGCGGAATGGCAGGGAAATGGGTTTTCCTGAGGGGGCACCGAGCCTTTTGTTTCTTTGCAGAGATTTCACCGGCAACTCCAGTTCTGCTGTTTGAAAACAGGCCTGGAAGGGCTCCCCATGGTCTGAGACCTTGTAAGTGGCCTCTGGGGATGGGATCAGCAGCCCCCACAGTACCCGCTTCCATCCTTTCCATTGGAGTTCAAAGCTCGGTGGCTCTGCAATGAGGGGTGTGAACCAGCTCAGCTTTCCCAGCATGGCAAGAATTACCATGAACCTCTTGCAGCCAGGGCACCATCCCCGTGTCTGTCTGCCCAGGGATCACGCTGTGGTCAGCTTCAGCCGGCCAGGAGTAAGGGCCTGCTGTGGCCAGGAGTGGGGACCATCCCTGCAGTGTCCCAAAGAGATGCTTCAGTCAAGCTGCTGCAGGAGATTTTCCCGTGACAATGGCATTTGCTGCTGGCCAGTGGCCACTGTCACAATGTCCCTGTGTCCCCTTGCAGAGTGCTCAGGGACAATGAGCTGCGGACCGTGAAGAGCCATTCCCTGGAGGGGCTGTTCCTGCTGAAGCACCTGTAAGCACCGTGCCCTGCCCATGGTGGGGGGCTCCTGCCTGCCCCTGCCTGGGGCCCAGCTGCTCAGCCCAGCCAGGGGCATGTGGTCTCTGTCCCTGCTGAGATCAAGGCTGCAGAGGCAGGTAGATGCAACAGGGCAATTGGAAGTGACATTTGTTGTTCTCCCTGGAACAGGGACTTGTCCTACAATGAGATCCAGTCCATTGAGGAAGGGGCTTTTGAGCCACTGCCTTTCCTGAAGTTTCTGTGAGTGATCAAGTTTCTTTCTGGTGTTTTTAGCTCGGTCTTTGCACGGGCACCCTTCCTGTGCAGGAAAATGCTCCTGTTCTTTTGCCCACAGTCCCTACATCTGCCCTGCCCAGAGCCCAGCTGAGCTGCAGAGGTCAATGCCGATGGCTGGGCAGCCACGCCAGGGGACAGACCCCAGCGGGGTTGTCCACACACAGCCATCAGAGCAGCCAGTTCTTGCAACCTTGGCTGCTTCCTGGAACAGAAAGAGAGTCAGCACGTGTGGCCCTCACTTGTCCTCCTGGGCAGGCTACAAACACTGAGAAAGCAGCAGTTGCCTCCCTCTTCCACCTTGCATTTCCACCTTTCTTGCAAAGGGGTGCCGTTTTGCCCCCTCTTTCTGTAGGGCAGGTCCGATTCCTGTGTGTGACCTCCTCTTTCCCCAGAAATCTCTCCGGGAATGGCCTCACACGGATCCGCAGCGGCACTTTCCAGGCCTGGCATGGGATGCAGTTCCTGCAGGAGCTGTAAGTGGCACCAGGGCTAAAGGCACGGCAGGGCGAGTCTCTGCAGGGTGTCTGCAGGGTCCGTGGGCAAGAGCAGATTTGCCCTCGGGAAAGTCCTGATTGCGCCTGTGGATGTCAGCCAGGGAGCAGCAGGAGCGTGCAGCTGCAAAGGCCCTTTGCCCTGCCCTGCTCATCTCCTGCAAGGCTTCCTTGAATGCGGCCAGGCCGTGCCCACGTGCCCGGCACAGCCAGCTCACGTCCTTGCCATCAGCCCTGACAGAGCTCTGTTGTTTCCCAGGATCCTCAGCCAAAACCCACTGGCTGTCATTGCTGACTCTGCCTTCTTCAAGCTGCCCTCGGTGCGCTCTCTGTAAGTATTGGCTCATTTGGAGCAGATCCACAGAGAGCTGTGTCTCTCTCGAGTTTGCTTGTTCTCAGGAAGGCAGCTCAAATGGTGCAGGAGCAAATCTCCCTGGGGGCCAGCCTGAGTCTGCTGGAGACACAACTGGCCCGGCTCCAGCAGAGCAAGGCAAAGGCCAAGCAGTGCTGGTGTGTCCCCAGCTGCAAAGCAACCCAGGAACTGGGACACAACCTTTCAGGGATTCAGAGAGCCCATGCAGGTCTGGGGCCGTGGAGTGGCGGCAGGGCTCTGGGAACGAAGCGCACTCCTGGCAGCAGCTCCAGGCTCCTGCCTCCTCCAGGGACTCAGCTGCCCTCAGGGGAGAGCAGCAGGAGGTCGGGAGAGGGGCAATCCTTTCTGGTGGCATCTGTCTGGCACCAGAGCTGCAGGGTTGCCCTCCTGATTCCAACGGGCTGGTTTAGAGCAGGGGGAGGCAGAGGGAAGCTGGGCTCCAGGAGGGCTTCTCCTGGAGCAGGCAGAAGGGGATGCCTCTGCCAACAGCACCAGCCACCATCATGAGGGCCCTGGGCTTGCTCTCAGAGCAGAGTCCTGGCAATGTCACCAGAGAATTTCATGAGCTCTTTGCAATGCTTGCAGAGACCTGAGTGCCACCCAAGTGACCCCGCAGACGCTGCTGCAGCTGCTGCAGACCACAGTGAGCTTGGAAACCCTGTGAGTGTGTGGGACTGAGCCCCAGCCGCCAGCAGGCTCTGAGTGCTGGGCCAAGGGCTCTGCTGGGGAAACAAATCCATGTGCCACAAAACCAGAACAAGCCCAGTAAGCTCAAGAGTTGCTGTTTCCTTCTGGGAACGTGCCAAAACTCACCAGCAGCTCAGAGGCAGAATTTCACCTTTTGGGTGACTTGCTGCAGGTCTCTCAAAGCAGAGTTTGAACTCCAGGCGGGTGCATTTCTGTGGCACATGGTAATTTGGGAGCAGTTCCACTTTCCAGGTTAAAATTCCCTTTTCAATGTTTGGCATTGGGAGTCAGGGGCCTTTCCCTGAGCTGTGGCACACAGTGAAGCACAAGCCCCGTGCGTGGTATCCGTGTGTTCCCTGAGCTGGGCTCTGAGCCACGGACTGGGTGGGCAGGTGTTCCTGCAATAATCCCCTCTTGTCTTCAGGCAAGTGCCCAAGGAGACGGCCTGCTGCCTGTGCCAGGAGCGTCCCCGGCCCGAGAGCCCCTGCAGGACCATCCAGTTCCTGTGCGAGAAGCTGTGCAGCAGCAGCGCCCCGCAGTGCGGTTGGTGTCCGGAGGGGCTGGGGGGAGCTCAAATCTGCCACTTCTCTGGAGCCTGGGGAGATGCTGCAGCAGCGCCCCGTGCTGGGGCGGGTGGGGCCTGATTTCCCCTTGGAGTTCAGGCCTTGGACAAAAGCCCTTGGGATGGAAAGCTCCTGGTGATTGTCCCTATCTTGTGTGTCACATACTGTGTGGAGAAGGAACAGTTCACTGGGCCCACCAAAGCTACGAATTTCCTACCCAGAGCATGCCCCCAGGCAAGGAAAGGAGGAATGCCCCGTGCCCTTCCCTGGTGCTGGAAGGCGAGGTCTGCTCATAAGTCCCCCAAATTTCCCTAAAAGCCTGGTTTCTGTGCCACCCCACTGGCCACTGCAGGACAAAGGGCAGGGCCCCTGCTGTGCTCTGCAGGGTGAACACCAAGCACCGTCATGCCCTCGTTGGCCTGTGCAGGGGGAGCAAAGCACCGTGCTGCTCCAGCTGGGCACAGGGCACAGCGCATCCTGTTCACAGCAGGGCCAGGCTGCACTTGTGCAGACAGATACAGCCAGGCTGCCAAGGGCCCCAGGGAGCTGGCTTCTCTCACTGGCTCAGCCCCAGGTTTCCCACAGCACAGTCCCAGAGCTCTGGTGCCCATGGGGATGTGTTTCATGGTGTAAGAGCTTGAGCTGCTGCTCTTGGGAATGGCCCCGGAGCAAAGGAGTCCCTGGGCTTTTCCTCCCCTGCCAGTCTGTGCCCCCGTTGCAGTGCTGGTCCTTCCTCTGGGGTCTCTGCCTCTTCACTGGCTCCTGTGGAGCAACCCAAGCCTGCTCATCAGGAGCTGTGGGAACCTCTCTGACAGCAAACCCATTCCCCAGGGATGTTTTCCTCCCATACAAACAGAGCCCCAGGAGACAGCAGGAAAATGCCAGCTCTCTGCTTTGCCCTGAGGGGATAATGGCATGGATTGAAGGGCTCTTCTGCTCCCCACAACATATCCCCCACTCTGCTCTCGTGCTGCCTGGCCTTGAGATGAGCTCCTGCTGCTCAGGGTAACCTCTGGTCCTGTGTTTGTGCCCAGCTGCTGATCTGCTCTCTTGGTGTTCTCCAGCTCACACAACTCTGCTGCAGACATGGGGAGAAATAATGGACATGGAACAACGCAGAGAGCTGAACACCAGCCCCATGTTGAGCCTCAAGCCCATGGAGCCTTCACTGGCAGATCATGGAACTGTAACGCTTGTGGTTGCCCTGACCCTGAGCGCTGAGGGTGATGTCAGCAGCCTGGATAGCTCCAGAACAAATTCATATTCCCCTCAGCATCTCTTGGGGCACGAAGGCAAAACAAGTGCTGGTGACCTGAGGGCCAAGGTCAAGAAGAAGCTGCACAAGGATGAAAGCATCAAGACTGCAAAAATCACTGTCCCACACCAGCCCCAGCCTGTCAGGCTGAAGCACGTGGTGGAAAAGACACCCTCAAGCTGGCATGAAGAGAAGATGGAGTCACGTTTATACCGGCAAGGATTAAAGCCCTCAGCTGTAGCTGGTGGGTTAAAACACGCTGACGATCCCTCCCGCTCTGGACAACAGAGAGATGAGGAGGAAGATCCAGCTCCCAAGAAGTACAACACCAGGACCCACAAACGGCAAAAGAAGAATGTCCGCCAGTATTGGGTTGGACATAATCGGCTTTTCTACCAGGTGCTGAGCCCTGTGAAAGTGGAGCAAAGGTCCAGATCTGTCGAGGGTCTAAACTGGAACCTGGATTTTCTCTCGGCCCCGTTGGTTCCGAGCCCCCCCACTGTGAGCAGCAGAGGAGGAGCCACGGCTGAAGAGAAGCATTCCTTCATAGGGCTGATCATGCCTGACACCACAGAGGAGGAAGCCTCCATGCTCCTCAATAAACCTGTGAGACCCCAAAGTCCAGACCTTGCGCCACTTCTGAAAGAACTGGAAACCAATGTTGATCATCATCAGCAGTTGCTGGAGGTACACAAAGGCCTGCAGGCATTCATGGCCCATGTGGAGCGAACCCTGAAGAGGGAGTGCAGCCTGCCCCAGCTCAAGCAGGCGTGTGCCAAGATGGTCACAAAGACCAGGCTGCTTCTAAAGCTGCTCAGAGAGAGGCAAGAGAACCAGGGAGCCTATGATCCAATGGAGCAGTGTCGTCTGCAAGAGAGCATGATAATTCACATGGCCTTGGGGAAGGACAAGGAACTCACAGGGAAGGTAGGAGAGCTGCAGGGCACTGCTGCATGTGTCCTTCTGGGCAAAGGAGAATGGAAGGATCAATGCTCTTAGCCACATGTTCGTCCTTCCTTTCCTCACAGCAAAAACTGGAGGTTGTGGTGTACGTGATCACATTTCTGGCTTTGCTGTTTTTCTTCGTCTTCGTTTTGCTGATACTGAAGTGTGTCTCCCACGTAAGTGAATATCTTGTTTGACACACAGCTGTCTGTCTTGTAGCTGGAGTGGCCAGGTGACGAGCCCCATGTGCCACTGCAGATGGCCCTGCATGTGCTGGGTACCACAGGAGATGTTTTTCCAAGCTTGAAGCTAGTGGCAGCATCCGCAGCACTCAGCTCAGCAGGATCCAGCCTGCCTGGGGGGGGCTTGTCCTGCCTTCTGTCCCAGCTCTCCCCAGCTTTGCTTTGCTCTCCCGCCTTCAGCCGCACAGCAATGAGAGCCCATTCCCCTTGTTTTGGATCCCCTCCTTCTGCGTGCTGGCCACACCCTTGGGCATCCTCGGCTTCTTGGGATGTGTCTGTCTGGGACATTTGTCCAGTGGCTGCTTCAGAGTGGCTCCAGCAGTCCCTCTCCCTCTGCCACTCCCTGCCACTCCTTAGCTTTGCACTTCCCCCTTCAGCTCTGCCACCAGAGCATGCACCTGGTCCTACCTCACCCCAGGTGTCATTTCTGCCAGCCCCAGTGGCAGTGGCAGTGCCTGGCTCCAGCACTCGGTGTAGAGTTTTCTCATTCCAAGGAGACCTTCCTGGATAGCTCTTTGGATATCAAAGGAAGAGGCTTTGCAGTAGCGCTTCTAAAACATCCCAAGGCCCCTGTAGCTTTCCAGGGTCAACACTTTTGTGTTCCAAATGTCTCCTGTGAGCACAAGAGCTCTGGGTGGGGGGTGGGAAGGGGAATGGCCGGTGTCCTCCTGCAGAGGCCTCGGCACTGGTGTCCCCGTGGTGCTGGCTTGGAGCTGCACAAGCAGCATTGTGCCCTCTGCACCCTTGAGGTTTTCACCTCCTCCTCCTTCCCTTGGCCCTCCCTCACTCCTGCCTGGCTCCCAGGCTGATGGTTGCATTGCTGAACCTGCTGCTGAAGGGCTGCTGTCATGGAGCAGAATCACCTTCTCAAGGAGGTTTAATGCACGTGCATGAAAGGCACCTTTGTCAAATATGGCTCAGAATAAGCTTAAAATAGTGGCAGAGTGTGTAAGACAAGAAACACAGAGGTCGGGGAGGAATTTCTCCATGGAAAGGGTGGTCAGGCCTTGGAAGGAGCTACCCAAGGAGGTGGTGGACTGCCCATGCCTGCAGGGGTCCAAGGAACGGCTGGAGGCGGCACTGAGTGCTGTGGCCTGGCTGCCAAGGTGGGGAGCGGGCACAGGATGGACTCGCTGAACCCGGAGGTGTTTTCCATCGTCCGAGACTCTGAGGCTCCGTGACTCCGTGGCCAGGAGTGGAGGCCGCCCTGCCCCAAGCGCTGCCGGAGCCGCCCCGGCCCGAGCTGTCGGCCCGCGCGTTTCCCCTCAGGCCGGGGCGGCCGCTGCCGGAGGCGCTGCCCGGAGCCGGAGCTGCCTGTGCGGCGGAGCGGCCGCGCTTCCCGGCCGGGCCGGGGCGCCTGTGTGGGCGCTGCTTGCGGGGCCCTGGCGGCCTTGCCAAAGCTGCCCGCGGCTCCCTTTGCACGGCGGTGGCTGCCGGTGCCGGCGCGCTGAGGCGGAGCTGCCTCCCCTCAGGCTGCCAGCGCTTCCCGCCGTTGGCGCTGCGGCTCCCTCAGGCTCTCCCGGCGGCCATCCCGACTGTGCCCGGCTTTCGGGAAGCTCCCCGCGCTCTCCCGGCGCCAGGCGGGCTTTGGCCCTGGCTGGATGCCGGCTGCCCACCAAAGGCGCTGTCACCGCTCCGCGCAAGTGGAGAGGAGAGAAAAGGCAGCAGAAGGCTCATGAGTTCACAGAAAGAGAGGAAGAAATCCCTCCCTGGTCACCCTCACGGACACAACGGAGGGAACATGGGGATATTAATTCCATTTATTACCAACAAAACCAGAGCAGGATAATGAGAAGCAAAAGAAATTTCAACAGCACCCCTAGGCCCAAAGCCATGCCAAAACCTGACCACAAAAACCCAGTACAAATGGGAATGGCTGCACAGTGACACAGAGCAGGCTTAGATCAAATGTTCAGGAGAAATCCTTCCCTGTGTGAGGGGTGAGGCCCTGGCACAGGGTGCCCAGAGCAGCTGTGGCTGCCCCTGGATCCCTGGCAGTGTCCAAGGCCAGGCTGGACGAGGCTTGGAGCACTCGCGGATAGTGGAAAGTGTGCCTGTGCATGGCAGGGGTGGCACTGGATGTGCCTTTGGGTCCCTTCCAGCCAATCCATTCCATGATTCCGCAGATTGATGGCTCTGAGACAGAGTCATTTGTGACACCATGGCCTGCGAGCTCTGATGCCAAGCACCACGACTGTGACGCAGGAACTGCCACAGCTGCACCTCAGGGCTGTGTCCCAGGTGACTGCAGCCAGTCCTGCCTCGCCATGGACCTGGTGACGCGTCTCGTGCGCGCTCTGCTCCTGCTGACCCTGCTGCTGGCAGTGGCTCCCTCGCCAGGAGTGGCCGAGGAGCTCTGCCCAGAGCCCTGCCGCTGCCCGGGCCATGGGCGGCTGAACTGCCGCCACACCGGGCTGGCCACCGTGCCCCCGGCCAGCCGCCGCCGAGCCCTGGCCGTCCTGTGAGTCCCGCGGCCCCACAGAGCCCTGCAGCTGCCCCTCCTCGGCTCCCTGTGTCTGCAGAGCCCACCTGGGACACCCGGGGGACTCCCTGGCCGGAGACAAGGGGGGGTTTGGGGGCCTGAGCTCAGCATGGGGGTGAAGCCAGGCTGGGCACGCTGTGCCTTCTCCAGGCAAAGCCCAATTCCAGCTCAGCAGCGGAATGGCAGGGAAATGGGTTTTCCTGAGGGGGCACCGAGCCTTTTGTTTCTTTGCAGAGATTTCACCGGCAACTCCATTGCTGCTGTTGGAAAACAGGCCTGGAAGGACTACCCATGGACTGAGACCTTGTAAGTGGCCTGTACCAGTTCAAAAGTCAGGAGTTTGGGGATTTTCCATCCTTTGGTCTGGGGATGGGATCAGCAGCCCCCACAGTACCCGCTTCCATCCTTTCCATTGGAGTTCAAAGCTCGGTGGCTCTGCAATGAGGGGTGTGAACCAGCTCAGCTTTCCCAGCATGGCAAGAATTACCATGAACCTCTTGCAGCCAGGGCACCATCCCTGTGTCTGTCTGCCCAGGGATCACGCTGTGGTCAGCTTCAGCCGGCCAGGAGTAAGGGCCTGCTGTGGCCAGGAGTGGGGACCAGCCCTGCAGTGTCCCAAAGAGATGCTTCAGTCAAGCTGCTGCAGGAGATTTTCCCGTGACAATGGCATTTGCTGCTGGCCAGTGGCCACTGTCACAATGTCCCTGTGTCCCCTTGCAGAGTGCTCAGGGACAATGAGCTGCGGACCGTGAAGAGCCATTCCCTGGAGGGGCTGTTCCTGCTGAAGCACCTGTAAGCACCGTGCCCTGCCCATAGCCTGGCGGGGTTGTGTGTTTCAAACACATCGCATTTCCTGGAGCCCCGGGAGATGAACTCTCAATCGAGAGCTTTGGGCCCGCCAGGTATGTCGTTTTTGGGGCAACCATCTTCCTTTTCTCAGCTGAAATCAATCCGAGCAGGGAGAGCACCTCCTGCACGCCTCCCTGGCCAAACCTCCCTGCTTATTTTCCTCTTATTGCAATGAAAGATGTATGCTAGTGTCATTCCAAATAATTTGATGTGTTGAAGGTATGGGTGCTAACGTCTTTGGAATGGGTCCTAATATCTCTGCTCTGATTTTCAAGCCAGAGGTTTCTTGCAGAGCCTAGACAGCTTGGATTATAAGGTAGAGAGGGTGTGCACAAGGCTGAATTGGGATATAACAGTAGGTTCCGTGTGGGATATGTGGTAGGCACTTCGGGAAGTCTGCACCTTCCCAATACTCAGCCAGTGGGGACAGGAAGAGGGCATTGTGTGGCAGGGAGTTTGGGATAAAAGGATGTCTGCATCCTCTGATTCCCACAGAGAGAAAACCTCGCAGGCGTGTGCCCCGGTGGACTCTCTCTCTTCATTTGAATACAGTGGAAGGACTCCTCTGTCTCCTTTTTGGATGTAAACCTCTGCCATTTGTGGATTTTCCTGACATTTTTCATGTTGTCTGTAAAACTGCAACAGAAATGGAGGAAAAACAAGTACAGGGAGGCAGAGGGTGTAGAGCAGGTAAGGGCAGGGAGGAGATGCCCATTCTGCTCCTCTGCCTGCACCACCTGCTCTTCCTCATCTCTCCAAATCCTTCCCTTCCATGGCAGTTTCCAGGGTTTGCCTGAGCTCAGCGAAGACGAATTGCTGTTGGTTCAATACATCATGGACATCCTTACTAAAAAAGAGGAATTGCAGAAACAAATGCAGAAAGAGAACATAGATGTCTCTCAGGAAGAGATAAAATGTGAAGAACTTGAGTGAGGGGAAGACGACAGATGCCCGCACTTCTTCTCCAGCTCTTGTACCTACATAGGAATTGCTGAAACTTTCCTTTGGTTCTAATCCCTGACTGTTATTCCCTTACCTATTTCCTTGGATCCCAGTTCTTGCCTTGGAGGCTATTTCGTTATTGATATTTCTTTGACTCTCATTGAATCTTACTTCCTTCACAGTTCTTTCCTTGGAGGTTATTTCCTAATAAATTCTGGTTTTGTGCAGCCAGAGTGTCCTGTGAGTGGGGAGAAATATCTGTGTATGTTCAGGGCTGTGCACATGTTTTTGTGTGTATGTGTGTGTGCTCTGTGTCTGGTGCCAGAAGCTGGACTCACTTTTCACTTAGCAAGGATTAAACCCCTGGGATGGAGCTGGTGGATCAAACCCCCCTGACGATGAAAACCCCCTTGAATACAATTTTCCTTGTTATTCCCCTTTTTGCTGATGTATTTGTAAAAGCAGCTTCTCTTCTCTCTTGCCGAGTTGTTTAGCTTGAACAAAAGGAGGATCAGGGGGGACCTTCTGGCTCTCCCTGACATGAGGGGCAGCCTGGAGGGCAGTTGGGCTCTGAGAGAGCAGGGACAGGAGGAGAGAAATGGCCTTGGGTTGTGCCAGAGAGGTTTAGGCTGGGCTTTAGGAAGAATTTCTTCACAGAAGCATTAAACATTGGAATAGACTGCTCAAGTGGTGGAGTCCTGTCTGAGGAGGTGCTTGAGACAAGAGTGGTTGTGGCACTCTGTGCTCTGGGCGAGGGGACAGGTGGGGATGGGTACAGCTTGGACTTGATGATCTGGGAGGGCTTTTCTGACCTCACTGACCCTGTGATTCTGCTACCATGGCTGGAGCCTGCCCTGCCCCAGCTGCTCAGTCCTCTGCCAGGGCCTCCCCCCCCTCACAGTGAGGAAATCCTCCTCAATATCCCATCTAACTCTGGGGAAGCCACTCCCCCTCATCCTGTCCCTCCAGCCCTTGTCCCAAATCCCTCTCCAAATCTCCTGGAGCCCCTTTAGGCCCTGGAAGGGGCTCTGTGAGCTCTCCCTGGAGCTTCTCCTCTCCAGATGAACACCCCCAGCTTCCTCAGGCTGGCTCCAGAGGGGCTCCAGCCCTCAGAGCAGCTCCATGGCCTCCTCTGTGCTCACTCCAGCAGCTCCACGTCCTTCCTGTGTTGGAGACCCCAGGGCTGGAGGCAGCTCTGCAGGTGGGGTCTCAGTCTCACCTGAGCAGGGCAGAATTCCCCCCTCACCCTCTGGTCACACTGCTGGGGATGGTGAAAATTTCATATTTTCATGCATTTATAAGCAAATAGAATATAGAAATTGCCCCATCAGGGATTTACCTTCACAGAGGCCAGGTTCCCTAGTCACTCCCTTATGAATCACCACATCTTCCCACTTGGAGTTCTCCAATTCCTGTGTCCAGACACTGGATTTTGCTTTACCTTTGCCTTTGTGGTTCAAGCTCAGCCACAGCCAGGTGATTTCTCCTGTGGCAAATCACCCTTTTGCTCTCTGTATTGTTAAACAGGCTACATTTCTCTCATTTCAAGAGAGATCTCACATCATTCCTGTGGCTCATCCCTGAGCTTTTCTTTTTGCAAAGCAAGGTCAAAATACCTGGGCAGGAGTTTGTTGTGAAATAAGACACCCCCTTCTGTTCATGATTTGGTGAGCTTGGTGCCCCTTCCCATTGCTTGAGCTGGCTCAGATGTTCATTCATTACCAGGTTACAAAATCTTATTTTATTTAATAGAAAACATGTTTGAAAGTAGAAAGAACCTTTGTTTTACGTAATGTTAATGCCGCGACTACTTGGGGTTCGACACCTGTGGTTCACAAGGCTCTTTGGCTCAACAGATTTATTAGAAGACTTATTTTTTTTCTTCTTAGAGAAATACTTTTCCTGTGCCTGTGCAAATGAGTCCCACAGCTACTCCTGCTGGTAAGACACCTTCCACCTCCAGTTCTCTCAGAGCAGCTCTGGGCTTCACAGGGGCTCCTGCAGGGAGGGTTCATTCCTTTTGTTGTTCTGGAAGTGCTGCACACATCTGATACTCTAAATAATCCTGCAGCTCTGCTAGTTCCAGATATAGCTGACCTCAATAAGCTGACAGGAAAACACCTCATTTCCAAAACCAGCATTTATTTTGGGGCTTGATTTTAGGACCATTTAGGTTTATTGCCCATTTCTGTTGCTGTTACGTATTTGGAGGAGAAGCAGACATTGGATGTGACGCACATGGTGTCTCATAACATTAAGCGTTCATCCCTAATAAAACACTGCAAAACTTTTGGAAACGATGAAGACAGAGCTGCTTTAATTCAGTGGCACCATTAAAACTGAGATCAAACAAAACGTCTTCTTTGAGGTCAAACTGTTCCAAAGACAATTCATTGGCCTGGGAGAGAAATCAAGTGTAAATTCTTCTGTACAACATGTTTTAGTTTCATCCCTATGCACATATTTTTGTTATATATAAGGGGCAGCTTCCCCAGAATTTACCACTTGGAAATGTTTCTGCTTTAGGAGGACTGACTGACATCACAAGGCAATGAGCCAGAAGGACGCCCAGTCACTCTCACCCCGAGCAAGTCCTTCCGAACTCCCATCTGTTCCCCTTTCCATTGGGCTGGATGTTGCCTTGTGGAGGGCAGCTTCTGAATTCCCTCCCACCCTGTCCCAAGGGAAGTGGGCAGGCAGAGAGCTGAGGGATGGTTCTGCAGGAGGAGAGCTTTCTGTTTGACTCTGCTGCTCCCCTCCCTTGGGGCAGTACTGGCCAGGTCAGCTCTCTGTGGCTTTGGAAGGGGGTGGAGAGCAGGGCCTGCAAGGGGGAGTGTGGAGAGACAGCAAACCAGCAGAAATCCCATCTTCTCAACTGACAAACAAAAAAATCTGATCGGTATTGGTTGTGTCACACCCTAAAATGCTGGGGTTTTGCTGCTGCTCTTCAGTAAGGATCCGTGCCCAGGGACAGCAGGTGTCAATGTCACCACAGGGAACAGGGTGTCACAAGGGTGGGCAGACACTGCTCCAGGCAAACTGCTGGAGGAGTCAGAACCACGGAATAGCTTGAGCTGGGAGGGACCCCCAAGGATTGTCCAGTCCCTCCTCTGGCCCTGCACACCCCAACAATCCCACCCTGGGCATCCCTGGGAGCTCTGGCAGCCTGGGGACAGGGATCATTCCCTGAGGAGCCTGGGCAGTGCTCAGGGCTGGCTCACGGCAGGACCAGCTCCAGAGAAGCCAGGGCCACCCTGGACTTGGCTCCTTCCAAGCAGACAAGAAAATTCAAACCTTCCTTTTTGTGGGACAAATGGAAGCACATCAGGGTCTCAGGAAATGGCACCACAAGGACAAGCAGTGATGGAGCTGAGCATTGGCAATGAGTTAAAACAACTGAGGGGATTTGGGGACACCTCTGTGTGCCCTCATTTCAGCTGCTTCCATAACAAAACATGACCCTGCAGGGCCAGGGCTTCCCTTGCTGTCAGCTTTTCCTTTGCCATGAGGTTTGTGTTGAGAAGTGCCTGCACCTGCTGAGGTGAGTGGGCTCTGGGCACAAAACTGAGCCTCCCCAGGGAAGCTGTGGTGTTCCCAAATACAGGACAGGAAAATCCTCTGCTCAGGGCTTGTGCCAAGGCTGGCACCAGCACCGACCTCGTGAGCACCACCAACCAAGACCACCTTGGACTCAGCACCTTCCAAATTCACCCCCCAGCCCCAAATCTGCCTCTCAGTCCCAAATCTACCTGCAAATTCCTTCCAAGCCACAAATTCACTCCCCTCAGTCCCAATTCTGCCCCAACCCTAAGTCCAAGCCCTAATTCATCCTTCCAGCCCCAAATCCACCCCCATCCCCAAATTGCTGTTCAGCTGCAGATCCACTCCCCAATCCACCCTCACAGCCCCAAATCCTTAACATCCAGCTCCAAATCCACCACCCAGTCCCAAATCTACCCCTAAATCTCCCCCAAAGCCACAAATCCATCCCCCTCAGACCCAGTTGTGCCCCACCCCATATCCACCCTGAACCTCCAAGTCTATCCCCAAATCCAACCTCCCAGCCCCAAATTCTCATCCCCAGTCCCAACTCCACCCCAAATTCCCCCCAGCTCCAAATTCAAGCAAATTCTCAGATCTAAATCCCCCCTCCTCAGCCCCAAATCGCACCTCCCCCCTGGCATCTCGTCCCTCCCAGCCCCCCGAACATCCCGTGCCCCCCAAAAGCCAGACTCGTGTCGGCAGTAGCGGGTTTTATTCTCCAGTTTCTTCTCCGAGGAGCGGGGCAGGCTCAGAGGGCGCAGCTCCCCTCTCCGTAGCGCCGGCACCTCATCACCTTCAAGTAGGTCTCCACCTTGTGCAGGTCCTTTTTGAAGCACGACAGCAGCCCGTAGTTCTTGACCAGCGCGTCCTCGCCGCGCAGGTGGAGCTCGAATTTCTCGTAGGTGGGTTTGAGCACCTGCGGACCCCTCGGGCTCCGCTCCTCCAGCTCCTGCGGGACAACGGGGACATTCCGGGAGAGGCGGGGCCGGGCAGGGGCGTCTGCCAGGGACAAGCCTCCTGCCGAGCTCTGGGACAGGTCAGGGGGATTCCCCCCCGCTCCTAAATGGGATTTCAGATGTGGTTTTAGGTGTGTGGCAGGACGCGCAGGTGGAGGTGGTGCCGCGGGGTGATGCCACATTGATCGTGCCAGGGACACACACGGGGCTGTGGGGAGGCAGGAGTGTCCTGGGGGCCTTAAAATAAAGGGAAAATCACAGAGAAATACTGCAGCCCCTCCAGCCAAAGGGATGGGGAACTGCACAAATAATTCTGTCTTTCCCCACCTTCCCAAAGCTCTGATCCAGCCCCACATCTCCACCTGGAGATCTGTACTCAGCCACCCCCCCTGCTCTGCTCAGCACCAAAATGGTTTTGGTGAAATAAAAAGTGTCATAAATTGGACATGAATGAATGTCCAAAAATGAATATTTGTGTAATTTCTGTGTGTGGCTCCCCAATGCCCAAACACATATAGAATGCAGAGCAAAATCTGCACTGGTCCTGACTCCTTTGCCTTCTTACTCCAGCACAGAAGTTCTGTGTGTGCTCACAGGGCCTGACTTGCAAAGTTATTTAACTGCTAGAAGATGTAAATAATGGCCCAGACTCATTTCTCACAGCTACAGCTTCAGGGTGATTCTGGCAGATAAACTTATAGAATAAGCATAACTGAAGGGTGTCCTGGCAGATAATGGGTGATTTAATTTAAAACAACAAACCCAAAATTAAGAAGACTTTAAAGGGGCTTTAAAAGAGAGAGAGAGTGACATGGAGAAATGGTTTTAAACTAAAGGAGGGGACATTCAGGTAAAGTCTCAGGAAGGAATTCATCCCTGTGAGGGCGAAGAGTCCCTGGCACAGGGTGCCCAGAGCAGCTGTGGCTGCCCCTGGATCCCTGGCAGTGCCCAAGGCCAGGTTGGACAAGGCTTGGGGCAGCCCGGGACAGTGGGAGGTGTCCCTGCCATGGCAGGGGTGGCACTGGGTGGGCTTTAAGGTCTCTTCCCACCCAAACCATTCTGGGATTCTCGGACAAGATCTTCCTTGGAGAGAACACCCTCCAGCTCTCAGCTTGGAGTGTTGTGTTAAAGGAAGAGGGAAACATCAGAGCAAATCCTTCCCTGCACAAAAACATGTTTGTAAAATGTTGTGAGGCTTCAAACCTTGCAAAATTTGCCTGTTTCAAAGTACTTTGCCTGGAGATACAAGAAACAATGTGCTGCTGTTTGTCCGATGTTGGGAATTCCTTGGTGCTGGGTTTGGAAAGATTTTGGATTGGCATGTTGTGGTTCCTGGTGGAATCTGCTCCCTGAGGGGTTGTGGTAACACCTGTCGTATGTTCCTACCCTCCTCAGTGGTGGGACCTGTGCACTGTGGGTCATGATCTTGTTATCTAAAGGGAAGCAAAGGATTCCCTGTGGAATTCAGGGAGATTTCTCAAGGTCTGTGGATGCCTGAAAGTGCCCCATGCCTTGAAGATCTCTGTTATTCCACAGTCATGCTGGGACTTACCCTCATCAGAGCTTGGATCCCTTCTTCCAGGTCCTTTAGCTTTTCATACACCCTGTCTGAGGTGCCAAAAACCAAGTTGTTTGGGAACACCTTGCTCAGGTACTGCACTGGGGTCAGCCAGGACTGGATGAGAACCAGGGAAAACCGGAGAAGCTCCATGTCCTGAAATTGAGGCAGGAAAGGGTCAAAGCTGAGTAGGTGTGGTGTTTGGTGGAGTGTCCTGCTCCCTCTGGAACAGCTTGGAGTGACCCAGAGAGGGACACTGCTCCTGCAGTTCCAGTTTGCAGGCTGAGGGCACCACACAGCCCCAGGTCCTGTGCAGACAGCAGTGTTCTCATGCTGGAGCTGGGAATATGATTTATAGTGTAACCCAGAAGAGTCTGCAGGGTTTAAACAGCAAAGAAGAGAGAGGAGGGTGAAAACACCAAAGGTCTCACAGGTGGAAACCCTCTGATCTTGCAGTGGAGACTGCACAGACAGGTCTGTGCCTGCCTCAGGTGAGAACTCACCGATTTCTGCTGGGCATCCTCCTTCCCCGTGGGAGCTGGGATGGTTTCTGAGTAGCAGTAGGCTACCTGGGAGTTTTTGTTGGTGTGCCTTTGGTCCTCTGGGATGTAGCTGCGTTCCTGTGGAGACATCCCAGATACACTCAGGTCTGCTGCCCATGGGCTGGAGAAGAGCACTGAGAATTCCCAAGCTGTCCTGCACGGTTCCTCTTTGCAAGGAATAAATGGGAGACAGGAGGTGCCTCCGGACAGGGTGGAGAGCTGGGAAATAGGAGTTTGTGTGTTGGCACAACAGCTGCCCTGAAGGTCTCCCTCTCCCTAGGGCAAGGGGTTGCTCTTCAGTAAGGGCCAGTTATGCCCAGGGCAGCAGGTGGCTCAGTGTCACCAGAGGGAACAGGGTGTCACAAGGGTGGCAGACACTGCTCCAGGCAGCCTGCAGGAGGAGGAGGAACAGAACACACCTGGGACAGGTCCTCCCAAGGAGGAGATGATCCCCAGAGACAGCCTGTGCCAAAGGGACAGCCCGTGCCAAAGGGACAGCCTGTGCCAAAGGGACAGCCCGTGCCAAAGGGACAGCCTGTGCCAAAGGGACAGCCCATGCCAAAGGGACAGCCCGTGCCAAAAGGACAGCCTGTGCCAAAGGGACAGTCCGTGCCAAAGGGACAGCCTGTGCCAAAGAGACAGCCCATGCCAGCTCCTGGGTAGTAGCAGACACTTGCTGGGTTTAAGCACTCAGACCCTCCCAGGGACAAAGGTGACCAACACAGAGAAATCTTGTGAAATATCTGTGTCACCTCCCAGCTACCCCTGTGCAGGGGCCTGGACACAGGTGGAAATGGCCCCAAGGAGGCATCAGAGAGGTGACAGTGTCCAGGCTGGTGGGACACAACCTGCCCTATCCTGTTACGGTTCCTTCTCCTCCCTGAGAGCTGGCAAAGACACCAACACCTGGGAATTTTCTGGGAAGTTTTACAGTCCTGGAGCCATCAAGGAAACACCATGAGGTGCCCTCAGGCCACAGCACTCACAAACTCCTTGTAGGTCTCGGCAGCCAGGAGGTGAAGGTGCTGAGCCCTCAGCACAGCGTTGGCAAACAGGCTGGACAGGGGCACGGCCGGGAAGGTGGCAGCTGCCTGTGGCCACTGCAGTCCCAGGGTGATCACAGCAATGGCCAGAGGAGAGAGCCAGGACCCTGCAAAGTGGAGAGGAAGGTGTTGGGAGTCCTTGGGACTGTGCTGAGGAGGAGGTGGCCCCTGGGAATTCATTCCCAGCCTGTTCTGCCCGTGCTGGATCCATGCTGACCTTCTGTGGTGCCCTGTTGGACACAGGATGGGCTCAGCTCTCCCCAAAATTGAGGGAGACCCTTTCACTGGACCTGCTCTTGGGGCTGGGGCTGCTCCCAGTGAGACCAGCAGCATCTTCCTGGCTGGAATTGTGGTTGCTCCATGAAAACTCAGGGGTGTCCCTGTGGTTTTCCCTGACATACTCATGTTTTCCCTTAGGCCTTGTCTCTGGTCTCACTGGTGGCATCACCTGTGCTGTGACCAGCTGCTTTTGGTCCCTGGGTCACACCTTTAGGATTTGGTGATTTTGGTCAAGCCTAAAGGTTTTCAGCCCATGACATCCAACACAAATGTCCACCTGTGCTCACACAGACCACAAATCTCATCTGAAACAAAGACCCTTAGGAGGAGGAATGCCCTGGAGCCTACAGGACTTGGACATTATTAGACATCATCCTCATCCCTGTCTGAAGTTTGGAATATGAGTTTTATTATCCCTGCCAACATTTATGGTAATGGTAACTATTACAACTGGATTGATCTTGTTCTTTAAGCTCACAACACTCTCCTTGCCCACTTTAGGTTAAAGATTAATTAGTGGATTAGAGTCATACTTCAGGGAAAGGTTTTCTTTTTCATGGATTTAGAAATTGGCATATTTTAATTTAGGAATGGTAAGAGTGTGTGTAGCCCACCACAGAACCACCCCATCATCATTATCTCCTGTCACCCTACACACCCAGCACTGGAAATCCTTTAAAACCGAAATAAAATGTACCTGGAGCCATTTCTGCTGGTGAGTTGCTCAGGTGTGGCTTGGTTGGGAATGTTTCCTTCTTTCACCTGGTGAAGGAAACTGTGGAGCCCCTCTTTATATAGCAGGGGGTCTGTTTAAAATGGATCTGTGTGTCCATGATTACAACAACAGCTCTGCACCTTCCCCCTGCATACATGCATAAGTGTTCACAGTGGTGCTACCTCATCCCAGGCATTTTCACAGATGTGCAGCTTGGGGAGCTTTGTTTACCTCAGGATGAGACCAGTGCTCCATGATTTCACCATGTTCTCCTGTTTATTGCAATTAAAAGTTTCCTCATCACAGCAAGACCCAAATCAGATCATGGTGAGATATGTTGTGTTCTCCTGATGTTCCTGCCTGGCTCTGCAGCCTTGCCCCACGGGACTGACCACCCTGGGACATTTCTGGCTTAAAGCAAGTGGCACCAGGAGAGGTTTAGGTTGGATATTAAGGAAAAGTTCTTCCTGAAAGGGGTGTCTAGCCCTGGCACAGCTGTCCATGGCAGCGGTGGAGTCCCCATCCCTGGAGGGTTTTAAGGCTGTGTGGATGTGGCACTTGGGGACATGGGTTAGTGGTGGCCTTAGTGGTGCTGGAGGAATGGTTGGACTGATCTTAGAAACCTTTTCCAACCTAAAGGTTTCATAATTTTGTGATCTTTTCCTCTCTAGTATTTGTGGGGATAGAGCTGGCTGGATGTTGTCAGATGAATCCTATTTCTGCCAAGGAATTTCTGCCAAGGAAATCTTCCAATTTCTCCCAAAATGTCAAAAATTCAGCAAATACTTTTGCTGAGCTGGTTTGTCACTGGTGTGACAGGGAGCTGTCCTGCCCTGGTGCTGGTTTGGATTCCAACCTGCCCACTGCAAATCCAGAGCTCTGGGAGCTTTCTCTGATCCTCAGCTGGACAAGGCTCTGGGAAAACCTGGTCATGAGCATCTTCCTGCTCCTGCCTCAGATGCAAACATGAAATACTGTGGGATTAAGGAGAGGTATAGTGGGAAAAAGAGATAGGAGGGATCAGAAGAGGAGATGGGGAAGGGAATCAGAGAATCATGGAGTAGTTTGGGTTGAAAGGGACCTTAAAGCCCATCCAGTGCCATCCCTGCCATGGGCAGGAGCACCTTCCACTGTTCCAGGCTGATCTAAGCCCTATCCAGCCTGGCCTTAAAGAAGAGAGGACACAGCCCACCCATCCCTGCTTTTGAGAAAAACAACAAAGAACCTGGGATGGGCAGCTCCAGGGGGTATTTAAAGGACTTTTACTCCACATAAAGCCCATATTGCCCCAAACCAGACTGGTTTCGCCTTTGTCTGCTGTTCAGGGGGTGTCCTGTGTCCGGAGGTGATTTGGCTCACCCAGGTCCCTGTTTGCTGTGTGTGGTGTGGTTTCCAAGCAGCAGCATCACCCCCGGAGCCGCTGGAGCTGCGGGAGTAGGGAGAGGGGAGCTGCTCGATAAACATGAGGGAGAGCAGGGCTGTTCCGAGAAGCCCCCGGGTGTTGCTGCTGGAGACGCGGTGGTGTCACAGGGAAATGTCAGTCCCGGCAGCAGAGGGAACAGCGGGTCCTGCCGCTATCAGGTGTCCCGTCACCCCACAGCGGCAACATCTGGGCGTGTTTTTATGTTTGCTACTCCAGGTCGTGTTTAAATCCGTCAGGGCTGAGCCGAGCCGCAGCTGCCCAGCCCAGCCCAGCCCAGCCCTGGATGACGCCGCAGTGTCACTGCAGCTCTGGGTCAGAGCCGTGCTAACCCCCATGGTCCGGCACGGAGAGGCCGGGCTGAGCCGGGCCAGACTCCCCCAGGCTGGCTTTGTCCCGGCACGGAGGTCTCCCCCAGGCTGGCTTTGTCCCGGCACGGAGGGCTCCCCCAGGCTGGCTTTGTCCCCGGCGCTGTGTCGCAGTAAATGAGGCAGAAGCGGCGCATGACGAGCGCCGGGCCGGGCAGAGCCGGGGTTGCATAATCGGCTCCCAAACCTCAGCCGGGCCATTTTCTGGCTCTGCAATTCCTGCATTCCCAACCCACAGCATCCCATCTAAAGCAGCGTCATATTCCATGATTTCCACATTCTTTGGAAAAGAAAAAAACCCCTCCATTCTCTTCAGGATGGCTCTGTGCCCACCCACCTTTCCCTGAGCTTTTAAATAAGTGAAACAACTTTTCCTGAGTGTGCTCCCGGGTCCTGGTGATCCCCAGCCCCAGGAATCCTGACCGAGGAGCTGCTGCTGAGCCACAGCCCAGCTCTGCAGAAGGTTTGGGGTGTGGGGGATTATCTCTGTCAACTCACTGGTCCAATGAGAAATTCCATTTTAGATTTATGGGGATTATTTACCAGAGCTGGAACTGCTGGGTTGCACTGAACTCCTGTGAAAAGATGAGGCTGAAACCCCTGGTTCAGCTCCCCAGGCAACCCCACCTGTCTGCCTGAGCATCCCGATGGAAAACAGGGATTTCCCCTCCCTACTGTTATCTGGAGGATGTTGTAGCCAGGTGGGAAGGACAAGAGGAAACAGCCTCAAGCTGTGCCAGGGGAGGTTTAGATTGGATATTAGGGAAAATTTCTTTACTGAAAGGAGTGTCCAACCCTGGCACAGCTGCCCAGGGCAGTGGTGGAGTCCCCATCCCTAGAAGGATTTAAAAGCTGTGGAGATGTGGCCTTGGCAGTGCTGGGGGACGCAATGATCCTAGAGGGCTTTTCCAGCCTGTGTGATTCCATGATTCAATGACAGAAATCAGGACAAAAAATACAGAGCCTGGACTGTATAGACTGATATATTTATTTACATTAAATGTGTTTTAAACACAGACTACTCTCAATATAGAATGAAATGAACCCCCATCTCCAGGCTCCTTAGAAACTACTCCAAGCATTTCAAATAAACCAACAACACTACAGAAATATTTATTTACTTTTGGCATTTTAAAGGAGGCCAAATCCCAGGGCTGAAGGAGCAGCAGAGCAGGACCGGGGTCATAAAAACTGCTTTTGACACAAGTGGTTCCTCACCAGGTGCAAACAGCATATTTTCTTTATTTTTTCTGTTATTCTGTTCAGTGACTTGAGTGAGTTGTTTACAGAGATCTGAGGAATCTGGAGCTGGGAAGGCCAGAAAAAACTTCTATCTTCCATTTGGAAACTGAAAACAAGGAATGGAGCGATGAGCTCTGCTAGTCCTAAAATCTTGGCAAACGTGGAAACCAGGAATAGCCAGTTCTTTTCTCTCCCTGTGAATGCTCCTTTTTTTAATTAACCAATTTTATAAGTAAAATATGCTTAAATAACTTTTATATATATGTGGCAGAACTAATTTGGGATAGTTTTATTTAACTAGTAAAAATCAATTCCAAAATGCTGGTTTTTGAGCTGTTTAAGCTGAATTCCAGTTTTCCATGGAGTTGCTTTAGTGGTAAAGAACCATCCTCTTACTTCTGAAAAGCCTTTTTTCCTTAGAATTTTACCCTTCTCTGGCTGTTTTTGGGGTGCAGAGCAGTTGCAGGAGCTGCTTGGAGCCCAAAATGTCATGAAACATCAGGACAGAGAGGCCTGGGGCTCTCTGAGAGGGGACAGTTTGAGCCACAATGTCCTTGTCACCTTCATCCAGCCAAGCCCCCATGCCCACTGTGCCCCCACAGCCCTGGTTTTGGTGCCCAGCTGGCCCTGAGCCCACCACCCTCAGCTGTTGCTGCCATGCCAAGATAATTTAATGACAAACCAAATCTTGATATGTTTTTTAGCTTCTTCTTCAAGCCCAGATCTAGCTGAGAGTGGAGCTGCTGGTCCTGTTCTCCTGCTCTGGATCCTGGTGATTCTTTGTCCCATCCCAAGCTGATGTTCTGGCACTGTTGAGGTCCCCATGGGTAGCCTCACATCTGCTCTTGGTTTTCCATCCCTGCCTGCCCTCTGGGTGAAGTTTGAAGAGGTGAAGTTTGGTTTCCAGCTAAGCTGGACCCAAAAAGCTGCTCATTATTCCTAGGAAATCAGCACCAGGGTTATGGGACACCCCTGGAATGGGCATGGCAGGATGGAGCAGGATAAGGATTTACCCATTACCTTTATTAGGACTTCAAAAGCAGTTGGAGGTTTGTGTCCCACAATTTGCAGTTTTCCCAAATGTTCAGAGGTCACACATGTCCCTCACCATAGGGATGACCTTGTGGCAGGGTCCAGCTCTTGCCTTTGGGCAGCAAGCAGCTAGCCTTTGGGAGAGACCTTTCTCCCCAGCTCTTCCATAGTCTTTGGAGAAAAGGAGGTGCATTTGGGGGATCCTGCACCTCAGACCTCTTCCAGCTGGGCCTGTGGATTCAGCCATGGCTTTGACAGCTGAAGAGTGGCCCAAAATCCGCTTTTCACAACAGCCACGTGGTGCTGTTGGCAGTGTCCTTGCAGTGCCTGGTGCTGTCCTTCCTGGGGTGGTGGGGCTGGAGCAGAGCCCTCATTCCCAGTCTTTCCTTGGCTCTGACCAGGATGGAGCTCACTGCTGGTGTGGGGCTGCCCGGGCTGTGTGACCAGTTCACTGCTGGGGGATCACAGGTGGCTCCTAATTTCTACAGAGGCTTTAGGGTTTGGTCAGCAGGGTGGAGACAGTGACAGTGGGACAGGGCAGCCTCGGGGACACAGCCTGGACTCGTGAGCACCGCAGGGCAGCAGGCTCCCAGCCTGTGCAGGTGTTGGTAGCCTGGGATCCAGGCAGAGCCGTGCTCCAGGGGATCTGTCCCCACGGGGGTTGGCTGGGTGCTGGCAGGGCCTGGCAGGGGGCACAGGACCCCTCACTCTTCACCTGGGTGCTCCCCCACTGTCCACTTGGCCTTCACATCCCGGAAAGGAGTGATGTCCTCGTAGGTGGCCATCTGCTCCACCTCCAGCCCCTGCAGCAACGACAAGGAGGGTGCGTGTGTATGCCACGGGACAGAGAGAGAGAAACGGCAAGAGTTTCTCACAGTGGCTTGTGAGAGCTTTTAGGGAGTTGTAAGGATGTGATAAATTGTTAGGATAAACAATCTGCAGGTGGTGTTTTTCTGCTTTGTCTTTTTGTTCTTCTCAAGGATGGTGTGTGAGAAAGGTGTTTTTGTTACTTAGCCAATCAAATAGAATGTATCTTATCACTCTATATAAACCACAAGGGTCTCTTGAATAAAGCCTTATTTTACTCTTTCTACAATACTGCCTCTCGCCTATTCCTGTGTCATTCTTGGTGCAAGAGTGAGAGGGTGGGACATGGCAGGAGGCTCCAGCCACAGCACATCCCTTGGGACACCCACTGGGGACCCTCCCAGCCTGCTCCCCCTGAGCCTGGGGCAGCTTCTGACAGGGACAGAGGATGGAGATGGTGGATGTTGGATGTTGGATGTGCACTGGGTGCTTCCTGGGGCAGCTCAGCATAGCTGATGTGTAGTTGGGGAGGAAGGGGCCCTGATCCTCCTCCCAAGGAAGGGGCTACAGGGTGACCCCCAGCAGACACCCAGCAGGGGCACAACCCCCTGTGTGAAGGCTCAGGTGGTGTCAGGGAGGTCCTGCTATCATTAATTACCTCATAGGTGTGGTCCTCCTCTGGGCTCTTCTTGTCTTCGCCCTATGGAGAGTCACAGGTTGGGGTCAGCACCCGTCAGGATCCCCTGTCCCCGGCCTTGGCCCCCAGGCCAGGTACCACCACTTCCACATGCACATCCATGGAGTCCCCACACAGCATTTGAGATGGGTATGTTCCCATTTCATATATCCACATACCACCCCACAACCCCAAACCCATCCCATGGCCAGGACTGGCCTGCCTGGATGCACTGCAGGAGTGCTGTGAGTCCGGCTGGGGACATTCCCTCTGCTGGAGGCACTGTCACTTGCCTTATCCAGGAAGAGGAGGATGGGGATGCTGATGAAGACGACGAGCAGGATGGACTGGATGATGATGATGGCGTCCTTCAGCGTGTTCCTGTTCTGGTACTGCTTGATGCTGCTGGTACCTGGGAGCAGCAGCACAGGGAGAGCCCAGGTCACCTCTGAGCCAGGCTGCAGGGGAGGGATGTGCTCACCATGGCCAGAGTGTGTCATCAAGGTGGGATATGGGGACCAGGGTGACCTGTCCTTTTCATTGGGAGAGACCAGGGCACTGCAGCTGTCCCCAGGGCTGGCATCAGGGACCAGCTCTGGGATGGGACACCTTGGGCAGCACCCAGCAGTCACCAGGAGCAGAGCAATCTGATTTATTAGAGGAACATGTCCCTGGTTTTTGCAGGATGGCTGTGCCAGGGCAGACCCAGGGAGGTTGTCCTGCTCCTTGGGGCTGGCAGTGAGGAATGGAACCTCTGTGTGCCATAGAGCACCCACAGCTGGGTCGGAGAGGGCCCCACCAGCACAGGGAGAAGAGGAGGTGTGGGAGCACCACGGGGGGTTCACATGGAGGGGGAAATGGGAGAGGAGGAGAAAATGCATCGCCTGGGGTGCAGGAGGATGGGGAGCTGCCACTCACCCATGACCCGGAGCTCTGTCCCACACGAGTGCAGCTTCTCCTTCTGCACCAGGCCCTTCCTGTCACACACGTAGATCCCGCTGTCCTCAGAGCTGGTCCTGAGGAGGGTGAGGTTGATGGAGCTGTTCGTCCTCTCGATGTGGTAGCTGGCCGTGTTCTGATCCAGCACGGAGAGGTCCTCCCTGTCCTCTGCTGTCTTGTACCACTGCATGAGCTGGGGCTCCTGGGAGTAGCAGATGAAGTAGATGGGCATGTTCTTCTTGACGGCCACGTACCGCACGTTCTGGTGCACCGGGGGACACATGCCATCTGCAGGGGACAAAGCTGTCACTGCAGCCACTGCCGTGAGAGCCCCCCAGCACCTCCCAAAAAAGGAGCTTCCTGTTTTCATGCTGCTTTTGAGCATCCAGCTTGGTTTTGATGAATTATCCTCATCCCAAGCTCCCCAGGGAATGGTCCCAGCCCTGAGGCTGCCAGAGCTCCAGGAGGGTTTGGACAGCACTGCCAGGAAGGCACAGGGTGGGATTGTTGGGGTGTCTGGGCAGGCCAGGAATGGGACTGGATGATCCTTGGGGGTGCCTTCCAGTCAGGATATTCTGTGATTCTATGAGATCTGAGGCTTTTGGTGGAAGTCTGCTTTTAATTAATGCCTCAGGTTTAGCTTTTCTATTTTCAGGTTCTGTGCTGCTTTAGTGTGTGGGTCTGGGCTTCATATGAGGGGATGGTGAGCTCTCTGCACAGAGCAGGGAGACAAAACAATTCCTGCTCTAGCTGGGGACCAAGGACAAATGATCCAAATCTCAGGCCCAAGAGCAGAAACAATGTGGGCTGAAGACAGAAAACAAGAAGGATGGGACTGCATAACCTAAAGCTGTAATTGGACAATTAACTCCAATATGCAAATGGAGCATAGCTTATAGAAGTGTGAGACCCTGTGACCAGTGGGGCATTTTGTGACCATTTGGGTTCGCCTGGGGTGCAGCCCTGGCTGGGCTCTTGTGCTGCCCAAGGTGGATCTATTGAGGCCTCCTAATAAATAAACCTGTATTCTTCAGCTCTGTCTAGTCTCTATTCTAGGTCAGCCTGCACAAGGCATGATGATGGAAACTCCAGTTTTCTGTGGGAATGCCTTTGCTCCAGCACTTCTGTCCTGCTCCCACCCCTCTCTGTGCACGTTTAGTTAATCCCAGCTCCAAAATTACAGCCTGTGGAATCCCAGCTGGTTTCTCTTTTGCTTCCACATTTTTTTGCCTTTTGCTTTATTTTGTATTTTTTTGGCCATGTTTGGTGTCCCAGAGTCCCAGAGTGGTGACTTTAGGAGCCCATTTGGGTTGCAGAGGTCACCCTAAGGGCCCCATGGGTGGGAATGGCCAAGGACAATGGCACAAGTGCTGTGACACAAGCCCAGTGCTGGTCCCAGACTTGGCCATGCAGCAAATGTAGAGGAAAAACCTGTGGGTGCTCCGGAAAGACAAAGAGGGTCTGGCTTTGCAGAGGGAGAAGAAGGAGCAGGATTGGGGATGAGCCATGGGGGATGCCACAGCCTGGGGATGGCCTTTGCAGGGGAAAAGCCTATGGAGAGAAGGACAGCAGCTCTGTGGGACAGGAGGACCCTGGGGACACAGGCAGGGGAAGAGCCCAGAAGGTCTGGGGGTACCTGTGCTGTTCTCGGTGCTGTTCTTGTCTGCTGGGATCCCACCTGCAAGAGAGGAGAAGGGCCTGAGATCGTGGCCAGGAGCCCACCAGGATGTCCCCAGTGGGATGGATGTGCCCTGGCCCTTCCTGCCCACTCCACAGGGGATGGAGCAACAACAGAGCCCTGCTCAGAGGACCAGGGGCAGTGCAGATTTGGGTACAAACCCTTCAATTTCCATTCTGTCTCCTGAAAATTTTCCAGGTTGTTTTCTGGTTGATACCCCAGTGAAATCTGCTCTCTATAATGTCCCCGAGGCTGGTGCCTTTCGGGAAGGTCCCAGATACTCCCAGCTCTGCATTTCCACTCCCTGAACCAAGCAGAAACCCTTCCCTGCTGGGATTTCCTGGACTCGAGCCCTGTGGTGGCCAGGGCTGTTCCCAGATCCCGTAGCCACACAGCCCCCCAGGGCAAGGGCTGGTGCTGTGGGACCTGCAGTGCAGGAAGCAGGGGGAGGTGGGGACCCTCCCCAGCACCCACGGGTGCCCTGCCCACAGCTCCAGTGCCTCTGGGCCAGTTCCTCTTGCTGCAGCTGGGCAGGAAGCCCCAGCCCGCTGTTTACTGCCCCGCTTGAGTGCCCAGTTCCCTCCTCTCGATGGAGATTCACCAAACCCTGTGGAGGAGCTGGCACGGAGGTGGGGCTGCAGCACCTCCCTGCAGGGCAGCTGCAAACCTCCCCATCCCCAGAAGGAGAAGAAGGAACAGAAAAAGAAGAAGAAAGGTTCAGTTCCCCAGCCTGAGCTCTGTGCCACCCTCCTGCAGACTCCCAGCCTGCAGGAACCTCCTGACTTGGGCAGGGGCTCCTCTCATTGCCCCAGAGCCCCTTCCAGGTCCCTGCTGCCCTGTCCACGTTCAGCACCAACACCTCTGCAGGCAAATCCTCCCTTCCTGCCCCATTCCATTTTGTTCCAGGATGAGAGATGCCCTTTGTCCTGGCTGGGCACTGGCTGTGTCCCTGTCAGTGCCACCAGCTAAGGCTTTTCTCCCCAGGTTCTGTTGGTGTTTCTAAAGGAAGACCAGGCTGGTCCCTCGCACCCCTCTGAGTCAGGAATTCCACTGCAGCCACAGGAGGGCTGAACTTCCCCTGTCCTCCCCCGAAATCATCATGAGAGCCAAGTTCAAACCCTGCAGCCTTGAATCCATGCTGGGCTTGTGTGGCCACCAGGGGACCTTTCAAATGCCCTCTGTCCCGTGGGCACACGTTTCCCTTTGAGGATGGCATCTGCTACAGGTTCTTGTAGCTGTCCCTGCGTCAGGCAAGATGAGCTGGATGGGGACAGGAGCCATGTCCTGGGTTTGCTGCTGGTTCTCCAAGGGGAACAGCACAGGGATGTTCACACAGACTCCACAAATCACCCCAAAAGCCTTTTCCTCCCATTTCTCCTCTGCTCCTGGGCACTGAACCCCACAGAGCAGAGGCCATAGCCTTAGCAATGTGCCAGCCCCATACCCAGGCCTCTGAGAGCAATAAATGGTTAATAAACCTCAACGACCCTTCTTTCCTGCCACCTGCAGCCCCAGCCAGGCTGGCTCTGCACCCGCTCAGCCAAAGCCACCTGCCTGCCCCAGAATGTGTCCCATCTGCACACCCCAAGGGAAGGGAAGAAAAACCCAAACCCAAGGCAGGCACTGGGATCCGAGCCCTGTGTGCCCTCCTGGGCTCCCTGGGAGGCTCCCAGCACACAGCAGGACTGACAGAGACCAGCACAAAGCTTAAAATTATTGCACTGAGGCAGAGCTGGGGGAAGACCTGGAGCAGGGGACAGAGCTCAGGCCGTTGTCCTGGCTCCTTGCTCTGAAGTGCAAACCCCATTTGGTGCCTACCTGTGAGCAGAGGCAGCAGCCAGAGGGTCACCTGGAGCAGCCAGAGCCTCGTGCCCAGACCAGCCATACTTCAGTGCCCAGGGCAGGAAAACATCCAACCCGTGCTTCTGCAGAAACAGCGGCTGCTCCCACCACCCTGGCCCCAGTACCTAAAAATGGCAAAGCTGCCGCTCTGTGCGCGGCCCCTTTCCTGCTCATGTAAATCCTCCCCGCTGGGGACTTTCCCTCGGGGCTGGTTTTGAATGCGGCGCAGACGCTGGGGAGGCCGTGCCTGTGAGCCCCTGGGCTTCATCCACCCTCGTGTCCCTGGGCATTGTCCCTCTCCGTGTCCCTGGGCATTGTTGCTCTCAGTGTCCCTGGGCATTGTCCACCCTCTTGTCCCTGGACTTCATCCATCTCCGTGTCCCTGGGCTTCAACCACCCTCCTGTCCCTGGGCATTGTCCCTCTCCCTGTCCCTGGGCATTGTCCATCCTCCTGTCCCTGGATTTCATCCACCCTCCTGTCCCCGGGCATTGTCCATTTCTGTGTCCCTGGGCATTGTCCATCTCTGTATGCCTGGGCACTGTCCACCCTCGTGTCCCCTGCTGGCTCCCTGTGGTGCCAATATTCCCTGGAGGTGGCCAGGACTGGACCTGCAGCAGAGCTGGGGATGAGCCCATCAGCCAAGCAGGAGGTGCCAAACCTGGCTGAGCATGAGATGTGCCCAGGGAATGGCATTGGTGCTGCCTGGCCACATCTCTGGGGGGACAGAATGGGGGTGACCCCCAGCTCCCCACAGGGTGTTGGCCCTGAAGGGGATGGGCAGGGATTGATGGTGGCCAGAAGCCAGGAGCTGCAGCAGGAATGGGGTAAGAATAGGGGATGTTTGTGGGGTTGCTTGTTGTGGGATGCAGTGGGATGGGTCCCTCAGCTCCCATCCCTGCATCCCAGGGAGTCCAGAAACCTAAAATCATAGAAGCATGAGTAAATCACAAAATCATTGTGGTTTGAAAAGACCTTTAGGATCATCAGCTCAGCAGTACCACCATGACCACCACTAGCCCGTGTCCTCAAGTGCCACTTCCACGTTTTTTGAGCGCTTCCAGGGGGAAGATGAGATGGGGAAATGGCCAAAACAAGGAGTCACTTGGGTACCAGCCATGCCCACCCTTCTCCACTTCCAGGATCCTTCTCCATGGGACCTTTGAGACAGCCTGGCCCTGGGGAAGCACAGCGAGGCCCCCAAGGTGAGCTCTGCTGCAGGAGCAGTTTCCCCCAGTCTCTGCCCCGCCGGTTGTTGCTCGTTAGCAGCTGTGGGTGAGCACTGAACTGTAACTCCAGTGAAAAACACCTTTGGGTACTTCTACCAGTCCTGTTGGTCCCCAGAGCCTGGTGCCATTGCCCGGGGCCTCCCCAGACCTTCATCTTCTGCAGGCTGGGTGGGGTTTTTGCCGGTTCTGAGCATCTGATGGGTGCTGGGTACCAGCCCCAGCCTGACTTTGCATGCAAAGGGACAGGCAGCAAGAGAAATAAAGTTTTCCAGAGGAAAAGTGGGAGTGAGATGAGAGAAATTTTCCAGAGAAAAATGAGGGAGTGATGATGGGAGAGGTGCCTTCTCCTGGTTCTGTATATGGGGCAGTGCTGCCAAGTCCCTGCTGCCATCACCCCTGGGTCTGGATGGAAGAGCAGAGTCTGGCCCTGATATCCCAGCAGTGCAAAGAAAAAGGGATGCCTACATGCTTGGCAGGCACTGGAGGGGTTTTTGTAGGGTTCTGGGGCTGCAGATGGAAGCTGGGGTGCTGGAGGTGCCTGGGGAAGCCCTGGGAGGTAAAACCAGGAGTGGGACACAAACTGAAAAGGGTTTGCAGTGACAGTGGCCAAATCAGCACCTGTGCTGCCCGAGGGCTCCTTGGCACCTTTGAAAGGCGCTGAGGGGCTCAGGGCAGACCCCTGTGCTTACAGCAACCCTGACAGGGGGTGTAGGGGAACCTGGTGGCCCCACGGGGAGGGTCCCATGTCCCCACGCCTCTTCCCCTGGGCTACTCTGGCTCCCCGGCTCCCAGAGCAGAGCCCCTGCTGGCAGCTGCACCTTCCCCACCTTCCCCAGCCCTCCCCGTTCAGCGGGTTTGGGTTTCACCGTGCCCAGCACACCTGCCCGGCCCTGCAGCCCCCGCCTGCTGGCACAGACGGCTCTGCCCGGCTTACGCCAGCCCCGGGACGAGCTGTTCCAGCGTCAGCGACAGCAGCGGCGAAGCCGAGCCGTGGCCCCGGGGACGTCAGCAGGGCCCGGGCGGCTCCTCTGCACTGACGCAGAACCTCCTTCACCCACCCCTGTCCTCTCCCGGTGATGCTTACCTGCTCCCACCTGGATGCTGGGGTGGGGTTGGAGCCTGTGTGGGGCAACTTGGGGGCTTCAACCTCCTCCAAACCCTCCTCTGTCCTTGGCAGAGCCCACGGTAGCCTCTCCTGTGGCTCCCGACAAGCACCGAGGGCTCCGGGGGTATGGCATCAGGAGCAGAGCAGAGGCTCTGGGAGCTGGGCTGGAGGTCCCTGGGGACAGCCCTGGGGGCTCCTGTCCAGGATGAGACCCCCAGGTCCTGCTGAAGTTGACAGGTGCAAGGCTGAGCACAGGGAGCCAAGGGAAGGGGTGTTCATCCCTCCCAGCACAGGGAAAACATTCCTCCCCCAAGACATCCCAACACACTTGGTGCCGTAATACCAGATCATTTACAGTTGTTTATTGTAAGAAAGGTACAAAGAAAAACGGCTTTAGCTCACACAAACCCTGCTCTGGGGCATTTCCCCATCCCCGACGACACAAACGTAGAAGCAGCATCGATTGTGTACCACGGTCCGGGCGGGGACTGCCATGCCAGGGATGCTTCCCACGGAAACGCCGGCCACAGCAGCTCGGGCTCCTGCTGCGGGGAGCATCAGCATGGAAATGAAGGCACAGGGGACAAGCCGAGTGTCCCCTGCTTCTGCCACCTGGCTGGCAGCTCCTGGGTCCAAGCCAAGCTCAGCACCGCTCCTGGCCAGCCTGGCCGTGGGGCACCTGTGATGGCAGCGCCCGAAGCAGCCCGGGAAGAGAAGAGAATCATCAGAGTACAAAAAGACAGAGCCTTTGGCTTCAGGAACAGCCTTGTTTGAACTGGAAGAGGTTTTGGTTCATGTTTGTTTTTATCTCAAGAGGGTTTTTTTCCCTTTTGAAGGCAGAAGGTGATTAGAGGTGAACTCCATTTTTCACAGAATCACAGGTTGGTTTGGGTTGGAAGGACCTCAAAGCTCATCCAGTGCCACCCCCTGCCATGGGCAGGGACACCTTCCACTATGCCAGGGTGCTCAAAGCCCTGTCCAACCTGGCCTTGGGTACTTCCAGGGATCCAGGGGCAGCTACAGCTGTGCCCAGGCCATTTTCCTTGATTTACTTTCCTTTTGCTCACCTGTGTGAAGAACAGCAAATCCTGTTTTCCCCTGGGAAATCGCTCCTCTGCCTGGATGTTTCCTGGTGAGGACCTGCCTGGCCCACTCAGAACGTGCCACCAGGGCCTCTCTGCAGCCCCAGCCTAGGGAAGGATGCTCTGCCTGAGGATTTTGGGATTCACACCCCATTGGGATTGTTTATTCCATGCAGCCATCTGAGGCTTGGGTGGGATTCAGGGCACCCCTAAGGCAGTGCATAGAAAGCATCGTTCAAACATCTGCTCTGATCCCTGGGGGTGCATCTCATTAATTAACACTAACGAAGAGGACATTTGGAATGCCAACCAAGAGCACTCCAGTGGGATGGTTCCTCTTGCAACAGGGCTAGAAAAAAAACCCTGGAGAGTTTTGTCCCGGGGACCAGGGATTCTTGGAGGATGTTTTCCAAATCCTACCTTTGCCCATTGCTTTCCTGCCACAAAACCTGGATGGAAATGGGAAAAGGGAGTAAAACCTGACTATAAATAGTGTTTACATTCGTCCTACAAAGACCTGAATGATTTCTGCTTTCAATGCATATTCAGAGACCTTGAAAACCTGATATTTAACCCTGAGAACAAATCTGCAGATGCTTTGCTTTGGCTTTGCAAACCAATTTTTAAGACATAATTGCACTTTCTCTTGTATGTAACAAAAAATGATCATCAAGCTTATTCAGAGGTTCAAAAGAAAGGTGCTACTTTAAGACTTTGGAGATTTTTGTTCACAAAACCTTCTGTTTTCCGTAATTATTCTTAATATTATTTCACTTGGCTCATCTTTACTGGTTGCTTGGCTGCACTCTGGAAGAATAAAATACAGGAAAATCTCTTAATTGTGAAATAACATTAATAAATAATTACTTTAAGTGAAAGGACAACCATACTCTTCTGTTCACGCCTGAAAACCATCGTTACCATGATGAGATTATTTCAAAACTAACTTGTTTCTCTTTCACCGACAACAGATTTCACATTTGAGTTCTCATAAGAAAAAGAATTTAACTCTTTGCAAGTGCAGTGGGCTGTAAAACCCAGGATCAGGAGGAGATCCTGCTTTGAAATTCAAGGTGGTTGCTTGAAATGTCTGAAATTAGCTCAATATCTAAGATCTAGAGATCTGTGCATGGAAGAGCTTTGAACAGGAGATACAAATGAAGTCTTTTCAGGCTGGGCCAGTAGTGGAATCTCCTCGTGTTACACCAGCGACTCTTTCACCACGTGTTCCTTAACCCAAGCCTGTGCTTCCTCAGGAGCATCCTGGGGCATCTCTGAGCTGGGAATGGGCTCAAGGCCCAGGGCAGGGGCTGTGTCCACATCTGTCCCAGTGTTCCCATAGATCTCCTGCATTTTGGTGGCGATCAGCCCTTCCTTCTCGGGTGCGTCCTCGCCCAGCTCGTCCTGGCTGTGCCTGTACATGTAGGACGCCTGCTTCACCGAGCGCCTCAGGAGGTACCTCCGGAAAGCCCTCTGGATCTTGGTGGCACACACCTCCTCGTGCTTCCTCTTCAGGGTGGTGGTGATGGGTTCATAGGAAACCTTCGAGGGGTTGGCAGCCATGAACTTCTCCTCCATGGTGGCCTTCAGGGCATCCATCTCTCCCGAGTCTCCCAGCACTTCCTTAGTCAGAGCAAAGAGGATGTCTAGGCAGTGGATTTTGTCCCCAGCAACCATTGGTAGATCCATGGTGATGAGTTTGATCTTGTTGGGTTTGGGAACTCTGAGTGGCTCCTGCAAGGTGTCCACAAAGTCAGACAAGGTGCTGTAGGCGATGAACTGGGTGGCATCTGGGTCGAACTTCTCCCAAGTTTCATAAAACATTTCAAAATCATCTTCACAGAGGGGCTCGCTGCTCTCCTCTGTGGCCACGCTGAAGTTCTCCAGGATGATGGCGATGTACATGTTCACCACGATGAGGAAGGAGATGATGATGTAGCTGCAGAAGAAGAAGATGCCGATGGCGGGGTTCCCACAGTCTCCTTTCACTGAACTCCCGGGGTTCTCCAGCTCAGGGTCGCAGTCCGGGGGGCCGCTGTTGAGGATGGGGTTGAGGAGCCCATCCCACCCTGCTGACGTGGTGATCTGAAAGAGGCAGATCATGCTGTTCCCGAAGGTTTCGAAATTGAAGATGTCATCGATCCCCGACTCCTTCTTGACGTAGGCGAAGTTGGACATGCCGAAGATGGAGTAGATGAACATGACGAGGAAGAGCAGGAGGCCAATGTTGAACAGGGCGGGCAGGGACATCATCAGGGCAAAGAGGAGTGTCCGGATGCCTTTGGCGCCTCGGATCAGCCGCAGCACGCGGCCGATCCTCGCCAGCCGGATGACCCTGAAGAGGGTGGGGGACACAAAGTACTTCTCGATGATGTCTGAGAGGACGATACCTGTGGAGGGAAGAAGGGCAGATGAGTTTGCTGTTCCACCAGTGGGAGGTGAAGGGGAGCTGCTTGGCTCCACCTGGGCAGACACAGTGAGGTGAAGCCGCCCCAATGGGTCCTCCAGTGACAACATTAAAAAATAACCTCTGAGCACAGACCCAAGGGTTAAATTCTGGCTGCTCTGTTTCAGAGAAAGAGAACACCAAGGGTAATAACACCAAGGAGTGTGGTAGCAGCTCTCTGGCCACAGAGAGAAACACAACTTTCCCAGGCATCGCTGTGGGAAAAGGCTGTGAGAAGATCAGAGAAAAGAATAAGAAACTATTCTTATCTTAACTTGCTGCACCTGGTATTGTGATCATGTGGAGTGTGTTATGGAGATTTGTTTACCAACGGGTGGTTTCTTAACTAGCCAATGGTGATGGCGTTTGAATTAGAGGACCAATTAACTCCAATTGTATTGTAACTATCTATAAGAACAATAAGTTTTTTTAATAAAGATTAATGAACCTTCTGTGAATAATAAAGTCTATACTATTACCTGGCTGGGGGCCCATTACAACAATACAGGAGGAGCAGAGATCCCCAGCCCCTCACGCAGCCCGGAGTGGCCTGTCTGTCATGTCCCAGACAGGAGTGGCCTGTCTGTCATGTCCCAGGGTCCTGCTGGCTTCCCCCTTGTCCTGGGTTGACTATATGATGCTTTTATCCCCAATCGTCTTCTTCTGTTTATACTGAATAATAAGTTTTACACCTTTAAGACTCTTCCAGAGAGTGAAGAGGGGAGGGAAGAAGCGCGCAGTTTGTTTTTCAGACTGCACTCACTCCTCCACATTCCTGCTCCTGGACTGTGTTGTCTGCGGACATACAGACAGCAGGACAGACCTCCTCTTTTCCCCTTTTTTTTGCTTTTAGTTAGTTTTAGCTAGCTGAAGCAAAGAAGTTCCCTGGACTGTGATTTTTCCTTTTTCTTGGATCTGTTCAAGCCTGCTCTGGACTGAACACCCAGAAGAGCACCGGCAGCTCCACCTGAGGCCCCTTGGCCGGGCCTGGGCCGCGGCATTTCCAGCACCAGAGAGACTGATCAGAAACTGAGTGAGACGAGCTGCAACCCGGGGAGGGGACTGTTCTGAGTTTGTTTTTTTTTTTTTTGGAGCAGTGAGAAGTTTTATTGTTTAATATTGTTTGGGTTCTATTGTTTAATAAACAGGTTTCTTTCCACTTTTTCTCCAAGGAGATATTTTCTCCCGAACCGGTTGTGGGGGGGGAGGGGCAATTGAATCTGCTTTCGTAGAGAAGCCCCTTTGGGGGTTATCTCCCAAACTTGCCCTAAACCAGGACACCCCTGCTCAAAGGATGGGTGCAGGCAGGGTCCAGTACGACCCGGTGGGTGTGGATTGGTGAGACCACTTCCACTCTTCATTGTCCTGTGGGATCCCTGAGGGACTGGTGGGAGCAGCAGGACTCACCTAGGATGGAGAGGATAACCACCACGAAGTCAAAGATGTTCCAGCCCACAGTGAAGAAGTAGTGGCGCAGGGCAAACATCTTGAGCACACACTCGCCGGTGAAGATGACGATGAAGACCAGGTTTATCTTGTAGAGGACAGAGGTTTTGAGCTCGCTCTGGTCATCTGTTTCCACCATCATGGTCACCATGTTCAGGCAAATCAGGATCATAATGGTGATGTCAAACACTTGCTTGGTAACAAAGTCAAACACCTTCCCTTGGAATTTGTTCTGCAGTGAGGGACACAAAGGCCATGATGGAGCACCAGAGAAGAGGTGGGAACACAGAACAGATGCAGCAAAACAAAAAACACAACAGAAAGAGAAGAAGGAACCATATTTACAAGTGTGGAAAACCTCAGGGCTGTGGCCAGCACAGCTCTCACAGCCCCAAAAGTTATGGGGGGGAGGATTCCCAGTGCCTCTCAGGATGGAGCACACCTGGGAATGCCACAGCCAGGAGGAGTGGGCACAGGGCACAGCCACTTGCTACTTACACCCACAGCTAATAGGGCACAAATTAACACATGGGAAGGACCTCCCTTGTGCAGGGCCACAAAACCTAAATCGCAACTGAGAATGTTTTGGCTGGACCAGGGTCCCTTCTGGGGGGTTGAAAGCTGAGCTTTCCCTGAGCCCAACTCCCTTTCAGAGAGGGCTGGGAGCTGAACAAGGAAAAATTTCCAAATTCCTGCAAAACAAACCCCATCACTGCCCTTGCCAGCAGACCAAGAGCTAAAGGGCAGACCCAAAGGAGGTGGCCTGATGTCACCCTCTTCTGAAGCTGCAGCTCTTGGTCAGGTCCTGTCTGCAGAGCAACAATGGGGCAAGTGGTCTTCCCTGGACCCTTCTCGTTCCCTCTGGGATGGCTGGTGGCTTGAAGTGTTCCCTGCTTGCTCCACTCCAGGAGGATGAGCCCAACGTACCGCTGGCCTGGGGATGGGCTTCTGGGGTTTCTTGGAGCCCAGCTTCTTCATGGCGTTGTAGTATTTCTTCTGCTCTTCTGTCATGAAGATGTCTTTGCCTCCAAAGTATAAAGGGAATCATTGCTGTTAGTCTCAGGAATTCTCTTCCGACTAAGTGTGTCTGACCATGTCCCTCCCCACCAAGTGTCTCCAGCCCCTCAGAGATCCTGCTGGGAGCAAGATGTCCTCTCTGTGTCCTGCAGACCCTGCTCAGCACCATCAGTGTGCTTGGCCCTGTCCACCCTCCTCCCCTGCTCTGGGCTGGCAGTCCTGAGCTACTGGCTTGGAAGCAGAAGTTGTGTGTCAGCCTCGCGCATGGGAAAATGATCCCAGGGTGGGAAAAGAAAATAAAAGTAATGGCCCAGGCAAGAGAAAACACAGCCTCCCTTTGCTTCCTCCCTTTGCACCCATAAATTAAGTCCTCTGTAACTGCTGTGACCTGGACACAAAGCTCCACGTGCTGTTTGCCCAGTGCAGGAAGCCACTAATGACAGGAATCCTGGGATCCATCCTTGTCCCGGGCATGGTGGCCCTGGTCCCATCACCCACTGCTGTGCTGGCCCCCTCTAGCCTAGAGCAGCACCTCAACAGCCAGGAGATACTCATCTTTTTCTTCTGCTGGTTGAAGTTGTCGATGATGACGCCGATGAAGAGGTTCAGGGTGAAGAAGGCACCGAAGATGATGAAGATGACGAAGTAGATGTACATGTAGAGGTTGATCTCGTACTGTGGCTGCTCTTCAATCTGGCCAGGAGAGATGGGAAATGTGAGGCTGACCCTGTCCCAAAAAGGTGTCCCCAAGCCCCCAGACAAGGGCTTGTGGTTTTTGGACAGAGCCAGGGTGTGGCTGCTCCAAAACTTTTGGCTGTGTGTTCCCAGTGGGAGCAGCCACAGGAAGGGACATCCACGTGACACCGACTGAGGGACAAGGACATGCTGCCCCCTGATCCCACAGCATGGGCTGGGGAATGGGAAAGGATGTCCTTTGCAGTGATATTAATGAGAAATTAGTTTCTTCCCAATAATCAGTATTCCAAGGGCTGAAATATATCTGAGAGGGGAAAGGAAAAGTGGATTAATTTGTCACATCAGCACAGCTGGGTGAAGGCCAGACAAGCCTGGACAATTCTCATTATCCCAAGGAGCATCCCTTAATCCTGCTTTGTGTTTGACCAGACACACCCCAAGGTGACCCCATTGGCTTCTCCCATTTTGAGGAAAGCTCTTGACAGAACAGGGAGGATTTTCTCCCAAACCAGCTTTGCCCCAGGTGGGGCAGAGGCCTGAGGGATTTTCAGAAGGTGATGAAAGGGTGCTAAAAAAAGGCAATGAAAATCACCCCTTCAGGCCTGTAGGTGTGTGGGGTTACCCCCAGTGTAACTGGAGAACAGTAGGAAACCCCTTCTGCTGTGGGGGACACTTTTGGGGGTGGATCACAGTAGGAACAGCCTTTGCATGTCACTCTTCAAACACTTAGGGTTTTTTAATAACTCATTGAACCCCATGGTTGAACACTGGCTGCTCTGTTCTCATAATCCACTGATTGCTCAAGGCAAGCCAGGTACTTTCTCCAGGATGGGATGAGCTTTCCCAGCTAGAGGGATCCCAGAGGACATCATGTCACAGCAGGCAGAAGAACGAGCCCTCCAGGCTGGAGCAGTGGGGGCAGAACAGGGATTTTGGCCCCTGGAACTGAAGCTGGGTGGAGTAGATTCAGCCCCAGCTGTGGGGCAGGTTGGGAGCCCAGTGTGGGGCCAGGCTGCAGGTGACAATGACATGGGTGACACAGGGACACATGGCTGCCCTCTTTGAGGCTGTCCACCTCAGCAGAGGGATGTTGTGGCTGCCCAGGTGCCCCAGGCTGGGTTGGACAGAGCTTGGAGCACCCTGGGATAGTGGAAGGTGTCACTGCCCATGGCAGGGGGAGGCACTGGATGGGCTTTAGGGTCTCTTCCAACACAAACCACGCTGGGATTCCATGATCTGATACATTCTGGGGGTTTCTCAACCCTGTAGCCCATGTCCTGGCTGGAGTCATGGGTGGGATGCAGCACCAAAAGGCACAGCTAGGGGTGATGCTGTAGCCAAGGATCCATCCCAGCCTCAGCTCTGGGCTCCTGTTCCCAGGCTGCCAAGGGGAATCCACCCTGGAGTCAGCCCCATGTCCCTGCATGTCCCCTCACCTCACGTGAGTCCACGGCTGCATACATGATGTCCATCCAGCCTTTGAAGGTTGCCTGTGGGAACAGGAATGGTCAGGCTTGGAGTCTTTTCCAACACAAAGGATTCTGTGATTCTGTGACAGTGAAGAATGTATTTTCTGGGTATTGTTGTGGCTGGGAAGAAAGGGAAGGTGATGGGTGCGCGTCAGGGGTTTGGCTCTGAGCACTCTGGCTTCTCTGTGGGAATGGCAGGAGAGGAACAGGGGTTGAATCCACAAGAAAAATGTCCCAGAAATATGGAAATTCCCAGGTGAATATGCATGGACCCTTCTGGGGCTGAGGCTACCACTGACCTTCCAAAACACCGCTGCAAACAAGGCAGGGAAAAGAAGGAATTGACACTTTTCTCCTTGCTGCTCTCTTTGAAGTCATTTTCCCAAAGGCAGAGCTGTGCCAGGGCCAGCTGCCTCCTTTCCAGTCCCAAACTGTGCCACCTCCATAGACCTGACTTCCAGATCCTGCCTCTTCTTCTGCTGAATTCCCATCCTAGCGAGGTGGGGGACCACACTAAGTCTTTTACAGGGTCTCCACTGCATCTCTTACAGCCTTTTGCTGCTGATTTGTTAAACAAAAGGTCTGCACATTTTGTTTCCTGAATCTGATGGAACAACAAGGCTGAAGAGGAAGCTGAATTTAGAAGCAGGGTGATCAGCTGGGGTTGTTTTCCGATTCTGCAGCCACCAGTTCCCCTGGATCTGATGGGAGTAGCCCCAGCCTGCCCAATAATGGAGCCCACATCTACATTTTTGTCAAAGCTGTGGTGAGCAGTTCCCCTTTGCTGCCTGGCCCAGCTGTGGGGAGTTCAGTGGAACCCGGGTGCCTTCACCCCCTGCCTCCAGGGGACACGTGTGTCCTTTTTCCAGTCGTCACCCATCCCACACACAGTCCCACAACCCACGGCTGGCGCAGACTGAACTTTCCAAAGGGGTGCAGGGGTACCACAGAGCCTTCCCTCCTGACTCCTACACCCCATGCTGGGCAGGGGCTTCTCTGCAGTCCCAGCCTTGGTGCTGCTGCACCCATCTGCGCACCCATCTGCTCCTTGGTGAAACCTTCCCCTCCCATCTTCTACCCTGTCCCTTTTCCTCTTGGCTAGGAGTTTCCCTCCTTTCCTAAGGGTTTTTTTTGGTGTTAAAAACCGACTTTGGAGATAAGAAGCAGCTAAGAAACCCCATCCCACATCAGCCCTGATGCCCATCCCACCGCCCTGCTCCACACATGCTGGATGGTGACACCCAATGTTGTGACATACCACCTGCAGCAGGGACAGGTATCCCAAGCCCACGTTGTCGAAGTTGACCTTGACGTTGACCCATCTGACCTCGTTGGTGTGGAGCAGGGCCATGCAGTCGCTCTTGTTGTTGACCACGTCGATGTCGAAGAGCTCCCCGGTGGTGGTGTTGACACACCTGTAGTACTTGCCTGCGAACAGGTTCACCCCCATGATGCTGAAGATCAGCCAGAAGATGAGGCAGACAAGCAGGACGTTCATGATGGAGGGGATTGCACCCACCAGGGCGTTCACCACCACCTGCAAGGAGAGAAAAGACCTTGGGGGACCTGCATGGGACCTTCATGTCCCCATGCCCAACCTTGCCCCCCCCAGCAGCACTGAGTGAGGTCAGACAGGACCAGAGGTACCTCAGCATTGATCCCACCAGTCTGGAGCCCCTGAAAACCAGCTGGGATGTGCGTGATGTAAAGGACTGCTGAGGGCTCTCATGTCCCTGTCAGGGCCAGCAGCACACGGGGACACACTTACCCTCATGCCCTCAAAGCGGGACAGAGCACGCAGGGGTCGCAGAGCCCTCAGTGTCCGCAGGGATTTGATGGCTCCCAGCTCAGAGTATCCCAGCCAGTTTGCTGTCAGGCTGACCAGGGACACCTGGAAGGAGCAGCCCAAGTGGTCAGCAGCACCTCAGGTGGAAACACAGCTGCAGCTCCTGCCCTTTGCTCTCTCCCCAGTCCCTCAGGCTGGTGGTCATCCTCTAGCCCTGGGACACGGACACTGAGTCCTTGGGGTCCCTGGTGACCAGACACCTCAAGGGTCACAGAATCGCAGGATGGTTTGGGTTGGAAGAGACCTTAAAGCCCATCCAATGCCACTGCTGCCATGGCAGGGACAGCTCCCACTGTCCAAGGCTGCTCCAAGCCCCATCCAACCTGGCCTTGGGCACTGCCAGGGATCCAGGGGCAGGATGACACCTCTTGAGTGTGAGGGTGGAATTGATGTGGGGCACAGACAGGACAGACAGGACAGATTGCTCTGTCATGGACCATTTGGGAGACCCTGTGTCCCTTCACAGCTCTGCTGGGCCTGGTGGAACTGCAGGGGCTGTTCTTTGCTTGGGTGTGAAACAGAAGGGTTTGAAAGGTTCCTGCAACCAGGAATGAAGTGTTCCTTCCTGTGGGAGACCATTATTCTGAGTATTGCTATAAGCCCTCATTCCACAGCCACCCCTTTATCCTCTAAAATGCAATCTGGGTTCATTTACAGCAGCCCCTAATGCCCCAAGCCCCCTGGCTTGGCCCTGCTCAGCACATACATCCACGATGAGGAAATCCAGCCAGCACCAGGCATTGGTGAAGTACACCTTGAAGCCATAGGCCACCCACTTGAGCAGCATCTCGATGACGAAGATGTAGGAGAAGACCTTGTCTGCGTATTCCAGGATGGTGCGGATCACCTTGCGCTGCTCGATGTAGATGTCCTCGAAAGCCTGCAAGGGGCACGGAGCTCTGTGACAGTCACATCTTCCACGGGATCTCACGGAGCTCTGTGACAGGCACATGGGACCACGGGACCCCACGGAGCTCTGTGACAGTCACATCTTCCACGGGACCTGTGGCACCCCAGAGCACACCCTTGCTGGCATCTCCCTGCCTTCCAGGGGGGGAGATGCCTCCCCCTCCCGTGGACACACAGCCCAGAAGCTGTTGAATCATCCAGGGATGCAAACCTTGGAGGATTGCTGGGACCTGAGCTTTGCTTCTCATCCAGGTTCAGAGGAACAGAAGGTCCCCTGATCCCAGCCTTCCTCCCAGCCCTGCTTTCCAGGGCTCAGGAAGCTGGGAGCCCAAGGATGGCTGGTCCATGAGCACTTGATCCACATGGGGTCCAGCTCCTGCTTGCCAGTCCCTGTTGGCTTTGTGGGGTTGGACCCAAATGAGAGCTTCACTGAAGCCAAGGTGCAGCTGCATCCAACTCCCAGGTGTCTCAGCTCCAAGCCCGGGACACCAACCCACACCCTGGGATGATCTGGGAGGTTTGAAAATGCCCTGAGGAGTTTGGGGGAGTGCCACACCCACGTGCTGAGTAAGCACTCGGAGTTAGGGGTGTGGTGACCAGGTGCTGCACAGCTGGGGGAGCACAGCTTTCAATTCCTGCACCAGCTACAACCTCAGACATCCCCAAACCACCTCAGAGCGAGCTGCAGACATGTAAAGTGTGTCTGAAAAGCCTCTCAGTCCCTCTGTTCTCCTTCCCTCTCTCTTCACCTCCAAACCTGCAGAGAAATTTGTATTTCTTGGGTTAAATCCAGCCCAAACACTCAGAGAAGAGCACCAGGCCAGGCCAACACTGATAGTGAATTAAATTGATTTAACATAACACCCAGGTTCTGAGAGGGGGCACCAGGCACTGATGGAGATGCTGAACAGCAAAATAAAAACCATGAACTGTTTGTCAAGCACCTCCTGAGAGCTGGTGCTGGTGAAATGAGGAACCACAGGAAGCTCAATAAATGGCTCAGATGGTTCATAGTTGGCATTAAGAGCAGCAGTGGGGGCTGTAGGCAGTGGCATCCCCTCGAGCCATGGACCACAGCCTGTGGGTGATGGTCCAGGAATGCTGGGGAGGGTGACCAGGGCTCCTGGAGGATGTTAGAGCTGAGCCAAATGGAGTTTGAACTCAAACATCTGCCCACAGCTGGATTATTCAGCACAGGAGATGCCCAGAGCCAAGGCTCTGTCCCCTCCCTGGGCTCCCCCAGGCTGGGAAGCTGCTGCAGGGCCCTTGGGAGAGGGGAAAGGTGGCACCTACCAGAGCCCCACTGCTGAGGAGGATCATGAAGACGATGAAGGTCTCGAACCAGTCGTGCTCCACGATGCGGAAGCAGGTTTTCCTGAGGTTCCACCAAGTCTTCCCCTTCTCACTGGTGATGTCCACGTAGAGGCAGGGGAACTTCTTCACACAGCCTGGGGACGGGGCGGGGGGCGGGTCACTCCTGGCCAGGGTGTTCCCACTATTCCCGGTTTTGTTGGCATTTTAAACCCTCCCTGGTGGAAGATGAACCAGGATCCTGCTGGGTTTAGGTGGGTGCATGAGGGGAGCTCCATGGGGATCATCTCTGGGGTGGTACAGGAGGATTTGGGGCCGAGCTCAGGGAGCCTGGGGGTCTGTGCTGCAAGAACTGGTTGGCAGTGGCCCCTCCAGCCCCATTTTCCCCTCTCCACACCCATCTCCCCTGTCCCCAGGGTCCCCAGCCCTGCTCTGCCCCTCACCTTCAGTGAAACACTCCTCGGGCTCGTTGCCCTCCTCAGCCTCCTCTGCCACCTCCTCCTCCTCGGGCGCGGGGGGTTTGTAATCCACCGTGCTGCACACGGACGAGGCGTTGTCGCTGCACAGGGGGTTCTGCAGAGGGACAGCGACTCAGGCCAGGCTCCTGGCCTTGGGCTGCCTCCAGCCATGCTCCTCCTGCCCCAGAGAGCCCGGGCAGGACTCCTGGGTGGTGGGACCCCCTTATCTGGGGGATGCTCTGAGTCCCCCTCCCGTGGACACACAGCCCAGAAGCTGTTGAATCATCCAGGGATGCAAACCTTGGAGGATTGCTGGGACCTGAGCTTTGCTTCTCATCCAGGTCCAGAGGAACAGAAGGTGCCCTGATCCCAGCCTTCCTCCCAGCACAGCAGCTCCATCTCCCATCCACCTGTGCCACCACCTCAAGCTGATTTTCTCACCTCCTCCTCTTCCCCCTCTGTGTGTCCCCATCCAAGACTTGCTCTGCCAACCCCCCTTGGTGCAGAAACCCAAGCAGCTTCTCCTCTCTCCTCCCTCTGCTCAGCTCATGCTGCAGGGCCCTCAGCCCGAGGTTCACCCCAGTTCCAAACCTGCATCCCAAATGCCTCTCTCCAGCTCCACCCTGCTCCAGACCTTAGCTTGGCTGCCTTCCCAGACACCACTCAGCAAGGCCAGAGGGGCTGATAACAAGAGACAACCTTGGCAAGCCCCTGGGACTCTTTTCCTCTGGTTTTTTTTTTTTTTTTTTTTGGCTTTCTAAGAAGCCCTCGTGCAACACTTGAGGAAGGAGCCCTGCCTATCCTGCCTGGGAGCAGCAGGAACCAGAGGGTCCAGGATGGGTATTTCCAGCACAGGAAGGTGTTGGCTTACATGGAAGGAGATAATTCTCCCCTCAGGCTGCTCCTGCTTTTGGTAATCCATAAAGGAGCTGCTCCATCCTCCAAAAACCAGGGAAAAGGCCCTGGGGTAAACTGAGGCACCGTCACTGCCCACAGCTTCAAGGGCCACAGCCACCTCTCTGTGAGAAGACGTGGCTCTGGGGACCTTTGGGGACAGGCAGGAGAGGGCACAGCAGCAGGACTGGCACCAGATCTCAGCTGGTGGCTCTCAAGGACCACTGGGACCACCCTCAGTCTGGGGGGAGGGACAGGAGGGCCAGGGGGATTAGGGAGGCTCAGCACGGAGCCAGGCAAGCTGTGACCCCAGAGAAGGACACACAGGAGCCATCTGCCTCCAGGACAGCCTTAGAAAGGGTCAGGGTGGGGACAAACCAGTGCAGCTGCCCTGGAGAGGTGGGGGAAGGTCCAAAAGGGCCTTGGGTGGCTCAGGGAGCCCAGGAGATCTGTGGGTGGGGCTCAGGGCAGGTTCTGCTGGGTGGGGACAGGGATAAAAACCCATCCTTGGGGGTTCCTGAGCCCTCCCACACCTGGAACCAGCAGGTTTGGAGGGCAATTCCCATCCCACACCTGGCACAGCATCTCCAGCCTGCCTGGGGCTGCCCCACCCTGACTCACCCCATGACCCCAAAATCCACAGCCCTGCGAATCACAGAATTGTTCAGGTTGGAAAAGCCTTCTGAGTGCATGAGTCCAGCACTGCCAAGGCCACCACTGACCATGTCCCCAAGTGCCACATCCACAGGGTGTGTCTGTCTGAAATTTCCCTCATTCTTTGCCTCCCGATTGTTGTGAAAAGACAAAAATTGGGACCACTGGGGAAAAGAAAGATCCTGTTCTGAAATCTGGGTCAGACTGTTCCACCAAGCCACAGGTGTGTTTGCTCACCCTATGGAACACTGCACATGAGAAGGGACACTCTGCCCTCCTTTGCCTGCATTGCTTTGCCTGCACTGGTCCTGGAATTTTCCCCACCTCCCAGCTTGGCTGGACTTTCTCTCTGGAATCACCTTTTGGTGGTCCCCATGAATTAGACCCTCCATTTACCAACATCAACCACCGTGACAGATGGACTGAGAGGGGAGAAGCCTTTCTCTCAAGGACTGAGACATGAGACTCCTGTATGGAAAAGCTCCTCCTTTCTTCCCCAAGGACTGAGGCTGAAACCGCTATCGCAGGCGGGGGGGGGAAGGTGTGTGTGTGGAGGCCAGCTGGATGTTTGCTGACCACTGGACCAAGAAGACAATGGCTTTTGCCTACTGCTCTGGAATTTTTGTACCCTTTTTCAATAGACTATTCTCTATTACATTTGATTTGAAACATATCCCCTTCCCCCAATCAAAAAATACTATAATAGAGGTTAGAGCTGACCAGCATCTCTGAGATCTCCCCTGATGTGAATACAACAGGCTTTGTCGACTGGACTTCGAAAGACTTCATCATCTCACATCTGGTAGCTATAAACCTCCTTTCTTTTCCTCCCCTCTTTTTCCTTATTCTTTCCCTTTTGTTTATTCCCTTTCTCCCTAACATATTTTGCTGTGGTCATTCAATAAAGGTACATTTGTTTTTGATTATCACTGCAAAACCCCCTTGTCGTGTTGATTTTTTGCACCCTAAGATCAATAAAACAGACCATCATGAATCTTGTCCTTGAGGACAGATCGTGACACACGGCTTTTAAACCCCTCCAGGGATGGGGACTCCTCCCCTGCCCTGGGCAGCTGTGCCAGGGCTGGACAGCCCTTTCCATGCAGGGATTTTCCCTAATTTCCAATCCAACCTGCCCTGGCCCAGCCTGAGGCCGTTCCCTCTCCTCCTGTCCCTGTTCCCTGGAGCACAGCCCGACCCCCCGGCTGTCCCCTCCTGTCAGAAGTTGAGCAGAGCCACCAGGGCCCCCTGAGCCTCCTTTTCTCCAGGTGAGCCCCTTCCCAGCTCCTTCAGCCCCACTGACAACACCCCTGTGCTGCAGCAGAGCCAGGAGCATCTCAGGAACATCTGCCTGCCCAGCAGGGTGGGATCCCATGGGAGAAGCCCCTGGAACAGCCCTGAGCCCTGCACGGATTCTGCAGAGCCACTCAGGGGGGAGCCAAGGGGGTGCATTAAAAACAGGGGCTCTGCCCAGGCAGGGGGAATGATGGGCTGAAATTTATAATGAAATCACAAATTATTTGGGTTGGTGAGAGTCTCAAAGACCATGTAATTCCACCCCCTGCCATGGCAGGGACACCTTCCACTGTCCCGGGGCTCCAAGCCCGGTCCAGGCTGGCAGCTCCTCCCTGCTCTGAGCTGCGAACAGAAACCAACCACGAGACTCAGAACTGTAGCTGCGATGATCCTGTCCCTGCCATTTCCCCGAAAAAGAGCTTTTCCTCGGAAAGGAGCTGCTCTGGGGGTGGGGAGGACTCAGCGGGCGGTCGGGGCCGTGGCGGAGCGGGCGCTGCGCGGGGCTCTGGCTCCCTCTGCAGCTGATCCCGGCTGTGAGCGCACCGGCACCAGCCCGAGCAGCGCAGGGCTCCCGCCCCCAGCGCCTGAGTGCTAGATTAAATAATTGTCATTTCACATTGTGAACACGGGCTGCGAGAGCTGGGGGTGCTCAGCTGGAGAAGGGGAGGGTCTGGCGGAGCTCAGAGCCCTTTCCAGGCACTAAAGGGGCTCCAGGAGAGCTGGAGAGGGACTGGGGACAAGGGATGGAGGGACAGGGCGCTGCCAGAGGGCAGGGCTGGATGGGAGATTGGGAATTAGGAATTGTTCCCTAGCAGGGTGGGCAGGTCCTGGCACAGGGTGCCCAGAGCAGCTGTGGCTGCCCCTGGATCCCTGGCAGTGCCCAAGGCCAGGCTGGACACTGGGGCTTGGAGCAGCCTGGGACAGTGGGAGGTGTCCCTGCCATGGCAGGGGTGGAATTGTATGGTCTTTGAGACTCTCACCAACCCAAATTGTGATTTCATGATGAATTGCAGCCCATCATTCCCCCTGCTTGGGCAGGGCCCCTGTTTTTGATGCACCCCCTTGGCTCCCACCTGAGTCAGCTTTGACTGGATTTAGGCACCAAACCCAACAGCCCCGATGGGCTGAACTGGTATTTACTGGTTGAGAGGTGCCCTTTGCCTTTGCTGAGCTCAGTTATCCCATGCAGTGTTTGCAGGGGGTGCTCTCTGCTGAACACCTAAAGCCTGCTCTCCTAAAGCCCACGGTTTGGCAGTGACAGGGGCCAGGCCCACCTTTCCTCCTGTCCCCCTCTGCACCCCAAATGCTAAAATCTCCCTGTTGCCCCAGATAACATTAAATAATCATGATTGTCCCCTCTCCTTGCCCTACGTTGTGCCAAGCTGGGTCCCTGTCACCGTACTGAGCTGTGAGGAGCCTGCAGGGGGGAGGGAGGTGAGAGGCTCTGCAGTTTTGGGAGCTCTGCTTCTTTTTCCAGCCTTTCCTGGGCTCCCTGTGCAGTCCCATCCAGGTGCCTCCTGGACCTGGCAGGGCTGCTTGGCATGGAGCTTTCCAGAGTTCCCTCAGCTTCTGGAACACGTTTGCCAACCAGTCATAACAAATCCCTGCTCAGAGCTGTTCTATTGTCCAGACAAAGCCCCTTCCCAGGCTGATGCACCTGCTCCTGTCCCCATCAGCACCTCCAGCTGCCCCCTGTGTCCCCAGGACCTTGGGTTGAGCAGTAATTTCTCACCACACTATCACCCTTTTGTGTCCACTTGGGTCTTCCCAAGTTTCTTGTCCCCCTGCCACCCTCCCAGTGGACCCCAGCAGTCCCCTGGAGAGCAGACTCAGCTGTCTCAGCTTTGGATCCCCCACCCCTTGCTTCATGTTCACCCCGCTAAGCTCCTCCATCTGGTCTGGGCCCCCCCAGGATGATGCTTCCCGAGGCATTAGCAGTGGATCCAATGATAGTGCCATCAGCAGATTTCCTGGCATCGGGTTCCTCTAGGACATCTTTAACCCCAAACGGGCGCTCTGACCCTTGCACTGCCCCTGTGCTGCCCTCTGGCATCAGCAATAACCCCCAGTCTGACCCAAACCAGACAAAGCCCTGCTTGGACTCTCCCCTCCCACTCCAGATTACACTGGGAAATGCCAGCTTGGAAAATGCCAAGTTTGGCCTGTGCCACGCCCTGTGGGAAAGACGAAAGTGACCCAAACCAACATCACTCTTTGGGCAGCACAGCAAGAACAGGCCAGTCCCAGTTTTGGGGTGAAACCCTTCCCTTCCACCCGCCTTGCTGACCTTGGTGGTGTCCTCGGTGTCAGACTGGGTGCTGGTCTCCTCGTAGAGGTCGGACTCCTCAGAGGCGATGGGGACCTGCACCGTCAGGTTGGGGTTGTTGATGAAGTTCATGTGGTCCAGCTCATCCATGAAGATGTGCTCCTTGCCCGTGATGCCATCCAGGTACCCTGACTTGGGCTCCAGGGCCGTGTCCACGTGGTTGAGCACGGAGTTGTCCCTCTTGCTGGGGTCCTGCTCTTCCTCCGGTGCCACCTTCTTGCCCTTCCAGAGGCGGCGCAGCAGCGCCAGCAGCGTGGCCTTGGCGAGGGCAATGCCGCGCGTGATGCGGCCGATGGCGATCTGCAGGTTGTTCAGCTCCCCGTCATCGTCCGACGCCGCCAGGCTGTCGGCGCTGAAGGAGCTCAGCAGCAGAGCCAGGAACAGGTTCAGCACCTGGGGGGACAAAGCAAACGCCAGCCCTGAGGTCCAGCGGGTCCTGAACCCCAGGATTTCCCTCTGGAGCTGCAGGGATCACCGGTGGCTGTGGAGGAACTCCTCCATGGGCTCTGCCCTGCCCTCACCAGCTCTGAGGCCTGCAGAGGTGCCAGTCCCAGTTCCTGGAGGGCATGGACGTGCTCCTCCTCAAAGCCCCTGTGTCGCCCTGATTTTGTAAGACTTTGTTAAGCCTTCTGATGTTTGCATTCTTTCAACAAACTTTCTCACACACAGTTCTGTAAATAACCTATGTTTTGCATTCTTTCATGGAGGTGGAGAGAATTGATGGACTCTTGGTCTGTCCAGTGGCATTGGAGAGGTGGCACTGTCACCCTCCAATCCACTGTCACCTTTGGAAAACTATAAATGTTGGAGTCAGAAAATAAAGTTCTTCTTCTTCTTCTTTTTGTTCCCCTCGAGAGCAGCAGTATCTGTGTCATCATTTCGTGTCTTATCACAACACCCCTGGGCTCTGATGCCTTCCATCTCAGCCTGGGCTCCCACAGTCCTGCAGATCCCTCTGCAAGTGATGCCAGCCATAGTTTCAGCTCCTCTCAAGCTCTCCTGTGGATCTGTGTGTCCCTTCCTTTGGTCTCTTGGAGCTCCAGGAATCCCATGGGGGACTCCCCAAGACTCTGGTGCTTCTCCCCACCACCCCCAGGGAGGCAACTCAGCTCTTGTGGCTGCCCCTGGATCTCTGGCAGTGTCCAAAGCCAGGCTGGATGGGGCCTGGAGCAACCTGGGATAGTGGAAGGTGTCCCTGCCCATGTCACAGGTGGGGCTGAGTGCTCTTGAGTGTCCCTTCCAACCCAAACCAGTCTGGGACTCCACGGTGCTGTGATTATGTGCCTTCTCCCCAGAATGAAACCTCCTGCTTGTCCTCTTAGCTCTCCCTCTCCTCTTCCATGGCTTTGGTAGCCCAGACTCCCAGCAAGCTCCTGAGGGTCTCCCACACCCTGGGGCCATGGAGGAGCCTGGACTTGGCTGTGACCCCATCCCTGTGTCCTGGACACTGCTCTGCTCCATCAAAGCCATGTTTCACCCCAGCGCGAGCCAGTAAATGCTCTGTGTAACTCCAGGCATGGGCTCGTGTGCTTCCCCTTCTACCTCACCATCCCAAAACGTGACTGGAGCCCACCACAGCCTCTCCTGGCACAGCTGGGGCTGCTGCCTGCCAGGAGCCGGGAGCAGTTCGGGAGCAGAGGGGTGGGATGGGCTCCCCCGCGGGGCACAGCAGGGACCGAGCCAGCCCACAGCTGTCGGTGTTTGTGCCGAGCTGCGCGGTGCCAGCAGCGCATCTGAGACGGGAATTAGCTGCTATCCAAGGACACTGCTGTTTTCACATGGCTCATGCCATGTGCCTTAAACCACGTCTTTAAATAAATCCCCGCGGGCCCAGCAGGCGAATGCCCCCGTTAAGTACCAGTTACAGTTAATGGGCGCCGCTGGCTTTGTTGGACAGGACTCCGTTACCTTGTCACCCGACTGACTTCCTCCCTTTTCCCTGAATAACCCCAAAGGAAATGCTCAAAGTGTCATTAAGAGCAAAGGACGGGTCACCTTCTTCCTGCGTGAGAAACACACACCTCCCTGCACGGGGAGCCTTGGGAGCCTCTGGGAAGGGCTCCAGGGCTCGGAAATACCTGAGACACTGCCAGGAGAGCCTGGCAGAGAGGAGGAGGAGGGCACAGAGGGCTCTGGCCATGTTTGTGCTCCGTGTTTGTGTTTCTCTGCTGGGCTGTAAATGGAGCCCGTGCAGGAGCTGCAGAGCTACCCCGAGGGCTGGGGTGCACCTTTGGGAGGGGACAATGGCACCTTCGGGAGGGGACAATGGCACCTCTGGGATGGGGACACCTGCACCTCTGGGAGGGGACAATGGCACCTCGGGGGGGGGGGCTGTCACTGACCCCACCAGCTGAAATTGTACTGCCCCTGTTTCTTCTGCCCTGGAGGAGTGGGTGGACTGTGCTGCTCCAAAAATGAGCTCCAGAAGAGGAAACCTCCCAGAGCCCCTTTTGGGAGGGTTCTGCAGGGAGCCCCAGATGGGATTTCCAGTCCAAACTCCTGCACTCCCTGCAGAAAGCTCTGGACAGGTACCTGCTCCTTACAGGGGCCCTTGTGGATGATTTTCAGCATGGCCCAGCCTTACCATCCCCTGCGTCACAAGCCTCTGCTGGCTGGTGGGAGATGGGCAGCGCGGGGGGCTCGGGCTGCTCCCCTCATCTGCCCAGCACCGCCCTGGGCAGGGTCTGCAGCCAGGGGCTCTCCCTTCAAAGCCCCAGATCCCTGGCATGAGCCAGGGAAGCCAAGAGGTACACAAATCCCAACTTTCTGCCCTCAAAGTGGGACACTCCAAGCTGACCCAAGCGGGGGGCTGCTCAGGGTTTCTCCCCGGGCTCCTTTCAGAGCCTCCCTGGGGACAGGGGTCAGCAGCTCCAGGGGGCAGATAGTTTTTCAAAGCAAATTCCAAAGGGATTACACAACCCCGGCAAGTAATAGGAGCGAGTCGGCGCTTCACTCCCCTGCCCTGCTCCTCAAGAAGGGAGAGCAGGGCCCACGCAGGCTGCAAAACAAGCTCCAGAGCTGCCAGCGATGGGGTTACCAAGTTTAGAAAGGATTTCACGCTCGCCTGGAACTCACAAACCTGCAGCTCAGGCAGCACAGGCAGCTGGGGGGAGTGGGGAGGGTGGGGTGTAGGGTGGGGGTGAGGGGAGTAGGGGGTCCCACAGACTCAGGGAAGGATGTTGGCCATCACCAGATGCCACCTGGAGCATGGTGAGGGCTGGGAAAGTTGGGGATCTGCAGGAATCTTGGGGGGAGGGCTGCTCCCAAAAGCACCTGGAGCAAAGGGTGGGATGGATGGGTGGGTGGAAGACGGATGGATGGATGGATGGATGGATGGATGGATGGATGGATGGATGGATGGATGGAGCTCTGCCTCCATCCCTAATCAGGAGAGTGAGAAATGGGGCAGGAAAGCTGGAAAAGCCAAGTGGAGGACACAGGGAAGCTTGAAGCTGAGCTCTATTTTATCCCAGAGTGGCTCCGGCCTCTGCCTAAAGCCCAATTGTGTTTTCTGTGCCTCAGTTTCCCACCAGTTCCTGGTCTGGTTTCAGCTGGGGGTCCCTCAGGAACCATTCCTCCCTCTCTTTCACACAGAGCTGACACAGCCCACCCAAAGGGCCTGGGGAGGGAGGAGAATCCCTGTGCTCCCTGCAGCTCCAACCAGACCCTGCCATGGGCACAGCCCTGTGGAAAAGCTGAGCTGGACAGAGGCGTCCCCACCCCAGCACCCCCTGTGTCCCCCAGCCCCCAGCCTCACCACGAGGTTGCCGATGACCATGACCATCATGAAGACGATGAGGCACATGGTCTGGCCCGCCACCTCCATGCAGTCCCACATGGTCTCGATCCACTCCCCGCAGAGGATGCGGAAAACAATGAGGAAGGAGTGGAAGAAGTCGTTCATGTGCCAGCGGGGCAGGGTGCAGTCCACAGAGATCTTGCACACGCACTCGATGTAGCTCTTGCCAAAGAGCTGCATCCCCACCACGGCGAAGATGAAGACGATGATGGCCAGAACCAGCGTGAGGTTGCCCAGGGCACCCACGGAGTTGCCGATGATCTTGATGAGCATGTTGAGAGTGGGCCAGGACTTGGCCAGCTTGAAAACCCTCAGCTGCGGGGAGCAAGGAGAGAAGGGGGGTGGCTGGGGGTGTCATTGCCACAGCAAGGCTGTGCCACTGCCATTGCACCCTCCTGGGGCTGTTTGACCAAGGCAGGAGGAGTTAAACCCACAACTGCTCTGACTCCAACTTCTCTGAGTATTTAACTTAGTCTAATCTTTAACAGGGGCCAAGTTGGGCTCTCCCAAGCTGAGCTCCCACCATGAAGGAGGCTGGACAAGCCATCCCTGTCCCTGTCACCACCCAGGTGTCCCCTGGCACGTACCAGGCGGAAGGAGCGGAGCACGGAGAGCCCCTGCACGTTGGCTAGGCCCAGCTCCACCAGGCTCAGAGTGACGATGAAGCTGTCAAAGATGTTCCAGCCCTGCTGGAAATACTCGTAGGGATCCAGAGCAATGAGCTTCAGGACCATCTCTGCCGTGAAGATCCCTGTGAAGACCTGTGGGAAGCAGCACCCTTGACCACTTGTTCATACACCAGTGCTGAGCTGTGGGGTGGGGTGGGCAGCATCCCTCTTTTTTGGGGTATTCCCAAAGCATTTCACCCCTGCCAGTCCCAGTTGGGGACAAACTTCCCAGGTGCTGCCCAGTGGGGTGGTAAAGCCAGGCTGGGAATACTGGTGACTGATTCCTCTGGAGGGACACAAAGGTGAGTGTTGGCAGCTGAAAATTAAAAATAAAATTTCCTTGGCAAGGAGACACCTTTGGGATGACTGGGAAATCACAGGTGCCCAGCACTGGGAACTGGGCTGCTGCCAGGATACCCCTGTCCCTCCCTGAGCCCTGGGAAAGCTGAGCTGGGTTTTACACATTGCTCCTTTCCTGGGACCACAGCAGCACCTGCAGCACTGTGTCACTGCAGAGAGGGCTCAGCCAGGTGACAGTCACCATCCCTGCTGCAATTCCACAGCACAGCACATGCAGAGAGCCTGGTGACAGATCTGCCCTGACTGGGGATGGTGTTGGGACAAGTCTATCCTTCACGGAGCGGGGAGGAGCAGCAGGGAGGATCCTGCATCCTGGGGGGTGTCCCCACACGTCCCTTGCATGCCAACACACAAATGTTCTGTCCTGCTCCTGCAACTGCATCCCAGGGGATTGTCCCCACGCGTCCTTTGCATGGCAGCCCACAAACATCCTTTGTTCTGCTCCAGAATCGCAGGAGATTGTCCCCACTGCCCCCAGCATGGCCACGCACATCCCCGGTCCTGCTCCTCCCAGCTGCTCCCTGCCCTGCCCTGTGCACCCTGCGGTGGGGCAGGCAGCTCCCACCCGGGCACGGGCAGAGGATGTGGGGCAGCCCCGGCTCAGGGGGATCTCCCCCGCCTGCTGCCATCCCCACCTGGCTCTTCCCCGGCAGATCTTCCCCCGGGGATCCGCTCCCGGCTCGGAGGAAGCTCTGGAGCCGCCTGAGCCCCGGCCCATGAATCCCCTTGTATTTCCTGAATGAAACCAGAGCCGGTCCCGCCCGCCGGGCAGCGGCGTCTGTCACTCCAGGGCTGCGCTTCAAGCCCCGCAGGTGCCGGGGCAGGGCACGGGGGCAGCCCAGGAGATGGGAGCGCTCCCTTTCCTCAGTGCATTTCCCCCGCTGCCAGGCGGCTCCCCCAGCTGATCCATCCCGCTCAGAGATTTTGCCACCAGCTCCAAACAGGAGCAGCCACTAAATGCACCTATAAAATCAGGTCAGCCGAGATTTGCACAGGACAAACCCCTGATTATTGGTAATTTTAATGCTGCATTGTTGCTTCCTGCTCAGCGGGGACCTGTTTGTTCCCACAGTCTGGAACACCCTCTGCTCTGCCCCGTGGTACCCACCATTTCTGTGGGGACACTGTGGTGTCACCCAGGGCTGTGATGCAGGGGGTGGCTCAGGATGCACCGAGCCGGGCAGGGCTGCACAGGAGGGGAGCAGGGAATGGTGGATCCCAATCCCATCAGTGCCCTTGGTCTGGGCCACCCCGGAGCCCAGCCCTGCGCAGGGAGGCTGTGGGCAGAGCCCTGCCGTGCTCTGTCAGCAGCTGGGATGTGTCACACAGCAGCAGGGGGATCTGCCCCCCGGGGAGGGGTTTGAAAGGGGGCGATGGAGCTCCCTACCAGGTTCCCCACGCTCAGCACGTTCTCAAACTCCTCCGTCATGGGGTAGTGCTCCATGGCCATGAAGAGAGTGTTGAGCACGATGCAGATGGTGATGCCGAGGTCCACGAAGGGGTCCATCACCACCAGCTTGACAAACTCCTTCAGCTTCACCCACGGGCGGCAGCAATTCCAGACCAGGAATGTGTGGGCGAATTTGTACCACCAGGGTGGACATTTCTGGTGAGCTTCTTCCAGCTCTGAGGGTGGGAAAGGAAAAGTGTGGGATTATCTTGTCCTCACCTGGGTGGGCAAGTGCTGACCCTCAGGAGAACTTCTCCTGAGGTCCTGGGCCAGCTCTGGATGATCTATGATTTTAATATCATGGAATAGCCTGAGCTGGAAGACACCCACAGGGATCATTGATCCACCCCCCAACAATCCCACCCTGGGCATCCCTGGCAGTGCTGTCCAAACCTTCCTGGAGCTCTGGCAGCCTTGGGGCCGGGACCATTCCCTGGGGAGCCTGGGCAGTGCCCAGCAGAAGAACTTTTCCCAGTATCTATCCCAAATTCCCCTGGCACAGCTCGTTCCCTTGTCCTGTCCTTGGTCACAGAGAGCAGAGATCGGAGCTGCCCCTTGAGGTCTGACCTCAGGCTCCTCTTCTGCAGCTGAACAAACCAAGTGACCTCAGCCACTCCTCATGTGGCTCCTCCACATCCTTCATCATCTTCTTAGCCCTCCTTTGGATACTTTGAAAAAGATTTAGATCTTTTAGGTCTTTTTTTGTATTGTGGCACCCCAAAAATACAGGGGCTTAAAGGAGGAGCCCCAGCACAGAGATGATGCAGACTTGGCCCTCCAAACTGGAGAGGGATGGAAAGGCAGATCAGCCAGGGAACTGTGGATCCAATCCTGCTCACGGCCCCTGGGCAGGATTTGAGGTGTCCCTGCCACCCTGAGATTGCCAGGACACCCAAGGGCACTGCTCTGGGCTGACCAGGGGGTTTCATGCCTGTTCTTGGGGGGACAGGGGACATGAGCTGCGGAGTTCATGGTGCTTTTTGCTGAAGCTGACACTGCAGCTCCTGGGAAGCTGCTCAGCAGTTCTCAGTTAGTTCTGGAAACTCCTCTAACCAGCTGAACTCCCCTTAATTTGTTTGAGTAATTGGATTATTGCCTCCAGGCATCATCCCACTGAGCAGGGATGAAAAGTCTGGCTTGAGCATCACTGACGACATATGGAGACCCCAGGGCTGGAGCCATCCCTTGTGAGGGGCTGGGAATTTGGGACAGCCACTGTCACCAACCCAGGCCCTCCAGCCCTGACCAGGACCCTCACCCAGCGGGCCATACCTTCCACAGCATTGGAGATGACACTGATGGCACTTCCCACCCTCTTCTCCAGCCCTGGCCCATCCTGGTTGCCCACAGTGAGGTGGTTGAGGTCTGGCTTCTCCGGCTCATGGGGGTTGAACTGCGAGGAGAGGAGGGAGGGATAACGCAGAGTTATTCCATGCTCTGAAGGACAGAGCAGGCAGAAAACAGGGAATGGTCTGAAGAGACCTCTGAGTGCAAGGTGGGCACCTCAAAAAGGCTTGTAGGACCCAAGCCACAGCGAGGTGGGCACAAGCCTGGCCCCTCAGGGGGGTGGGCACCCTCAGGGATGGCAGGGGCAGAGCTGGCACCTACATCAACCACGGTGTCGGATCTCTGCAGGGTGATCTTGGGCACCACCTGCCCATTGCAGTCCTTGGCCTTGTCCTGGTCGCTGTTCACGTCGGAGTCGTGCCCCTTCCCGGCCACGCTGCTGGGCAGGGAATCGCTGCTGGACGAGCGCTCCTGCAACTGCACAGCCCCGGCCCTGTCACCCCTGTGCCCACAGCCATGGGGACATCCACAGTGGCTGAGGGCTCCAGGGGCTGGGAAAATTCCTTCCCTCCCTGGAATGGTGGATGGAGGAGGCTTGGAGCAACCTGGGCTAGTGGGATGTGTCCCATGGCAGGGGGGGCTGGATGAGCTTCCATGTCCAACCCAAGCTGTCCTGGATTTCCAAGCCTTTTCCTTTTCCTTTTCCTTTTCCTTTTCCTTTTCCTTTTCCTTTTCCTTTTCCTTTTCCTTTTCCTTTTCCTTTCCTTCTCCTTCTCCTTCTTTCCCTGGACATTTCCCTACAAAAAGTTACCATACAACAAAATAACAACCCCCAATACCAAACATACACAATACAGCAAACACCATTTTATAACCACCAAAACTACTGGCCTCCCACTAAAATACCACCTCTAACTACTTCTGTTATCACAAACAAAAAAGAATTACAGTTTTACACAAAATTACACTAATTACAGTTTTCCCTTTCCCTTGCACGCCCTGCACTCAGCTCTCCACAGCTGAGTTAGGTCTGTTCAGATTTGGTCAGGGACAATAATTCCTAAGGACAAAATTGAGCAAACCTTGGTTCTACAAGCAGAAAACTTTGCCCTTTGCAGTGAGCTCTCATCCAAAATGGCAAAGAAGCAAAGTCCTCAAGGCTCTTGCTGAAATGTGACCTCCAGGATTTTTGCACTTGCACTAAATGTTGTATTAACACATTTCCATTGCATGCAAAAAAAAAAAAAAAAAGTCTTTTTTGTCTATTTTTTTTTCTTTTCAACAGTGCTATTAAAATTTGAAGTTTATTACATCCTCTTGCAGCACTGAGGATGACACAGTGGAGTGGAAAATTCTATGTTCTCACAGCACATTGCTGAAATCCAGGACATTTTCCACCTTTAATCATGGGATATGAAATAAATCCAAGCCGCCACTTCTTGGAGGTGCTTTGCCCTCACTCTCAGCTTAATTGCCTCTGTCTTTTTCCTTTCTCTGTGTGACTCTAATGGAAGACATCCCTTGACAAAGCCTTTGGGCACTTCCTTGGTGGATTTGCTCAGGGAAGGGGCTCAGCACCAGCCCAGAATCCCCAACCCTCAGGCAGGGCTGGCTCAGACCCTTCCTGCAAACAGCAGCAGCCAGAGAGGAACAGGCCAAGGGATGCTGTAGCTCTGGACAGATAAGAGAAGAGAGATAAGAGGCTCTGGAGAGAGTCAACCATTGGTTTGTGCCTCTCTACACATGAGGGAGGTGGTGTCCTGCCCAGACACGGAGATTTTCAGGGATGTCTCCTGTGGGTGTTGCTGACATGGACCAAAAGGATGGTTAGAGCTGGAAAATGGCTGGGCAGCAGCACCAGAGGCTTTTGGCCATGTTTTTATAGGAATATTATACTGAAAAACATTCCCAAGGACAGCAAAGGGGTGAAGGGGTGAAGGGGTGCCATCCTGGCACCACAATGGGACATCTCTTGTCCAGGTTGTGCTTTGGCCAAGCAGGGCTGGAGGTCCCTTCCCACCTGGTGTTCATTGGATCCCAGGTGGTTTGGGTGGGAAAGGACCAGAAAGACCATTAGTTTCCAACCCTCCTGAAATAAGCATGGACACTTCCACCATTCCAGTTTCCTTGGATCCCACAAGGACACCAGGACCTCCCTGGTGAGGCTCAGGATGTCTCGAGCCCTTGATTGTGTCCCCAAAGCCCAGGGTTTGCTGTCAGACTGAGCTGTGCTGCCCCATCTTCCCTGAGTGATCCTTTGTGCCCTGGTGACACCGAGCTGGGCTCCTGCCAGCCTTCCTGATGTGCTGCAGGAGATCCTCTGGAACTTCTGAGGCCTTTTATGTCCCTCACCTCCTCCTCCTCTCAAACATCCCTGTGCTGCTCCTCTCTGCTGCTTCTCAGTGCACCCTGGGTTGGGATTTGGATGTGAAAATTTGATATTTTCAGCCTTTTTTGTCCCCACCCATGATAGTATCTCAGTTTTTTCATTCAGATGCGATGCCCAAAACAGTTGCTCCATTTTTTCCTCTACTTCCTATGGACCAAATGGAGTTTTTATTTAAATTTTACACCATGCTTGTTGCTGGCCTCCATTTCCTCTCCCTGTCCCCAAGACCTCTCATTTTGGCCTCCACTCTTCCAACTCACCAGCCTTTCCTGCTCCTCTTGCTGCTTCTTCAGCTGCTCCATGAGCTGTTGGAATTCCTCCTCCTTCTGCTGCTCCTCCAGCATGGTGGCGTCGTTCTGCTCAGCATAGGCCATGGCCACCACGGCCAGGATGAGGTTGATGAGGTAGAAGGAGCCCAGGAAGATGACCACCACGAAGAAGATCATGTAGGTTTTCCCTGCTGCCCGCAGTGTCTGTGGGAAGAGGTGGCAGGGATGTCACGATGTCACTTTGGTGACACTCCCAAGAGAAGGTACTGCCCCTCCTGATTGTGGTAGGAGGGAAATATTTTGCTCCTGTCTTCTCCAAGGGTTGGTCATTGCACAATGGACCTTCCTGCAGGCCCTGGCACTGGGCTGGGACTGGTGGGAGGCAGAGAGAAGCCCTGGTTCCTGAGGTTCCTGAGGGCTGGGAGTGATGGAGGTGGGACCAATATTCCATTACTGACTCGCTTTGCTCAGCCCCCACCTTCTCAGGGCTCACCTTCAGGACAGCATGGTCCTTTTCTGACTCTAATCATCTGGGCAAGCCTTCCCAGAGGACAGGGTGTCGGATCCCTTTTACCTGGCCTCAGGTGTAGGATCCCTTTTACCTGGCCAGCCTCTGGAGCCACGGTCAGCTGGGGCTTTGTGGTGTCTCCCTAGAGGAAAACTCAAGGAGGGGACAAGTGACCTGCCTTCTCCTTCTTATCCTGTTCCTCAGCTGGAGCCAGAGGTGCTCTGGACAATCTTATAAATCCCTGATTTCCCATGGCAGCACCCTGGGAAATACACTGCTCTCCCATGTTAGGGAAGTAGTAAATGGACCATCCCCACCTCCACTGATGCTGGCTGGATCCACAGACCACAGGAGAAGGACCCACAAGGTTCCAGGCAGTGACTTTTCACCTCAGGGGCAGCCCAGAGATGGGAGGAACCCTTGCTCAGGGGTGGAGGGGCAGTGCCTACCAGCTGGAAGAGGTTCTCCCAGAAGTCCTGCGTCATGAGGCGGAAGAGGGCCAGGAAGGCCCAGCTGAAGGTGTCGTAGCTGGTGTAGCCATAGTTGGGGTTCCTGCCAGCCTTCATGCACTCGTAGCCCTTGGGGCACTTCCTGCCAGGGGGACAGCAGGGATGAGACCCTGGCATGGCCCCGCAGCCAAACCCATCTGTAAGGGAGGGGGTGCAGCAGGGGGACCCTCCCCTCCAGGATGGGACAGGTGGGATGCCTGGACTGGCAGCACCTGCCCTGTCTGATAGCTGATGCCCCCCAAAGCTGACACAGGCAGGAGGCTCAGACTGAGACCCCTCAAGCTGATAAATTTGGGATGCCTGAGCTGATTCCAGCTGAAGCTGATACAGTTGTGATGCCCAGACTGGTCCCCTCGAGCTGGTGGTACCATTGGGATGATCCAGCTGATACCCTCAGGGTGGCCCCCAAGCTGATCCACTGGGGTTCCTGGACTGTTCCCCTGCAGAGGCCCATTCCCAGCCCCATCCCAAGCACCAGGGGTCCCTCGAGCTGTGCCAGCTCCCTGTGCCGTCCCAGGGCTGCAGAGGGAGGGGGTGTCACTCACCCAGCGTCGCTGCTGTTCCCGCAGAGCAGGGCATCCAGGGCTCCCTCCAGGAAGTAGTAATTGGCTTTGCAGGTGGGGAAAGGGCAAGGAATAAAAATCAATGAATAAATAACTAAATAAGCACAAACACTGATTTTCAAACTCTTGGGTGCAACTTGCTGTCAGGGAAATTCCTTGAATCCCAATGGAATTTGTTGACTTTCAGTGTCGGGGCACGTGGTTATCTCTTCTCTGTTGGCTTTGTTGTTTGTCTTGGCTCTGTCTCAGGGAGCTCCTGGGATTGTTTCATCAATCCAACCAGGTCCCTCCCAAGCCTGGAAATCCCTCTGGATCTGGCCAGGGCCAGGCCACCTGGAGAATGGGTTAACACGAGGTCAAAGGCTCAGGGCTGGGCTGTTTTCCCAGGAAATCAGGGTATTGGCAGGAAACACCAAGCATGGGGCACGGCAGGAGTCCCAGGAAAACCTGGGCAAATGCTCCTGCTCCATGGCTGCAGCTTCTCCTGCTGCTCCCATCACTGGTGGGGACCCCAGGGGTCCTTACAGCTCTTCCTTAGGGCTGCAGAGCCACAGGAGCTGCCAAGCAGTGCCACCACAGTGACCTGCCCAGGGACACAGAGGAGCACCTGCAGACACCCACAGTGGATGTGGCAGAGGGCAGCTAGAGCCAGTCCTGGACATCACCCAGCACAGCCCTCCCAGGATTCTGGGGCTCCCTGGATCCTCCTTGGCCCTGTCTGCCTTCTTGCCATGGGGCTTCTCTTTATCCTGTGTGGGCTCAGGGGGGAAATACCCTGTTTGTGCAATTCCAGGTTTTTGGGCTGGTCCCAGCAGCTGCCCTGCTGCACTTGTGGCCTTGGGCAGCTCCTCTTTGCTTGGAGCTCATCAGATCCTATGGATGGAACTTGTCCCCTACCAAAACCTTCCTGTAATGAATGCTGGAGCTGATTGTTGGGACAAGAAGCTCAGCTGTGACCCATCCTGGTCTTTTGAGCTCTGCTGAGTGTCCTGAATGACATGTAGAGCATCCCTGTGAGGCACCCTGCAGCTCTACCAGGCAGGTTTGCTGGATTTTTACATTATTGTGGAGTTTAAAAACTCAAAACTGAAGAACAAACAAAAAACCCACCACACTTCAGGCAAAATTTTCAAAGACGGGATAGGAAAGGAGAAAGGCAGATCTTCCTGAGGAGCTGTGCTGGTCCCACCTCTCCCTCCCTCTCTCCCTTTGGCTTTTGTGGTGTTGCATAAAGGATTCATTGGGAACTGTGCTACTTGGAGAAGGATCTACATAGTGAAAAGTGGCTTCAAAATGTCATTCCTGCATCTTTTCCTCTGGTTTTCTACCCAAAGTTTCACCTGCTCCTCAAGGGTTTGGTCTCCCTGCTGTGACCACCCTGATGGCACATTGGCTCTGACCAGCAAGTGGGAGATGGAGACGCTGGTCCATCCAAACCTTCCTGTTGTGAAACCATCCTGGAAGAGCTCAGCTTGCCCAAGTGGACCTCATTGTCCCTGTCCAGGGGGATTTGATCCCATCTGTGCCTTCAGTGAGGACGCACAGCCTGTGCCACCACCAGCCTTGGCAGGAAGGTCCCTGTGAGCAAAGCTTGGAGTGGCCAGGAGGAGCAGGAAACTGAGGATTGAACCGGGGTGAGGGGTCAGAGGAGAAGGGGCTGCAGGAGCTTCACCTTCATCGCTGATGTAGGCCTCGAAGTCAAAGGTGTCGTTCCCGGTGAAGTTCCCCGTGAAGTTCCCCGTGAAGTTCCCGGTGAAGTCATCCATGAAGTCGTAGAAGGTGGAGTTGGCCGAAGTGTCATTGTCCAGCCCCAGATCCTGCAGGAAGGTGCTGTTGGGGGGAGGCCAGCGCACACACTTCTGCCGGAGGTTGCCCATGAAGAGCTGGAGGCCGATGAGGGCGAAGACGCTCAGGCAGAAAACCGTGAGGATCATCACGTCCGAGAGCTTCTTCACCGACTGGATCAGAGCCCCCACAATCGTCTTCAGCCCTGGGGGGAGGTGCCACCACTGAGCTGACTGCTCTTGGTTAATTTGTGGTGTTCCCAAAAGGGGCTGGCTGTGGTGGGGACGTGTGTCACCCCCAGTGAGCCCCCAGCTCTGTCCCCACTCATGGCTGGGCCCCCCACAGCTGTCACCCTTGGGCTGGTGCTGGTGACTTCCCCATCCCAGCCTTGGGATAGCCAAAACAAAGCCCACCCCAGCCTGGCAGCCATCAATTCCTTTGCATTTTCTTTTTTCCCTAAATCTGGTATTTTTTTGTACCAAACCAGTGGAGTGAAGCTCTTCAGGGTGGGACATGGAGAAGCTCTTTGCTGGCCCGGCTGTTTGATGCTGTGCACCTCTCCCAGCTCCAGAAAAGCCTCTGTGGCTGTTCCTGGGTGGTTGGGAGCCCTACCAGACCCCTCATCCTGATCCCTTCAAGCTGGGAAATCCCTGGTGTGCCCAAGTGAAGGTGACAAAGTGACACCTGCACCTGGATTAACTCATCTCTCCCCATGACATCACCACTCCCTCCCCAGGGAGGCTCATCCACAGATCCTCAGTGGGATTTTTCCATGGAGGGTGGAGTTCCTGTCAGCCAAGGTCTACACGAATGATGGGTAATGCTGGGACATCCCAATGTTCATCTTTAGAGCTTCTCTGAGCCCAGAGCTTTCTCACATGGAGAAATTTTCCAAGGAAATGACCTTGAGCCCTGTCCTCCTGCCAGGTCATCATTCCCCAAACTATTTAGGTAAAATCCTGTTCTCCAAGGGCCTGGCCAAGGTCAGATGTTCCAAACCAGCTTATTTTTGCCACTGCTATTTCTGCAGAACCCTTGGGGATGTAATTCCAGAAAGAAACAGCAGTTTACATTTTGCTCAGTGCAATTTTTAGCCTGTTTGATGAAGGAAAAAAGCCATTCAAATGTGAACCCTCATGATCTGGAGCCTACAGGGACACCACAAGGATTTATTCACCACAAGGAATTTTCATTTTCAGTTCAATCTCACGCTTTCTGTGTGCTTGCACCAGGGGTTGAAAGCACAGTGTTTAAATGGTATCATATTTGGAAATCAGCAATCAGAGGGATTTGATAAGGTGCTCCTCACACAAGTCTGGATGTTTTGGGTGATGTTAAACCAATACCTGTTAAATATCTCAGCCTCAGCACCAGACAGCCAACAATGAGCACAAAACTGAGACCATAGCTTCAAAAATGGAAAGCTTTGGTGTATCAAACCCATAAATCCACTGGGAGCACAAATTCCCTCAATCCATCTCCAAGGGACCTTAAAAACATCACATCTGCCTCTTCAGGGGCTTCCAAACAACCTGGTGAGTGTAGCTGATTTCAAGATGTAAAATCAGCAGGATCTGACCCAAAAGCCAAATTTACATGGAAAATTTATGGAATACCTCATTTCCTCTGTTTTCTCTTGGAGCTGCCCAAAGAACCAGGAATTTCTGGGAACAGTGGGAATACCTGAGCTCAGGGGAAGGCACGGAGGGGAGGCCCCTCCTCTAAGTCCCACCTGGTATCACCGTGATCGTTTTCAAGGCACGGAGGACACGGAAGGTCCTGAGAGCGGAGATGTTCCCCAGGTCCACGAACTCGGTAATGTAGCTGTGGGACAGGAGAGGGAAGAGCTGCAGGGGCTCTGCCCAGAACACTCCTCGTTCCTCCCCATCCCACTGGACTCACGCCATGGAGATGACCATGAAGTCCAGCCAATTCCACGGGTCACGCAGGAATGTGAAGTCATCGATGCAGAAGCCTCTTGAGAGGATCTTGATGAGAGACTCAAAGGTGTAGATCCCAGTGAAGGCGTATCTGAAATGGGACTGGTCACCCAGGACACACTTGCCTAGGTCCAAGGTTTGCCCATTCCTCCCAGGGGGAATATCTTGAGGAGCTGACTCTGGGGGCTGATGGGTTTTTGGGGTGCTTCAGCACTGGGAGAGGTTTTCACCTCACCTCATAAGGTGGGCTGGGAAATCTCGAGGTACCAATCCCTCTGGTGACCATTCTGCATCACCTCTGTCCCTGCTGATGCCCCACCACCCCCACGCTCTCTGTAAAACCCTGCTGAGACCTGACGGTGCAGAACCACAGCAGAAAATGCTGGATTTCCCCTCTCCCCTGGGTTGTCCATGGTCCTTGGACAGGTGGATCAGCTCAGCCTCTCCAGACTGACAGTGCTGACCCAGCCCAGCCCAACCTTCTCCTTAGGGCCCTCCAGACATGGGGACCCCACCAGATTTTGGGCAGTTCTGAAACATTCTCACTCTTCAATGCCCTATGGAGAGTGTGGACATCCCTTCTGAGGGCCACCAGCACCTCCCAGTGACATCTCCCCTGTGCTGAAGGGTGCCTGGATCCCCACGCCCCGCTCTGAGCCTTGGTCTTGTCCCTCCTGAGGGACATTGCCAAGCTGGGCTGTCCCTGTGGCCAGGGGAGGTCTCAGGACTCACTCCACGTTCTTGGACCATGCCGGGGGGTTGCTCAGCGTCATAAAGACGCAGTTAGTTAAAATGGTGATCATGATGAACATGCTGAATAATTTAAAACGTGGTCAAGGAAAAATGCTCTGGGTGATGCCTGGATCCCCCCTCCCCACAGTCAGGAAGCCAAGTGTCCCCGTTCCTCTTGTCCTGGCTGCCACCTTGGTACCTCACCCTACCCTGCTCCTCCTGCTGCTCTCCTGCCTCAGTCCTGTGCTCACACTTCCCTCTTTTCTTCTTTGCTTCTGTGCATGGTCCCAGCCCCTTTCCTTCCTTTCTGCTCCCCTTTCCAGCTCTGTGGTGCTGGCTCTGCCTCCCTTTCTGTCCCCTGTACTCCTTCCTCTCCATCACCTTTGGATACAGCTTTCCCTTCCTTTCATTGTCTCTCCAGACCTCAAAACCCTTCATTTCTTTCTAGAAAGCTCTAACTCTTAGGCTTAGCCCCCTCTACTGCAAAACCTCCCTCTTTTCCTCCTCCCTCATGGCCAAGAACCCCCACTTGCTCCAGAGCTCTTCTGGGATCACTCCCACCCACACGGCAATGCCCCTCATGCTCTTGGGCTCCTTTCCTGCCTTTTCCTCTCTGTCCTGGTTCCTCTGCTTCCCTCTCCCAAAGCCTCCTTGGAGCTCCCCTGCTCACCCCCTTCCCAGTGGAACCAGATCCCCTGACCCATGAACATTTCCCTTCCTGTCCAAGTCTCCCCAGACCTCAAAGCCCTTCATCCTCTCCCTAGGAAGTTTCACCACCTCGGCTTCTTCCCTTCTCCATCCAAACTGATTCCTCCCTTCTCCAACCCATCAAGAACTGCTCATTGGAGTAAAGCTCTGGACAGCAGGTCCTGCCTGGGCTGGGGGCCCAGGAGGTTTCCACACCACCCCATCATCAGCCCCTTCACTTGTCCCTCTCCTAGGGCTGTTTGGACTCTGAACAGTGGGGTTTGAACTGGCCATGGAGCAGCATCCCAGAGACCAAGGATATGAATGGATGAGGACTTTGATGGCTCCTCTGCGGATGGGGTTGAAGGGCCCCAGCATGTAGAGGGCAGGGGTGGCCGAGAAGCGGAAGATGGACTTGCCCTTGTTAAGGACTATGAACGTCTGTGGAGAAAAGAGGAGAGGGGGGGTTAGTCCTTCTACACCCCCCAAAACTCCATGGGCCAAGGGCTGCCCTTGGAGGGGAGATGTCTCTGCATGTTTGGAGCTCCAAAGGCTTGGAGATGCTCTCTGCTTAGGAAGAGGAGCAACCACAGCAGTCTGGGGTGGTGGGTTGTGGAAACCCAGGGCACTGGAAATATTTCTCTGCTCTGGGGTGCCCTGACCACCAGGGGAGCACTGACTTTGACCCTCATCCATGGAGAAAGTTTCCTAGACTTCAAGATAGACTAGACTCCACAGAAGTGTGAAATAGATTATAGAGAGTAGTGTAGGTGTATCACTTGGTGAGAAATTTAGGTTTTGGGATTTTTAGTATGTTGTGGATGGAAGCAAGATGGAGGGCACAGGGTGTCCTCCTGGGTTTTTTCTTCATGCTTCTTCTTCCTTCTTCTTCATGGGTTTGGTTGACATTTTGTAATTGGGCAGAAAAGGCCACATTGTGGGCTCTTTGGGATCAGTTATTGGGTTAAAAGGGAAAATAATCTAGGTGTCAGTTCTTAATTGGATAGTTTAGCCTTAACAATCTCTTGTAACAAGAGATTGTTGGTCATTTTGTGCCATGCTAATGAAAAGCTGCCGAACTCACAGTAGTGAGACTGTTTTACTGATAAGAAATAATAAACACCCGAGTCTGAACATGAATTACTGTCTCAAGTGCCTTCAATCCAGACCTGGAGAAACCGATAGTGGATCACCAGGATGGGATCAGGTAAGCACAGGAGGTCCCTGCTTGGATCTTTTGCTTGGGACTTACACCTAAGGCCAAGCCTACCACGGGCAAAGCTCTGGCCCTCACCTTCTTGTCCTTGTAGAAAGGGTCCAGGTCCTCCAGGGGGGTCCCGATCAGCTCCACGGGTGGGTCACCATAGATGAGGGGCAAGTTCTTGCCGGCTTCCAGGTCACTGCTGGGCTTGACCTCCTCTTCCTCAGGCATCTCCACCTGCTGCCGCTTTATCCGGAGCGCCTCGGCCTCGGCCATGCGCTGCTCGATGGCGGCCAGCGAGGCCGGGGTGAAGGGGCGCAGGTTCTCGGGGCCCGGGATGTGCGGCAGGCCGGCCATCCTCTCATTCTGCTCCCGGGCCAGCCGCGCCCAGCCTGCGGGGACAAGGGGCTGCAACACCTGGGACAGCTCGGGGGCAGCTGGTGGAGGATCTCAGCGGGGTTTCAGGAACACCACCTGGGGACATCCTGGGGGCAGTTGGTGGCAGCATCTCAGCGGGGTTTCAGGAACACCACCTGGGGACATCTCGGGGGCGTTTGGTGGAGGATCTCAACAGGGTTTTAGGAACACCACCTAGGGACATCTCAGGGATGTCTGGTGGCAGGATCTCTGGGGTTTTAGGAACACCACCTGGGGACATCCTGAGGGCAGTTGGTGGCAGGATCTCAGTGGGGTTTCAGGAACACCACCTGGGGACATCTCAGGGGCGTTTGGTGGAAAATATCAGTGGGGTTTTATGTACATTTATGGCAGAAATGTTGAGCTCACAGGGAAGGATATCATGTGTGGATCATGGAGCACCCTGGGTGTTCCTGCTCCTTCCAGACCCCCATTGCCACTGGGAGCTGGGAAGCCTCAGTCTGGAGAAAGCTCAGGGGGGATCTTCTGGTTCTCTACAAGTCCCTGACAGGAGGGTGCTGCCAGGAGTGGGTTGGGGTCTGCTCCCAGGAGCAGTGACAGGTCAAGGAGACACAACCTTAAGCTGCACCAGGGGAAGTTTATACTGGACATCAGGAGAAATTTTTTTCCCAGAAAGACAGGGCATTGGAAAGGGCTGCACGGGGAGGTGGTGGAGTCACTTTCCCACCGTCCCTGGAGGTGCTTAAGGAAAGCCTGGATGTGCAGGCTTTCCTTAAGCACTGAGTGCCATGGTCTGGATGACACGTCATGGATTGGACTTGAAGATCTCAAAGGTCTTTTCCAGCCTCATTAATTCTCTGATTCTGTGATTCTGTGTTTCCACCTCCAGTCAGGAGGCACCATGAGGCTGGGACACCTGGTGTCCCTGTCACCACCTGGCAGTGCCAGACAGAATTTCACACCCCAAACACGGTGCTTCAACACATCCAAACATCTTTGGAAGCAGCAGCCCTGCTCCAGCTGCCTCCCCTTGGCAGAGCATCAACAGCTTTGCTCCTGCAGCTCCTGCAAGGGGCCTGTGGTGCCTCAGACAGGAGGTTCCTCAGCCAGAGGAGCTGGGTCCTGCAGGGCTGTGGCCCTGGCACAGCTTCCAGCCATGGGAAGCACGAGGAACCTGCCCTGCTGGGTGGCTCTGCTCCCAGGAAGGGTCAAAGGCTTCTCCTGAGCCAAAAAGCGAAGCAGTAACGGCACTTTTGGGTGTTACAGGGACCAGGATGACAGAAGGATTAGGGTGGTGGGTTAGGAGAGGTAAAGATGTTCTGCTGCATAAAAAGAGTTGGAGAGAGGGAAGTGTGGAGGAGAGGGGTGGCTGCACTTGGGGGAAGAGGCTGACATGCCCTGGGGGAGGTGGAGACACTGGTAGAGGCTCCCCCAACAACACAGAGATTCTTGTGCCTTGACAATGTCCCATAACTCCAGATTGTGTGGGATATGAGCCCAACATTCCGTAAAACTCGACCCTACTTCTCATGGACACTGGGACAGCGGCGCCTCTGTGTCTCACCCTCCCAAACCAAGCATCCCACTGCAACCCCAAACTTCCTGTGAAGCTGCCAAGAACCTGCCCCCAAAATCCTTCAGGTTCAATAATCCCAGAGCCTTGCTGTGCTGAGAGCTGGAAACCCTCAGCCCTTTGGGATTAGGGAGAACTGGACGTTTACAGACCTGATGGGAAAAGAGACTGGAAATGGAGCTGGGAAGGGGCTCAGCTTGGAGAAAAGGAGTCTCAGGAGGGACCTTCTGGTTCTACACAACTTCTGACAGGAGGGGATAACCAGGGGGGTCAGGCTGTGCTCCCAGGGAACAGGGACAGGAGGAGAGGGAACAACTGTGCCAGGGCAGGTTTAAATTGGGTGTTGGGAAAATTTCTTCATGGAGAAGTTGGCCAGACTTTGGAACAGGCTGCCCAGGGCAGGGGTGGAGTCCCCATCCCTGGAGGGGTTTAAAAGCCGTGTGGATGTGGCACTTGGGGACAGGGGTCAGTGGTGGCCTTGGCAGTGCTGGGGGAACAGCTGGGCTTGGTGATCTCTGAGGGCTTTTCCAACCTGAAGGATTCTCTGACTCCATTTGATTTAGGGAAAACTCTGCCCTTGCTGATTGGGGTTATTTAATGGCACAAACTGAGTCACACCACTGCAAAGTGGAGTCCAGCCCCAGCCCAGCTTGTGGCCCCAACTGGTCCCCCATGGGTGGGGGGATGGAACCCAGAGGTGGCACCTCATCAAAGCAAACAAAAAGAGAATTTTGGGTCCCAAGTGTCTCTGAGAGGGGACAGTGTCTGGGCAGGTGACAGAAGTGCCACCAGTGCTGCTTCTCATGAAATTACTCTGGACTTACACGCAGTTTCTGCTCCACTTGAGCAGCTCTGGAACCTTCCCCTCGATAAGAAGGAGCTCAAAAAAGCCAAGAAGCACAGGCCTGTGGCTGGTTTTATCACCCTAAATCCCAGGGGGAATGTGCTGGTGCAGGGGATCACAGAACACCTCCAGCTGGGAATGGATCCATCGGGGTCATCAGGGGGAGCAGCACCCAGGCTCCAGCAGGACCCATGGGGGACCTTCACAGAAATCACAGAGTCACCAGGCTGGAAGACACCTTCAAGATCATCGAGTCCAACCCAGCCCCAACAGCTCAACCCTGGCACCCAGTGCCACATCCAGGCTTTGTTAAACACACCCAGGGATGGTGACTCCAGCACCTCCCCGGGCAGCCATTCCAGAACTTTATCAGCCTTGCTGTAAAAATCTTCTTCCCAATATCCAACCTGTATTTCCCTTGATGCAGCTTGACATTCCCACCTCATCTCTGGCAGCTCTGAAGGCTCAGAGGAGCTTGTCACTCTGGGCAGCCTCAGTTTCCCTGGGAATCGGGATTCGCAGGGCTGTCAGGGGCAGCCTGTGCCCGGGCTGTGCCGGAGCTGCTGTCCCCGCTCAGAGCAGAGGGTGCTGCCCGGGCCGTGTTCCCCGGGTGCTGCCGCGGTCCCCAGCGCTGTCCCCGCTGCCGGAGGTGGCTCTGCCTCCAGCTGCCACCAGCGATCAGCGCCGGGCTCAGGTTTCTGCAGCCCCATGACTCTGCTCATTCCTGTCCCGGGGAGCTGCCGCGAGCAGCCCCAGCTCTGCTCCTGCCCCTGCCCCCTCTCCCTGCCCGTGTCCCCTCTCTCCTGCCCCTGTCCCCTCTCCTGCCCCTGGGGCCGCCGAGCCGCTCCCCGGCCGATGCAGCAGCGCCGGGCAGCACCAGGAGCGGGCTGGGAGATGCTGGGGCAGGGCAGCACTGCCTGAGATTACACTGGGAGGCTCAAAGGGGGAGTTGCCCCTGGCATGGGAATTCTTTGTAGCTTTTCAGGACCTTTTGTAGACTCTGAGCCCTTTGGGGCGACCCAGAGAGGATGGGATGGCCCCAGGCTAACCCCATGCCCAGATCCCACACACCACAGTTGAGAAGCCACCAGCATCTCTGGTTGCCTCCCAGTCTCAGAACAAAGCCAAGCCCAGGCTCTGTGGGGGCTCAGCCCAGCACCCCTCTGTCCCCAGTGAGCCCAGCCCCACAGGAGGGAACAGGGTGGGCCACACAGCGGGGTCCCACTAGCCTGGGTGAGGGGTGCCACCCTGGGACCAGCCCCTGGCCATGGGAACAGGAGGAGCAGCCCCTGGCACACCCTGGCACATCCTGGCACGTTTCTAGCAGCTCCTATGAATAACCCAGACCAAACTCTGTGCTCCCACAGGTAAAGGCAGTCCAGACCCAGTGACAGGTCTGGCACAAATCACCCACCAGGTCCCTCAGGGCTGGGCCCAGCTTCCCAGCACCTGAGTCCTCCAAGAGTCCCTGATTAAGAAAAATCCCTGCCCCTCATCTTTCCTGCTGGGAAATGAATCACTTAAAATGTCTCTACAGAGCACTGACTTATTTACTTAAATTTTGGCTGCCCAGCTGAGATGAATGGCTCCTTTTTGCCGTGACACTGGGGCAGCAGCTCTCTGGCCACAGACAGCAACAGAGAACTTTCCCAGAGAAAGGCTGTGAGAAGATCAGAGAAAAGAATTATAAATAATTCTTATCTTAGCTTGCTGCACCTATTATTGTGAATATGTGTAATGTGTTATGGAGATTTGTTTACCACAGGGTGGTTTCTTAATTAGCCAGTGTGATGGTGTTTGGATTGGAGCACTAATTAGGTCCAGGTGTATGATAACTGTCTATAAAACAATGGGTTTCTTAATAGTGATGTAATGATAAAGAGATTGATCAGCCTTCTGTGAATCATGGAGTCAATACTAATTATCACCTGGCTGGGGACCTGCTGCTGTGACATGACACAGGCGAGCTGCAGCTTTGGGACCCTGCCCGTGACATGTCCTGGATGAGCATCTCAACCCCCAGCTCCTGCACCAGGAATTGCCAGCAGGGAACTGGGAGCAGCTCCCACCTCAGGAGTGCCCAGGCTGCACTTGGAGAGGAATTCAGCTCCCTCTGATATTTTTGCTGCTGAGGGCACACAAAAGAATCGGGCACCAAAGTACCAGGAGTGGTTTGGGAGCTCCCGGGGATGCTGTGCAAGAGGATCTGTGCAACAGGACAGTGGGGGCAGGTCCTGGACGGCCACCCCATCCAGGCACTTCATTCTGCCCAGGAAATAACCTCCATGGGCTGGGGAAGAGAGGGGGAGGGCATTCTTGGCTTTGGAGGACACAGGGGCTTGGGATCTCCCTGACCTGCCTGACCCAGGCTCCAGTTCCTCCCTAAGGCATTTATTTTTTGGGGGATCACCTCCAAACCTGGAGCCTCCTGTGCTCTGGGGTATTGTATTAGCTGGGAAATGCCCCACAAAGGCAGGAATGATGCATCTCCATGACTCTGTGTTCTCAGGAGGCTAATTTATTACTTTATGCTACTATATTATATTAAAGAATACTACACTATACTAAAGAACACAGAAAAGATACTTACTGAATGCTAAAAAGATAATAATGAAAACTCATGACTCTTTCCAGAGTCCCGACACAGCTTGGCCCTGGTTGGCCAAAGAGTCAAAACAACTCACACCAAAACCAATGAAACAATCACCTGTGGGTAAACAATCTCCAAACACATTCCACATGAGCACAGCACAGGAGAAGCAAATGAGATGAGAATTGTTTTTTCTTTTCTCTGAGGCTTCTCAGCTTCTCAGGAGAAAAATCCTTTTCAGAGAATGTGAACGCCACACTGGGGGGCCCCTGCAGCCCTGGAGTTTCCCAGGGAGCCAGGCCGGGGAGATGCAGCTTCCCCCAGGCACACGGGGCTGGGTGGGTGAGGACAGGCACAGCTGGGGTGTGCCAGGAGGATGCTGCTCCTGGGAGTGTTGGAAATGATTTTGTAGAGAATTTTCAAAGTTGGATAGAAAGTTCACATAGATGTATCTGTATGTAAAGTTTGAGATAAAAAATGTTCATTTACAAATGCCATGGAATAGGACAGATATTGTTTAAAGAGAAATAGAACTAGAAACAAGTTTTAAAGAATATCTTTGCAAATAAGAGTGGATATTTTAGAGGAGATCCCAGCCCTGTGGACATCGGGAACAGCTCTGGGATGCCCTGACCATTCAAACACAGCTCAAGGATCTGCCCTGAGCTGCTCTAAGAGGAGTTCACCTGCAAAGCTGCCCTGCAGGTTCATCCTCTTGGGACACTCTGGAAAAATCTCACAAGGACCAACAGGGACAGAGTCCAGGAGAGCACACAGCCGGAATGGCCCCAGCAGGTGTAAATGAGCCTCACTCAGCAGGAGCAGCCAGCCTGGGGCTCTGCAGCGGGGATTAGTGTGTGACAAGGGACTCGTGTGCCCGGGGCAGGGAGGGGACAGGCTGGGCCTCCCTCGGGAGCTGTGCTAGCACCCAGACCTGGGGAAACCAGAGATTCACCTCAGCTCCTGCAGATTTCCCAGGAGCTCAGCAGGGCTGTGGAATATTCAGGATTATGGGAGTTTCTCTCAGGGACTCGGATAAGCACCCTCAGTTGTGCCAGACAAAATCAACCATTTTGTAAACAAATTTACATTCCTTTCTGTGCCCTTTAAGAGTCTGATGCTTCCATCCCTGGAGAAACTGTGGTCCTTTAATTCTGTGCTGTAACTCCATTACAAAGACCATGTGGAAAGATACAGGAAATCTCCAGAATTTCCTTTCACACCCAAAAGGCTCTTGGACGCTGCTGTGGGCTGCTGGAATTCCAGCAGCACGGTGGTTCTGGAAACTTGCTGGGCTTTTAGGCTGCTTTAAAGGCAGAGGGTGGGAGAGCCCAAACCAGCCCAGCACGGAACTCCGGCAGGTGCCGCTTCCTCCCCCAGGAAGTCCCCTCCCTCTTCATCCCGATCATCCCGGCAGGGATGGGGCAGGGCGGGGCAGCGGGCCCGGCTGGTCCCGCAGGCTTTGGGGCTGAGTCACGGCTCAGCCCCGGGAGCTCGGGGTATCCCCAGCGCTGCCATGGACACCACCCCGACCTGCACATCCCCGACATCCAGGAACGGCTCTGCCTCCCAGTCCTGGCCTGGGCTGCGTTCCCTGGGCAGCAGGAAAGGGAGGGAGGGAGGGAATTCTGCATCCATCCCGACATCAGGGGTGTGTGGGACGGGTCCAGAGGGGCCACGGAGCTGCTCCAGGGCTGGAGCCCCTCTGAGCCAGGCTGGGAGAGCTGGGGGTGCTCACCTGGAGAGGAGAAGCTCCAGGGAGAGCTCAGAGCCATTATGCTTTGAATTGCAGATGTTTCTAAGCGCTCAGCGGGGCCGTGTGGCTGTGACACCTCTGGCACCGGTGGCTCCCGTGAGTGACACATCCCCAGGGCTGGTTCCTGTCACCACCGCGGCTCTTTGCCCTGCTTGGGGTGGGGTTTGTTGCTCTGCCCGCAGCCTGGCCCAGGCCAAGCGTGCCAGCAGGGATGGGGGCTGTGTCCAAGTGCATCCGTCACCAAGGGCTGCCTGGAATGCGCCCGAGCCCGGCCAAAGGGAAGGTCCTTGGGAAACGATTCCAGAGCCAGCCCAGCACTGCTGGGTGCCTCTTCCCAGCCAGAGCAGGGCACTGAGATGCTGCAGCGGCTCCTGCCACCACTGTCCCCCAGCCAGGCCACTGCTTGTCACCCACAGGTCACCCAGGGCAGCAGCACAGGGGGCTGGACAGGGACTGGGGACAAGGGATGGAGGGACAGGACACAGGGAATGGCTCCCACTGCCAGAGGGCAGGGATGGATGGGATCTTGGGAATTGGGAATAGTTCCCTGGCGGAGTGGGCAGGGGCTGGGATGGAATTCCCAGAGCAGCTGTGGCTGCCCCTGCATCCCTGGCAGTGCCCAAGGCCAGGCTGGACACTGAGGCTGGGAGGAGCCAGGGGGCCCTGCCTATGGAATGGGATGAGCTTGAAGGTCTTTCCAACCCAAACCATTCCCTGATTTCATGATTTTCAGCCCACAGAGGATGAACTCCCTGCTATGGGAATGATGCAGCTCCCCTGCTTTTTGCCTGTCTCAAGCAGAGAGGAGCCCTCCCAGCGCTCTCCAGCCTTTTCCTGGCAGCAGCCAAGCTGCTCCAGCCTGGTGCTGCCCTGGGACAGGGACACCCCGCAGCTGTGCTGGGCTCGGGATTTCCCTGGAACGGGATGGATGCACAGTTCCTTTGGAATTGCGTCCAATTCCAGCAGCACCTTCCATGAGCTCTGCACTGCTCTGGGTGCTCTGCACCTGCCAAAACCAGTGCTGCTCCCTCCTCCAGCTCCTTGCAAAAACCCAGCCGAGCCCACCCGCCTTCCTTTGGAAAGCCAAATCCTCCGTGCTGAACCTCCCAATCCTCCGTGCTGAACCTCCCAGGGACACGGCTCCTCCAGGGACATCAGCCCCAAAAATCCAGCCCTGCAGAGGCGCTGCCGCTCCTGCAGCAGCACCAAACCCACTTGGGAACGAATTCCCGGCAATTCCCGGATCGCTGCTGCCCTGCAGCTCCCGGGGCTCGGTGCCCTGAGGCTGTACCTGCTGTGCTCAGCGTGGGGGTGGCACACACAGCCCGGGAGCTGTGAAATCCTGGGATGCTCTCCCCGGCCGCAGATGGAAATAGGAGGTTGCACCATCCTGCAGCCACGCACTGACCCGTTCCTGCCTGGAGCCGGGGATGCCACCCCATCCCCACTCCTGCTGTCCCTGCTGGGGGACAGGGCATTGCTGGAAAGGGGACACCAGCCTGGGTGGCGGCACGGGGTTATTTTGGGGGGAGTTGGCAGTGCTGGAGGCTTGAGCAGCCAGGGAAGGGTTAAAGTGGGGACCCTGCCCTTGCCCACTGCCCACCCTGCACTCGGGTGTCATCCGGAGCTGCGGCTCCTCCCTGCCAGCAGCTCCCGTGTCAGGCTTGGAAAAGATCTGAGCCGTGCTGGGAAGGCAGCGAGGGGACAGCGAGGGGACAGAGAGGGGGAAGGAAGAGTGGCGTGGGGCTGCAGTGACCTGCTGCCCCTCAGGCTCGGGGGCACGGGGGGCAGGGATGCCCCCAGCCCTAGGGAATGCCAGCAGGCACAGCAGCTCCTGCAGGGATTTCCAGCACAGCACAAGGAGCAGGTCCCCACCGTGCTGCTCCCGTGGAATTTGCAATATTGGGAGCCTGCATTTTCCCACGGCTGGAAGATGCCCCTTTCCCACTGCAGCCCCTGGATCCCAATTCCCTGGCGCAGACCCCTGCCAAGCAGGACCAGCACGGGGCATCTGGAGCTGCCACAGATGCCGAGCCCCACAGCCCCAGAGATCTCATTGAGGTCCACCTGGAAATGGAGAAGGGGGACCCAAAGATGAGATGTTCCAGGGATTTATGGATCCCAGGAGGGAGGCAGCAGGACAGGCACAGAGGCTGAGCACCCTCCCTGCTCTCTCCCGAGCTAAACTGGGATCTTTTCCCTCTCAACTTCCCAAAGCATCCACCACCTTCTCCCCTTTCTGCCCTGCACAGAAACCACCTCATTAATCCAACCTGCTGCAAACAGAAACTCATCAGTCCAACCTGCTGCAAACAGAAACGGTGCTGGGCATTTCCTCATGGCTCTGCCGCTCCCTCTCCTACCCCAAATCTAGCAAATTTCCCTGAGTGGAGCTGGAGTTGCCCAAGGGACTCCACAGAGCCAAACAAAATCCTGAACCGGACCCTTCTGCACATATCAGAAAATAGAAAATGCTATTTAAATATTAGCACAGCACGGTCGAGGCAGGACTTTGTGCTCGTTAACCAGTTCCTGTAAATATGCTCTTTTCCCTTCAAACCATTATAAATCCTGGAAAGAACCAGAGGAGGCAGCTCCAGCACTGCATAAACCCATCCAGGGTGTCCCCGGGATAATGGGACTGACTGGGATGTCCTGCTGTCCCCAGGGCTTTGTGGAATTGTTGTCCCTTGCTGGCAGCCGCAGTTCCATCCCTCGCCTGCCGCGGGCTGATCCCTGACAGCTCGGTCAGTGCCCTGAGGGCAGGGCAGGAAATGCTCGTGCTACTCGGCAAACGCCCCTCTGCAGGGATGGGGGAACGGGGGAATGGGGGAATGGGAATGGGGAAATGGGGGAAATGGGGGGAATGGGGGAATAGGAGGAGGGAGAAAAGACAATTTCTTTTTCTGGCCCTGGATAAACCCCAAAAGGGCTCTTGGGGAGCACAGTGGGCCCTGCCCATGCAGCGAGTGATGGGAGCTGGCACAAGGGGGACACAGCACCCAAAACCCTCGAGCTGAACCCCAGCCTGGCACTGCCTGATTGCCATGGGGGATCCAGCTCTGAACCCCACCCTGGGCTGTGCCTGTGTGCCCACAGCCCCAGTGTGGGAACAGCCACCCCTTCCCTGCCGCCCCATCCCCGACGTTCCCGCCTGGCACAGGGGTCCCACCATCTCCTCTGCCCCGGGGGTCCCTCCCTGCCGCCCCACGGAGCAGGGGGGCTCTGCAGGGACAGGGCCCTTCCCGAAAGGAGACACTGGGAGCACCCGCAGACCTTTCCTGCAACCTTGGCTTGCCCAGACCGGGGTTTATATTTAGACCTCCAGGAGGAGAAGCCAGGAGAAAGGAGCCTGAGACTTGTGAGCCCTGCCCGTGGCTCCTTTAGTGACAACGGAAGGTGGCTCGGGAGCCCATTGCCCGCCACGTCCCTGACTGTCCCCTCAGCCCGCCGCAGCCCTGTGGCCACTGAGGGCCCGCTGGCTGCTGCCACTCTGTCCCGTGCCCTGCCTGCACCTTTGTGGGGACTTTGTCCCCTGTCCTGGACAGTTTTCCATGCCGGGGGGTCCAGCAGGTGCCTCCAGCCCTAAACACCCCTCAGAGCCACCACGGTCCATCCTGGTCCCGTCCACCTCCGGTGCTCGGACCGCAAATCCCAGGACACTGCCGGTACCGCTGCAGGCACAGCGACAGCGACAAACCTAGGCACATCCCCGACCCTGCCGCCCTGCCCGGGGGCCTAGCAGCCGCCCAGGGCTGACCCCAGTACTTACTGTTGGGTGGAGAGTGCGAAATCCCAAGGAGAGACCTTTTAGGGCCAGAATTTCCCTCTCCTTCGACTCCTGGACGCTTTGGCTCGGCGAGTTGGCAGCGCAGCTGCTGCTGCTGTCAGATGGTCATGAGTGAAACCTGAGGACATGCGGGCTCCTTCAGGTAGCCTGTCCCGGCTCAGCTGTGGCATTCGTTCCGTGCCGCGCCAATCACGGCGCTGGCGGGGCCGGAGCCCCGCGGTGCCATCGCCCCCGGCCGCGGGCAGCCCTGCCCGGGCACGGCGCAGCGCCCCAGGTGTGCCGGCGGCTCTGGGCCGGCTCCGGCACCCCAAGGGACGCGGGGACGTGGAGGGGAGGTGGGAGAGACCCTGGCCAGCGCCTCCCCGGCAGTGACAGACGCTGGGAAGAGCAGCGGGACAACTGCGAGGGCGGGGGGGGGCACCGGGTGCCAACGCCGCTGCCAGCTCTGCCCCGAGCCCGTGGCTCCTCGCGGGCGGCATTCCCATTGTTCGGCACCCAGGAGCGATCCCGCTCCTCCCCTTGCCGGCAAACGAGGGGTGTCTGTCACTGTTTTGTCCCCCTCTCGCACCCTCTTGCACCAGAACATCCCAGGAGCATCCGATGGGGATGTCCCCCACGCGTCCTGCCCACGGGGACCCCGTGAGCGACAACCAGGATGACACAGACAAAGGGGTTTGCCATGGGGTTGTCCCCCGTTTGTGCTTCCTGACGGGGCCTTTGGGTTCTCCTGCCAAGCCCAGGCACTTCTGGGGTTCGGGGGGTGCTCGAGGTGCCTCCAGGGCTAGGAGGAGAGGATGTAGGGGCACCCAGATTGCAGGGTCACCCCTTCTGGTGTGCTCAGGGCTGTGTTGGGGGTGGAGCAGCCACTCCAGCACTCAGCATGGTCAGAAGGGTTCATCATCCCACCAAAACTACTGTTCCTGTAAATAATTTCTGCTTTTCCAGTCCCAAAACACCCTGGAGAATCTTCCCAGTGTTGGGGTGGCTTCAGTGGAGCTGCATCACTTGACTTTCCCAGCCTGGAATGGTATGGGAATCCCCTTCCCTGACCAGCCCCTCTCCCCTGTGCCCTCCAGCATCCTCCACAGCCAGCATATCCATGGCCAGGCCTGCAGCCCTGACCAGGGAGCTGGGAACTGAAGGTCCTTGGACTGATTCTGCTTCTGACTCCACAATTTTCCTGTCCTGTGTGGGCTGTGGCAATAAGGCAGAGCAGGAGCCATTTCAGCTCTCCAGGGAAGAATGAGCTGGTGCAGGATGAGTTCTGTGCAGGGGAGGCCAAAGGTGTGCTTTGGGAGGCATCTCTTGGACCTCTCAATTGAAAACCAGGGCTCTGCTGGCTGGCTTGGAGCCCTGAGCAGGCTCAGAGGGGATAAAACCGAGGCAAGGAGGGAGGGAAGAGCCCAGAGCAGCTCCCAGGGCTGGCTACAGGCCTGGCTGGCACTGGCAGCCTGTGCACTGTTAGCTTCTGATCTGTATTGTCTCACCCTTCACATGAAACTGAAAATGGAATAAAAGTTTTTAAAACACCTCTCAGTTACCCCATCTTTGAGTCAGAAAAAGGCTGAATCCAACAGGGGCCCAATGGGGGCTGAGCAGCAGAAAAACAGCCAGGATCCAGGGGCATGGAGCATTCCCTGTGCATCCTGGGGTTTGGCTGCTGAGGACAGCAGGGACAGGGACACCCTCCTGCTGTGCCTGTGGGGACTTTCCACTGCTCTGTTGGTCACAGCAGGGAATTCAGGGGATGTTTGGTGGCTCCCAGCAGCTGCTCCAAGCCCAGCCTTGTCACAACAGGGAGACTTTTCAAACTGCACAGGTCCATTTTTGCTTTTCCCAGCCCAAGAGCAGGCCTGGAGTGAGGCTGGAAACCCTGGGATGTGTCTCCTGTCCTGCAGGACGTGGGGACACCGAGGGTCCCCAGCAGGACACAGGGGCACAGCTCTGTCTGCAGAACCAAGGAAATCCCAATGGGAATGGGAGCTTGGGGCACCCAGAGGTACTGACCACACTGATCAGGGTGGGAAAAACGTGTCCTTGGATTCCAGGGTGGAATTAGGGCCATGCTTGGTCCAGCCTCGGGTATTTGAGGTGCCCTGGCTTGTTGTGCTGGATCCACCACAGGATCCCATAATCAGGGAATGGTTTAGAGGGACCTTAAAGCCCACCCAGTGCCACCCCTGCCATGGCAGGGACACCTCCCACTGTCCCAGGCTGTTCCCAGCCCCAGTGTCCAACCTGGCCTTGGGCACTGCCAGGGATGCAGGGGCAGCCACAGCTGCTCTGGGCACCCTGTGCCAGGGCCTGCCCACCCTGCCAGGGAACAATTCCTAATTCCCAATCTCCCATCCATCCCTGCCCTCTGGCAGTGGGAGCCATTCCCTGTGTCCTGTCCCTCCATGCCTTGTCCCCAGTCCCTGTCCAGCTCTACTCACTGCCAGCGCTGTCCCCGCCGTGTCCCAACCGTGTCCCAACCGTGTCCCCACCGTGTCCCCGCCGTGTCCCCGCCGTGTCCCCGCCGTGTCCCCGGGGCTCTGCCGGTCCCTGTGCAGGCAGGGAAGGGGGGACTCGCGGCGTGCCGGGACACGGGGAGGGCGAATTCCCCGAGCTGCAGCGCCGGGACCATCCCGGATCGGGATGAAGGAGCGGATGGGAGCCCAGGGCACCCTCTGTGCCCAGGCGGGGGGGGTCCCGGCAGCTCCGGAAGATCGGGAACTCGGGCAGGGCAGCCCCAGGCATCGCGCCCCAGCCCGGCCCGGTTCCCGTCCCATCGCGGGTTAACCCGCGGCTGGCCGGGCTGCTCGGCTGTCCCGGCTCTTCCCGAGTGCCCAGAGCAGTGTGAGCCGTGCCTCACTCGCTGGGGCTCTCGGAGCCGGGCTCAGTGGCCGCTGTCACCCCGGGTGCCCCGCTGTGCCCCGTGGGGACACCGCGCTCCAGCGCTGCCAGCCCCGCCTGCCGCCGCTGCGGAGGGGCCGCAGTGCCACCCTCCGGCTCCGGGCTAAACTCCCCCGTGCCCAGACACCGCTCGGGCCTGCGGGGACACGCGGCACCCCGGGGACACGCTGGGTCAGGAGGGCGCCAGGCTGCGGCACTCCGGCTGTGCTGGGGAGGGGATGCGGGAAACCTGACCCTGCCCTGCCCGGGCTCAGCCCTCCCGAACACAGCCTCAACATCCTTTAGGGTGGAAAAAATCTCCGAGATTGTGAGGATCTTCAGAAGAAATTCCTCCCTGTGAGGGTGGTGAGGCGCTGGCACAGGGTGCCAGAGCAGCTGTGGCTGCCCCTGGATCCCTGGCAGTGCCCAAGGCCAGGTTGGACATTGGGGCTTGGAGCAGCCTGGGATAGGAGGAGGTGTCCCTGCCCGTGAGATTTAAGGTATCTTTCAACACTTTAAGATCCCTTTCCATGATCTTTTGCAGCTGCAGGGGGTGGTCCATGCTGGGAGCTTTGGAAAACCTTTCTTGCAGGCTGAGGGTGATTCCCAGTCCCCTCCTGGAGCCACAAGGAGGCAAGGGCTCCTCCTGTCCTGCAAGGGCTTCAAAGTCCCATGGAGTTCAAAGCCCAGCAAACCCCAGAGGGTCATTTGGGGTCATTTATCACCCCCAAACCCCATCTGCATCTGGAAATAGAGAGTTTTTCAAAGTATTATGGAAACAGGTTTTCCCACTGAGCATCCCCAGTCCTGCTGCTGTCTCATCCCTGCCAATCATCCCATCCTCACTGATGATGGAGAGGGATTCCATTCACCTCTGCTCCCTTCCTGGCTGCACAGAGGGCTTTATTGACAGCTCCTGAGCTCCTCTGGAGAGTTCCTGATGATTCAGGATGTGCTGGCTCTGGAGGGTTTTTAATGGAACATCTCCCATCTCTCCTCAGATCAGCTCTGGGACTGTTTCCCTCTCAGTGCCCTCCCAGATGGGATCTCTGGAGATCCTACAGCCTGGACAGGGGCCATCAAGTGGGGTTTATTTAGGGAAGGACATGTGGCACCACAGAGAAATGACAACCCCGGCAGAGAGAGAAGCAAGGCTGGGATCGGGTGGCTCTGGTCACAGGAGCCTGGGAGAGGCCAGGAAGTTTGGCAGAAGGGCATTTGGGGCCTCTCTCACTCCTGGAGGCACCACTTGCCAGGGCAGGAGCTCAGTCTGGGAGGATGAAGGATGTTCATGGTGGTGGAACAGGCTGGGGGTGATGGGGGCACCCAGAGGGGACAGGGCACCCCAGGACCTCTGGGACAGATCATGGTGCCCCCATCTTGAGCTTTTCCTCACCTTCCTCCTCCACATCCTCTCTGTGAGCTTCACCAGGCAAGGGAAAAAGAGAGATTGCCTGGGAGGTACTTCCAGGCATTCCATCATGGGCAGAGTTTTCATCCTGCAGCGTCCCCAGTCCCAAATTCTCTGGGTTTGTGGAGCAAACCGACCCTCTGAAAAGTGAGGCTGGACTTGGAATGAGATTTTATTGTCAAAACTCTTCCTATCCCTGGAAAAAGGCCCCCCAAGGAAGCCAGTTGAATCCCATTCCTCAGAGCAAAGGACTGGGAGAGCTCTCCTGGGAAGGGAACATCTCCAGCTCAATCAGCCCACATGGGAGAAAGGGAAGCGTTTTGGGAACTGGGGAGGAACTGCGTCCTGAGGCCATTGGGGGTCTCTTGTAGAGGTGTGGGGTTTTGACTCTCTCTGTATCCTTCCTTCATCCCCAGGGGGGCTCCTGGCTATGTTTAGGAATCTTCCCAGATGGGAAATGATTTTATAAACGAAGGAAGGGGGAAAACATCAATCAGTGAATCCCTTCAGTGCTGCTCCTTTTCCTTCAGTGCAAACAAAAACCCATCAGATGTCCTTTGGAGAGGGATTTTTGTGTTTCCTTCCCAGTTTCAGGTAGGAAAGTGAAGAACTTCCCTTCCCTTTGCCTGAAACTCTGCCCTGAAGCAGTGAGAGCCCCGGGGGTGAGGTGCGACCACAGGGTGCAAGATCACCAGCACCGAGCAGGCAGAGCCTCTCCCATGGTTGTTCTCAACACCCTCTGAGGGTGTCAGACCCAGAACCCCCGAAATCAAGGGGGTTGGGTCTTTCTGGTTGTTCCAAACCCCCTCTGAGGGTGACAGACCCAGAACCCCCGAAATGAAGGGGGTTGGGTCTTTCTGGGGCCGCAGCCATGGAGCTGCTCCACCCCAGGAGCGCTGTCCTGCTCATGCTGTGAAGTCCTGGGTGGCCAGGTTGAAGACGTTGCTCTCCATGGACCTTTGCCATGTGCCCCAGTTCCTCCTGATCTCAGCCTGGACCTGCCCCAACACCACAGGCAGTGCTGGTGCCCAGGGACACCAGACAGCATCCAGCAGAGGGGACTGGGGGGAAAGGGGAGGGGGAACTGTCCCTGCCCACCCCTGGCTCTGGGACACCTTTGGGGTGTCCCCATACCCACTGTGGTGCCCGGGGTTGGGATGGGGACACCTACTCACCTCCCCATTGAGGAAACAGTAGAGCAGAGCCACCAGGAAGCCCTGGAGAGGACAGACAGAACAATTTTGACCCAGAGGAAGGGGCTGGACCCCTCTGTGCTCATCTTCTCCCTGCCTTTACCACCTCCCACACCTCTGACCCACCCCAGAGGAAATCAGTGCCAGGTTCCCCAGGTCCAACCCTTGTGCCCTGCCCCGGGTGTTTGGGGGCACCCTCTCCCAAAAGAGGCCCCCACGTTCTAGGGGCTGCTGGTGTGATTTGGGTGGGGCCACGGGGCCTTTCCCCCCATCTCACCTGGTAGGAGCCGAGCACCAGCTCGAAGTAGAGCCGGGCATCCACGACCACGTGCTCGGGGAAGAGCGCGAACACCACGTAGTGCACCCCGAAGAGGGGGATGAGCAGCAGCGTGGACTTGGTCAGCCTCCTGTGGAGAGTGACAGGGGCTGGGTGCTCCTGCTGCCCCGTGAGACCTCCCCAAAACCTTGGTCTTAACCCCAAGAAGGTTCTGTGTGAAAGGCAGGTCATGGAGGCTCCAGGACTGTCCTCTGTGCTCCTCCAAGGAGGGTCCCTCTGCCCTGGGACCCCAGAGGCCGGGGTGGGCACAGCCCTGTCCCCTTACATGTACTGCTGCTTGTGGGCTCTGCTGAGGTCCGGGCACCGGATCTTCTGTGCCAACATCCTGGTGACATTGAGGAAGATGAGGAAGTTCACCTGTCCCGGGAGGCCACGTCTCAGGCTCTGCACAGCCCCTGGCCTGGTCCCCTGGCCATGTGGGACCCTGGCTCTGGGGTGGGATTCTCAGGGAACACACTCACAAATATGGCCAGGAGGATGGGAGCCTTGATCACCCACCAGTACACACTGGAGTAGTCATCCCAGCACCTACGGGACAGCAGAGGTGGCTCTGGCACCCACTGGGACCCGTGTGGCCCAGCTGTCCCCCTGCCATTTCTTTGGCCAGACCCCGACCCCTTTGCATCCCTCTTGCCACAGGACCCACCAGAAAACAGAAATAACATTTAAATAAAGTTAAAGGGAGTTAAGGGGAGTTAAAGTTCGGGGCAGGCACAGTCCTCCCCTCCTGAGCATCCATCCCATGCCAAAGATCCATTTCCCAGCACTTGGGCTGGGACACGTGGCTGAGGAGGCCTGGACAAGGCCAAGGGACAGCTGCTCTTACCCGTGGTTGTCATACTGGAGCCTGGTGAGCACCCACACCCCGACTGTGACCATGGGAACACCTGCAAGGACAGGACACAGGTAGGGATGGTCCCTGCAGTGCTCTGGGAAGCCTCTGTGGCACCCCTCTGTCCCTTGTCCCCAGAAACATGTGTCTAGCTCAGTTCTGATGTGGCAGGAAGGTGACAACGTTCCCACCTTCTCCAGAAGAAGGTGCCCACTGGTGGTGCTGTGTCTGTGTCACCTCCTGCCACCCTCCTGCCCCCTCACTCCTCCATCACCCCCAGGCATGTGGGATGGGCGTTCCCAGCCCCAGGTGGGTGTGGGAAGAAGGGAGGAGCTGTCCTGATCAGGCCACTCTTCCCCAGCAGCTCTGGGCTCTGGCAGGAGCAGGTGGGTGCCCGCCAAGGCCATGCAGGAGCTGTTGGGGTGGGGACATGCTGGGAGAAGCCCTAGGGCTCTGGCCAGGTGGGTGTCAGATCAGGCCGTTCCCAGGTGGCTCCTGCTCGGGGATGTCAGGGATGTCCCCAGGCTCACCCCAGCCGATGAGGACGTAGCCCCAGGTGTAGCTCCTGTCGCAGGTGAAGGTGAGCAGCAGCAGCGTCTGCAGGTACAGCCCCTCCACCAGCAGCCAGTAGAAGTTGGCCAGCACTGAGTACTGGAAGAAGGCGATGGCTGCCTTGCAGGTCACCTGCCAAGGAGGAGGGGACGGCTCAGAGTGCAGCACACCCTGCCCTGGTGGCACAGGGGACTGTCACCCCCATGTCCACCCTCTTGAGGACACCTGTGATGGCCTTTCAGTGATGGCCTTTCAGTGCAGCCCCAGGGACTCTGCCCCTCACATCACCTGCACCAGGTTCTGCTCTGCCTGTGCCCCACGGGCAGGTGACCACGGGCGGGTTTTGTAGGCTCTTTAAAAACCCCGTGGTTGTGTCTGTGGTGTTCTCAGTGCTGTGTCTTCACTCAGGGTCCCTGTTTTGATTGAAAACCTCAGAGCAGTACCTGGTGCTGGTGGGCTGTGCTGAACTTTAGCCCCCCTGGGGACACCACTGGGGACACTCAGCCTGAGGCCAGTGGCAGTTTTGAGGACAGAACTTGTTCCCTGCATGGAGGGAAATGCAGAAATGCTGAACTTCCCCAGGGCCACCCAGGACAGAATTTCCTCCATCCCACAGCCTCTGTCTCCTCTCTGCAGTGATAAATCCCCCTGGGTCCCACCAGCCCCCTCCCTGTTGCTCTCCTTGCCCCACTCCAGGGCTGGGGTTTGGGATTTACCGTGGACATTGTGCAGTGGTCGATGGACTCGTCCGAGAAGAGGACACGGTCCTTGATGAACACGGCTGTGCCCCGCAGGATGAAGGAGGTGAAGAAGTGGATGTGGATGGAATTCCTGGTGCAGTGCAGCTTCCTGCAGGAGGGAGAGATGGGCTGGGCCCAAACAGGGGCAGAGAAGGTACTTTGGTGTCCCCTTCCCAGGGATCACTGCTGGTGATGGTCACAAAGCCCTGGAGAAGCTTTCCTGCTCTAAAATCAGAAGAGCAGGGTTGTGCTGTGCTTGGGGCTGCTCAAGGACAAGGGAACATCCCAGAAACTTCTGGAGAGCCCAAACCTGCAGCACAGGGACCTCTGCAAAACCAGAACTTGAGAGGGCCACCAGGCAAGGACAACACTGCCATTCCTCTCCTGCCTTCCCAGATTTCCTGTTGGCTGGGATGGGTTCTGGCTGCTCCGTGAGGGGCCAGGCTGGGGGCAGCCGTTCCTGCTGGGATTTATCCTGTGTCCCTCCAGCCCGTGGAGCTGGAGCAGCTCCCAACCCTACCTGAAGCAGCAGAAGATGCCGATGGCCAGGAGCAGCGCTGCCAGTGACGTGGAGTAGCCACAGGTGTAGAGCACCTTCATGGTGACAAAATGGCCTCTCTGCAAGGGACAGCACCAGTGGAGGAGGAGACAGGGACTGGGAAGTGCTGGTGTGGGGCAAGCAGGCACAGCCAGGGGAGATGGGATAACCCAGGAGTATCTCCATGGTTCTTTGGCCAGTGGGCAGTGTGGGGACATGGGGACATGGGGACACGGGGACATGGGGACACAGGGCAGTGTGGGAACATGGGGGCAGTTCCCCACAGCCCCAGGGGTCCCACGTGCCTTGGCCTCGGTGTCATTGCTGCTGCCCAGGGTCTCCAGCTGGCAGGCACTGTGGTAGGGGGGGCTGGGGGGGCTCCAGCCCCACTCGGTGCAGTTCCTTTGGATCAGCCCTGCAGGACAAGGAGGAACCTCAGGGGAGCCACGGGTGTCACCTCTGATGGCACCCCCAAAATGCCCAGCCTGGAACAGACAGGGACAGCAGTGTGGTATCCGTGGGCTGTCCAACCCCTCCTGATCCCACTGCTCCATCTGGACCCTATCTCTGCCACATCCCTCCCTGATCCCACTGCTCCTTCTGGACCTTATCTCTGCCACATCCCTCCCAGACCCCATCCCTCCCTCCCAAACCCCATTGCTACCCTATTCCTTCTGGATCCCATCTCACTCCCTCTGGACCCCATCACCCCCTCTGTGCCTGGAGCTGCCAGGAAAACATCGGATAGGGTGAGAAAACAAGCACAGATCCCTCCAGGGGAAGGGCATTGGGAATTAAGGCTGTAAAAGTGCTCATTCATCCTCTGAGGGTTCCATCGAGCCTCTCCTCAGCTGTTCCTGCCCCAAAGCAAACATTTCCCAAATTACTCCTGTCTGAGGAAGTGCTGCAATTCTCCGGTGGGAGCTCTCCTTTCCACCCTCCAGCAGGGATGGAGCCAGCTTGGAAGCACTGGGATGGTGTGTGGGGAAGGAGGGCAGCAGGGGGACTGTCCTGGTGTCACCAGGAGGGAGGATGAGGTCCCCAAGGGCTCCACCCACACAGGGATGAAAGGATTTGGGTCCTGTTGTGGCACTCCCTGAATCTCTGCTTTTCCTGTCCCTGCTGGGACCGCAGTTTCCACCGAGGACATTCTGGGAGAGGCAGGAGATGTGGGGTCCGAGGGAAGGGCTGGGGTGGCTCAGGAGGCCCTGGCAGGGTGGGTGGGGCCGTGGGATGAGCGATCCCCGCTGGATTCAGACCTTTGGACTTCTTGAAGACGCTCGGGATCTCGGGACAGGCGACACCTCGGGACTGGCCAAGGGGCAGGGCGGGCCAGCAGCTGACCCCGTCCCACTCGGTCGGGCAGCCTGGGGAGGGACAGGACACCAGGTGACACTTGCGGTGACACCGGGAGGAGACGCGCGAGTGGCACCGCAGCCCCGGCGCCGCGCCGCCACTGTCCCGGGTTCCGTGCCCGCAGGGACCGGAGCATCCTGGCTGCTGTCCGCGGTTCCGTGCCCGCAGGGACCGGGAGCATCCTGGCTCCGCTCCGGGGCCCCTCGGGATCCCCTTTCGGCGGGACTGGGAGCTCCTGGGGCTGCGTCTCACCGACCTCCAGCGGGAACACCCTGCGTGTGCGATGGGCTGGGGTTTGCCCGTGGCTCCTGAAATAACCCGGATTTAGGCTGGGTTTTTGCACCTGGAGGCTCAGCTCGGGATGTGCCCCCAAGGACAGAAGGAAGTCATGCAAGGCTTGCTGCGAAGCATCAGCTTAAACGGCTTTTGCTTCCCTACCCAGTGCTGAATTCCTGTTTAAATCTCTCAAATTTTTTGGGAATGAGCACGGCCAGGCAAACTCGGGGCTGGGGGAGTTCGTGATGCAGCAGCCCAGGATGGGACAAGGCCATCCCACTCCAGGCCAGCTCCTGTCCCAGCACAGCTCCATCATTAACCCTGCAGATCCACATTATTCATGGAGCCATGTCCATTCCCAGCCAGGGAATGAGTAACTGGATATGTCTGATGAATTTCCTCTGATTTCAGCCCGGGGGTGTCAGTCCTGGCAGGGAGGGATTTGCATCCACAGTGCCAAAGTGGGGCTTGGTTTTTGCTCTGGAGGATCAGGAAGAGAGCACAGAACTGGGATCATCCCTGAGAGCAGTCTCATTTCTTGGGGTCTTGGGAGCAGGGAATCCTGGAATGGTGGGAAGGGACCTTAAACCCACCCAGTGCCCCCCCTGCCATGGCAGGGACACCTCCCACTGTCCCAGGCTGCTCCAAGCCCCAATGCCCAGCCTGGCCTTGGGCACTGCCAGGGATCCAGGGGCAGCCCCAGCTGCTCTGGGCACCCTGTGCCAGGGCCTGCCCACCCTGCCAGGGAACAATTCCCAATTCCCAATCTCCCATCCATCCCTGCCCTCTGGCAGTGGGAGCCATTCCCTGTGCCTGTCCCTGCATCCCTTGTCCCCAGTCCCTCTCCAGCTCTCCTGGAGCCCCTTCAGGCCCTGCAAGGGGCTCTGAGCTCTTCCTGGAGCTTCTCCTCTCCAGGTGAGCACCCCCAGCTCTCCCAGCCTGGATCCAGAGGAGCCTTTGGAGCCTCTCCTGGGCCTCCTCTGGGATCTGTAGCCCCCATAGTCCAGAGGATGCCACGGAAATGGTGCAAGGAATGGAAGAGGAAAGGCTGTGAGAGCTGAGGGTGCTCACCTGGAGAGAAGCTCCAGGGATGGAGGGAGAGGACCCAGGGAATGGCTCCCACTGCCAGAGGGCAGGGATGGATGGTATATTGGGAATTAGGAATAAGGAGATGCCAGGGCCCTCCCACCCCGTCCGTGGGATCTGAGCCTGTCCTGGAGTCAGGCTCCCCACGCTGGTGCAAGCAGGGAAAGGGATGAATGCAGCTCAGGGGGATGAGGGCAGCCCCAGGATTAAATCCAGATTTTAATTATGCATTCCCACTTCTCAGATGTTTTCCTGCAGTGAGATTCCTTCCCCTTGGCTGGCACAATTAGGGTTGCAAAATGGACCTTTTCCAATCAATTTGGCTTTTCTCTCCTAAGCTGAAGGATAAATGACATCTCTGCAGAGTTACTTAAGCAATTATGCACCTTCATATGCATTTATTGCTTAATTTTTCCACTGCTATGAGGTGAAACCTCTGGAATTATGCATTCCTTATTCTCCAGATCACAATTTTTGCCTGGGATTTGGGCCATTCCACTTTTGGATGGAAACTGAGATGGAATTTTTAAAATTATGTCCAAAAGCAGCGCTTGAAAATTGGTTTTTCAACCAGTTAATTCATTTAAAACCTCAGATATAGGAAAACTGAGTTACCCAAAAAATGTCAGGCAGTCCAATTTACTGAGTTAGGAAGGGGAGCAGATGTGAGATGGTGACACCATGGCGTGACCCTGGTGCTGGTGGCCACAGCCCTGGCATTGGTGCAGGGGGATCCAGGGGACTCTGCCAGGGGCATGGACCAATCCAGCACTGCCATATTCCACAAATCCCTCCCTGTGGGGGTGAGAAGGCTCCAGGGAGAGCTCAGAGCTCTTGCAGGGCCTGATGGGGCTCCAGGAGAGCTGGAGAGGGACTGGGGACAAGGCATGGAGGGACAGGACACAGGGAATGGCTCCCACTGCCAGAGGGCAGGGCTGGATGGGAGATTGGGAATTAGGAATTGTTCCCTGGCAGGGTGGGCAGGCCCTGGCACAGGGTGCCCAAAGCAGCTGTGGCTGCCCCTGGATCCCTGGCAGTGCCCGAGGCCAGGCTGGGCATTGGGGCTTGGAGCAGCCTGGGACAGTGGGAGGTGTCCCTGCCATGGCAAGGGTGGCACTGGGTGGGCTTTTAGGTCCCTCCCGATCCCAGCCACTCTAGGATTCTCTAAATCCACCAGGACTGAGTTGTGGCTGTTGTTTGTATGCCACAATCCCTTCTATCCCATCCCAACAGCATTTTGGGGTCTCTCCAGGGATTGTCCTTGATCTTTGCCTTGGTGCTGCTCTCCATCTCCCTGGAAATCCCAGATCTGCAATCCCCTCCCATGATCACCCTCCAGTGGCCCCTCAGGAATTCCTCCCTGCTCCCAGGGAGCTGATCCCGGGCTCACCCTGCCCCGCCTGCCCCGGGCTCTGCCTCTCGCTCCGGATCCTCTGCAGACATTCCGCCTCCAGCTCCTGGAAGTGGAGGACGATGGAGCAGTCGGGATGAGTCCCCTGCACCTTGGAGAGAGGAAAGGGCAGGCAGGAGAATCATGGAATTGTGGATTTGTGGAAATGGAGTCATGGAGTTGGGTTGGAAGGGACCACAGACCATCCCAGTCTCCCTGCCATGAGCACAGACACTTCCCACTATCCCAGTGGGATGTGGGCTCAGCAAACCCCACATTCCCACCTCTGGCTTTGCCAGCAGAGCTGATGGAGCACCAGGGAGAATGTCCAGATCCCAAAGATGTGAGAGATGTGGTGGCTGCAGGGATTGGATTGTCTGGGAATCCCTGCTTTGGGATTTGCCTCCTCGGCTCCCAGCTGGAGAACCGGGACACTGAGGCTGAACTGGGGATGCCAGGAACTCTGCCTGTCAATTTCCAGGTATCCCTGCCCATTCCCAAGTGTCCATGCCCATTCCCAGGTGTCTGTGCCCATTCCCACACATCTCTGCCTATTCCCAAGTTTCTGTGCCCATTCCCATGTATCCCAGCAGGTTCAGGGCTGTCTGGTTCAGGGTCTGGGGCCCAGACCTGGGTTTGGGTTGCTGATGGTTTGAGGTGAGGGGCCAGAGATGTCAGAGCTGCAGAAACAGAGGGATGAGGGTGGATCCCTGAGTTTCCCAAGAGAGGGAAGTGTGGGACGTGTGAGCATCCCTTGGCTGAGCCCTGCCCTGCCCTGCCCTGCCCTGGCTGAGCTGCTCCTCAGCATCCCTTCACCTCCCACAGGAGATTTTGTTTCCTTTTCCTGCTGAACACAAGATTTCAAGGGAATTTCCAGTCTGGCTGGAAAAGGTGTTTTGGGGATGGCTCTGGGCACAGCACTGGGAAGGCCCAGGAATTCTCCTCCTCCATCCTGCCAGTGGTGGGGGACATGGAAGGGACAGGGTGGTTTCTCTCACCCCTCTTTATCAGCAGAGCTGCTGGGTTTGGTTTGTTATTTATGGCAGCAGGGCCAGGATGCTGGAGCAGGCAACAGGGAATGTGCAGGGCTCCCTTCCGAGGTCCCTGCAGGTCAGGGAATTCCTGCTGTGCCTCAGTTTCCCTGCTGGAAGGGCCCTGATGCCATCAGTCTCCAAAACCCTGCCAGCCTCCAGTGCTCCCACAGCCCAGCTTCCCTTTCCCTTTCCCTTTCCCTTTCCCTTCCCCTTCCCCTTCCCCTTTTTTCCTTTCCCTGTTCCCTTTTCTCTTTCCCCTTCCCCTTTCCCTTTTTTCCTTTTCCCTTTTTTCCCATTCCCCTTTCCCTTTTTTCCTTTCCCTGTTCCCTTTTCTCTTTTCCCTTTCCCTTTCCCTTTCCCTTTCCCTTTCCCTTTCCCTTTCCCTTTCCCTTTCCCTTTCCCTTTCCCTTTCCCTTTCCCTTTCCCTTTCCCTTTCCCTTTCCCTTTCCCTTTCCCTTTCCCTTTCCCTTTCCCTTTCCCTTTCCCTTTCCCTTTCCCTCCCCTCCCCTTTCCCCAGAGCAGCCTGACCAGCCCAGGGGTGTTTTTCTCACTCTGGCAGCACAACCACTCCAGTCCCACCATTCCCGCAGGGATTTGGTGCCAGCCATGCCCATGGCCCTGTCCTGGAGATTGCCCACGGCTGTCCCTGTCCCCTGCACCCCCAGCCACCCAACCCTTGTGCCTGGAGAGGCTCCCTAGGGAGCTCAGGCTCCTCCAGGTGTGTAGGACTCTGGGAGATGTGGGGTGGAGGATCCACTCCCAAGGGATCATCCCTGGGATCTCTGCCCTGGGGGTCCCTGAGCACTGCCCGGTCCTGCGGGGTCCCAGCAGCACCATTGTCACCACACTGTCCCTAGGAGATGTGGGAAAGTCTCCAAGGGGGGCATCCTCCAGGTCTGGAGCATGAGAGCTGGGGATGGGATGGGATGGGATGGGATGGGATGGGATGGGATGGGATGGGATGGGCAGCCCCACCCTGGGCAGGAGGACCCTTCACTGCTCCCAGCCCCTGGGGTGGCTGGCATGGGGGGATGGCCGGTGTCCCCCACCCTGTCCCCGCGCTGTCCCCAGGGTCACTCACCTGAAGCGTGGGGAGCAGCAGCAGGAGCAGCAGCGAGCGGGGCCGGGGTGGCTGCCGGGGACCCTTCATGGCTGCAGCTTCATGGGGGTCCCGGTGCTGTCCCCGAGGGTCTGGGGACAGCCCAGCTCCTCCTTCACGACCCGGGGCTCCGGGGGTGCCCGCACCTCCCTGCCCTCTCCCCTCTGCCCTTCCCAGCCCTGCCCCGTGTCCCTCAGGACCCTTCCCTGCAGCGGGTCCCGGGTGTCCCTGCCCGTGTCCCCCGCTGTGGCTGTCTGTGTCGCCGCTGGGCTCCGTCTCTCCGCCAGCCTGGATGTCACCGCTCGGGGATCGTGGCCGGAGCTCCTCCCTCCGCTGGGCTTGGATGGAGCGGCTCGGGAGGGACCCCGGGCTGGCACTGCCCCCAGCACCTCCGGCTCCTCGGGACCCCCAGCCGGTCCCGGGGGTGCCCAGGGGGACACCGAGCCCTTCCCGGCTCCTCGGGGGCCGCCGGGCTGGAAAACCGCTGGAGAACGGCTGGAGAAAGGCTGCGGGAATGAGCTGCGGGGTGCGGGGTGCGAGGGTCACATCCCTTGGCAGGGACAGGGGCGCTGTCTCCAGCCCTGCCCCAGGGTGACTCTGCTGGCCCCAGAGTGGCTCTGCTGTCCCAAGGTGACTCTGCTGTCCCCAGAGTGGCTCTGCTGGCCCCAGGGTAGCTCTGCTGGCCCCAGGGTGACTCTACCTGTCTCAGGGTGACTCTGCTGCCCCAGGGTGACCGGCAGTGCTGCTGTCCCCATGCCAGCCCTGTCCCCTGCCCCATCCTGCCTCTCCTTCCTGGGACACCCCGAGCCCCCCTCCCGATCTTCTCCATTGCCCAGGAAGTGCTGGGATGGGCTCTGGGGGTGTGACACCCCGCCCTGCTGCAAACTGACCCCAGCTCTGCCCAGCCCTGGCTTTGGGGGTGCGATTTTGGCGTTTTATAATATATATTACATATTCATGTGGCAGTGACAGTGGCAGTGGTGACAGGTCAGGACAGGACAGGTCAGGACAGGACAGGTCAGGACAGGAGAGGACAGGAGGATTTGCCTCGGGCACAGGGCTGCGATTGTGTCCCCGCTGAGGCCCCAGGAATGTCCCCAGAGGCTGCCCTGGCCCTTGCCATTGATCCCGCCGCCGCCAGTTCGGGGTGACTCAGCCATTTCCAAAGCAAAGGAAGTCACTGACAGGACTCTTCCTGCAGGTGACAAACGCTCAGTTAGGGAGGGCTGGGGTCACCGATTGTGCCCATCCCACCAGGGATGTGCCAGCTGGGCTCCCCGTGCCGTGCCAGGTGCCTCTTCCTGGGCTTTTCTTCTATGGAAGGAGGCAAGTCTGGGAAGGGGAATTCGGAGGAAGAGGACTTGTCGATGGCTGGTGGCAGCTTGGGGACGATGAAGATCAAAGCACTGGCAGCGTGAGACCTCCTGGGAAGGGAAAAGGGATTTTTTGTAGTTATCATTCAAAACGAGGAGCTTAAACCCATTCACAGCTCCAGACACAGGGAGCGTCCCCAGAGGTGTGTCCTGAATGTGGCAGAGTGATGGTGGACAGCCCAGGGGACAGCAGCTCCACTCCGCCATCCCACAGCCAGGGTTTGTCCCCGTGTGCAGTGACAAACTGGTCTGGGACTGGTTTTGGGAGCCCTGGGAGGCAGCAGCTCGGGGGGATGTGTTGCCTCAGCTGCAGCGTTTCCTCATTTCCCCCGAGGCTTGGGCGAGGCTGCTGATCCTGCCGGGGTTTCCTCACTTTGGGAATCTCCCTGGCTCCGCTTGGTGTCCCGGGAAGGGAAGTGGCTGGAGGGATGTGCTGTCACCCCCAGGGCAGCTCAGGGCTCGGTTCCTCCCCTCCCGGTGCTCCCGGTCTGACGCGCCCCGTGCCCCGCCTGCCTCTGCTCTGTTGTGTTCCCAAAGCTGGCTGATGCCCGCACAGAGGGGCTGGATCCCACCGATCCCATCCCAGGAGCTGCAGCAGCACCCACACGGCCCCGGGGTGGCAGAGGGTCCCTGTCCCTCCTGGTCCCCAGGGACTGACCCCACTCCAAGGCCTTGGTCCCAACAAGAAAACTCCAGGTCCAAAGCTCCTGGGGCTCACCCTGGGCCTGAGCAGGGACAGGGCTGAGATCCCAGCCCTAGGCTGGGGATGGAGAGGGGGTTTGAGGGTTTCCAGAAGAAATCCCAGAGCTGCTGTGAGAGAGGGGCTCCAGAACTTCCAAAGTCAGCAAATCCTCTGCTGGGCACCCTCAGGGTGCCCTTGGCACTGGGTGGCTCTTCCAGGGCACAGCAGGATCTGTCCCCATTGGGGCTGGAGAATCCTCTGATCCCTCCTGGGTCTCCTCTGGTCCCTCCTGGGTTTTCCCAGTGGATGTTTTATGTTTTATGTGTCCCCACCAAACACTCCAAGGTCAGCAGAGGTGGCACCTCCAGCTGGGGCATCATTCCCACCTAGGGAAGGTCACCTGGTGACAGCACAGCCTTTGTCCCCATCCCACCTGGACACTGGCATTTCCCTGTGCCCAGGCTCTGCTTTCCTGGCCAGATCCCGCCCTGCCACTCAGCTCCCTCTGCCATGGATCCTCCTGCTCCTCCTCCAGGAGTGCCCCTGCCCTGGGGCTGTCCCCACCCGACCTGCAGCCCTAACTCCGTGACCCTGGCTTTGAAGAGGTTCAGGAGTTGGGCTGAGGGGATGTTGTGGGGGATTGAAAGGGGACAGGGGACAGGTCACAGGGGACAGGCTGGAGCCAGGCACAGCCCAGAGCTGAGCCCAGCCTGAGCCCTGCCCTGCTGCACAACACGCTTGGGACCAGCCTTGCTTGTGTTTGATTTGGCTCAAGAAAACTTCCCAAAGTCTCTTCTCTCTCTTCTCCTTCTCCTTCTCCTTCTCCTTCTCCTTCTCCTTCTCCTTCTCCTTCTCCTTCTCCTTCTCCTTCTCCTTCTCCTTCTCCTTCTCCTCCTCCCCCCTCCCCTCTGCCAAAAATGTCCCCCCGAGGGGCTCAGGCTCAGGCCCCGTGGGGGGGCTGAGGACATTCCGAGCAGGTCCCTGTCACCTCTCATGCCCCTGCCCCGGCACGAGGCTCCCTTGGACTCCTCACCCCCCATCCCGGTGCTTGAATCCCTCCTAAAGGGAGATAAGATCGGGATCAGCCCAGCCGGGCTCTGCCAAAACGGGCAGGAAGCGGCACAGTAATTAAATGGCAAATAATGGGAATTTAGGATTATAACAAAAGGCAGAAAAGCAATCCAGAGGGGGTCGGGAAAATTAGGAACACAGAGAAAAACCCAGTCAAGCAGAAAATAGCCCGGACTGGAGCCAAGGGCTGGGGGCTGAGGCAGCCGGGCTCGGGGGGGAGGAGGGGATTTGGGGGGGGGAGGGGTCCCCAGTGCCGTTCTGGGGCAGAACGAGAGTTTTGGGAGAGATTTGTTCCCGAAGAGAGCTGGCCGGGGGCTGAAACCCCGGGAAAAATTCTCAGATCTGCCCCGGGGCGCCGCAGATCTGGGATGTGATATCCATGCAAATCCCTCAGAGCAGTGGCAGGGGCGCGGGGGGCGGCATGGGCTGGGGTCTCTGGGGGCACAGGGGGCATTTTGCTGGAATTCAGGGTTTCCTGCAGACTCCCCATTCCCAGGATTTCCTGGGATGGGGGGAACACGCTGAGCTCTCTGCCAGGAGCTGGCTGTGCTCGGTGGGCACTAATCCCCTGGGAACGACCCGCGGCAGGGGTCCCAAATATGGGAAAGTTTTTGGGGGGTTCTGTCGTTCCCACCCCCAATTTTGGGGAGACTTTTGGAGGTCTCTGGGGTTCCTATCCAAATTTTGGGAAGATGTTTGGTTCCCATCCCCAGTTTTGGGGAGATGTTGGGGGCTTTCTGTGGTTCCCGTCCCCGGTTTTGGGGGGTTTCTGAAGGTCTCATCCCAAATTCTGGGGAGGCTCCAGCAGCAGTCTGGAGCCAGGCTCTGCTGCTGGCACTTTCTGCTCATTCCTGTGGTCACTGCATCCCTGGGGACGTGGTGCAGGGAGCTGGGACACAGCCCCGGGGGACCTGGCACGGGGACATGGACACCCTGGGACCCCAGGTGGCACCGAGGCTGTGACACCCTGGGGAGCAGCCCTGGGGTGCCACTGGGGCTGGGTGATATCCCGGGGACCATCCCAAATTTTGGGGAGACTTTTGGGAGTTCCTAGGAGTCCCATCCTCCAGTATTAGGGGAGATGTTTAAGGATCCCAAATTTTACAAATTTTGCAGGGGTCTCTGGGTGTCCCATCCCCAATTCTGGGGAGATTTTGAGGAGGTTTCTGTGGTTTCCAACTCCAATTCTAGTTGAGTATTTTGGAAGTCTCTGGGGTTGCCACCCAAATTTTTGGGGGTCCCATCCATAGCTTTGGGGAGGCTTCATTAATGCAATGTCCCTCCCATTCCCTAATGAGCCTCGGATGCCATTAACTGCTCCTTTCACCCCCTCACCACGAGGCACAGAGTCGGGGACACGGCCCAGCGCCGTGGGGACACAGGAACAGCCCCGGCCGGTGTCCCCAGGCCTTTCCCGGGGATTTCCTGCCGGGAGAAGCTGCCCGGGGACATTCCTGGCGCGGCCCAGCCTCCCCCGGGCAGGGTTTGTTTCCCCCGGGAGCCCTGGAGACGATCCCGGCTGCGGCCGCAGCTCCGAGCCATGGAGCGGGGAGCGGCCGGGGACCCCCGCGGGCTCTGGGGGGACCCCCCAGCAGGGACCCTCCTTGTGCCACGCGGGGTGAGCCCCGGAGCGTTTCTGCCTCTGCACGGACGGGATAAGTGTGGAGAGGGGAGAGGGCTTGGGACAGGGGGTTTTTGGGGGGCACCGGGGTTTGCAAACGCCCTGCGGACCCCGAAAGGCCAGCCGTGCCCGGGGACCTGTCCCCAGGGGTGGGGACCCTGCAGGTCTGGGAGTCACCCAGGATCGAGGGCGGTGTCCCTGAAAAACCAGCGGAGAGCAAATTCCCTCCTCCAGGGCTCCCGTCCTGCTCCCCCGGGCCACTCGCTCCTCCCGCCACCAGCCCCGTCCCCCCCGTCCTGCCCCCAGTCCTGTCCCGGTCCCACCTGTCCCCAGCCGTGTCCCCTTTGTCCTGCCACCAGCCGTGTCCCCTCTGTCCCCTGTGCCCCGCTGCCCGGACCCCGCATTAACCCTTCAATGTGCAATCCCGGGCTCTCCCTCCCCTCCTGCCTTGCAGCCCCGCGCCGTGGGATCGCCCCCCGGAGCCGTCCCGGTGTCCCGGCCGCCGGTGCTGATCCTGCAGCAGCTGCCCGGGCCCGGGGCCGCCCCCGCGGGACCCCCGCCCGTGCGGGGAGGTGCGTGCGGGCAGGGCCGGGGGGCAGCGCCGAGCCCGCCTGGGCTCCTTCGTGCCAGCCCTTTGCGGGGGGAGCAGCGGGGCTGAGGCACACTCAGCAGCGTCCATCCCGCCCTGGCATGGACCTTCAGCCCCACGGGGTGCGAATCCAAGATGCTCCCGGGGAACAATTTGAGGCTGGTTTTTTTTTTTTTTTTTTTTGTTTTTGTTTTTTTAATTCAGCTGTTTTTGTTCTCCAAAACCCCATTCCCTGCTGGAAATGGAAACATTTCCCCAGGGAACACCAGGGTGAGACAGGCTTCTTGAACTGCAAGGTGGGGTTGAGTGGGACTGGAGCCCTGGGCTGTGCCACCTCCCAGAGGGGCTTCACCCACCCGGCTACCCCCAGGCTGCAGGACCAGGGGCTGTCATCACTGGGGACAGCAGGGACAAAGGCTGCCACCACTGGGGACACACCACGGGCAGAGTCACCTTGTGCTGTCGGGTGGGGGAAGGTGGAGCTGTCCTTAAAAACCCAGGGTAGAAAAAGGATGCTGCAAATCAGTGTGGAAGTAAAGAGAGGCAGGCTGGCCCGTGTGGGATGGTGCATCCACCCAAGGCTGCCAGCAGCCCGTGTCCCACCCTGGTTCAATCCCGGGGGTGCTCCTGGCTCAGCAGAGCCCCAGCAGGGGCTGGGGGCTCCTGCCTGCAGGGACAGCCACCTCCTGGTGTCCTGGGAGGCAGCCTGGCAGCTCGGGAGCCTCTGGGGATCTGCACAGGGCTACGGGGTGATCCAAACCCTTTTTAACTCCAGGCCATGGAACCAGGGAATGCTGGAATGGCTTGGACTGGAAGGGACCTTAAACCCATCCAGTGCCACCCCTGCCATGGCAGGGACACCTCCCACTGTCCCAGGCTGCTCCAAGCCCCAATGTCCAATCTGGCCTTGGGCACTGCCAGGGATCCAGGGGCAGCCTGGGTGGATGAAGCCAGCAGGATCTCAGGGGAATCCAGCAGGTTTATAAGAATTTTCCATGGGAATTTCACACCTGCAGAAAATGGGGATTTTTCTGGGGTGCAGAGGCAGATTTGGGGCTTCCTCTGTGTGGATGGCCCTTAGCAGCCACCCCCAGTGTGGCCTCCAGCCAAGGGGACAGGAACACTGCTCCTCATGTGGAGCAGGCAGGAGCTGAGGAGGCACTGAGCATCCCCACCCTGCTCCCCAGCTGGATCCAGCCCCAGGAGTGGGGATGGGACCCTGGGCTCAGCCCCAGCCCCCCGGGGAGCTCTGAGCCCTGTGCCCAGAGCAGAGCTGAGCCTGGCAGGCTCTGAACTCTGCCAGGGCAGCTGCTGCCCAAGGCCCTGGGCACTTCCAGGGCTGCAGAAAATCTCCCAGGCTGGGAGGGAACTCTGGTGCCTCCAGCCCCAGTAACTGCCCCTCGTGAGGCAGCTCAGATGTTCAGCCGTGTTTGCAAGGAAGAAAAGACTCAAATACGGCAATTTTCAAGCTTTATCCAAGCTTGAAAACACACATGAGGCTTCCAAACCGGGGTGGGGGAAGTCTGGCTTTGCTCCCACTGCTTGGGAACAGGGAGGAGCCTGGGGCCGCCCCATCCCAGGCACTCATCCCAGGCTCTGCCCCTCCTGCCCTCCCTCTGCTCCCTCTCTGATGCACAATTTCCAATTGTCGGGCAGATTTGATGGAGTTGATGCTGATTCAAACCTCCCAAATGCACCAGCTGCTGATGCACAGCCTGGCCATGGCAGCTCTGATGCCCCTGGGTGCGAGGCCAGACCCAGCCCCTGCCCCGGTGAGGCTCGGGGGGCTGGGGGGCAGAGGGACCAAAGAGGGGACAGAGGGACCAAAGAGGGGGTAAAGGGACCAAAGAGGGGGTAAAGGGACCAAAGAGGGAGTAAAGGGATCAAATAGGGGATAAAATGACCGACGAGGGGGTAAAGGGTCCAAAGAGGGGGAAGAGGGACCAAAGAAGGGGCAGAGGGACCCCAGGGCTGTTCAGGATCACCACGTCCTCTGGGGGCAGCACGTGGGTGGTCCCAGCCCAGCTCAGAGCAGCCTTTTGGGGTTCTGGGGCTTTGTTTGGAGCCCAGCTCTGACAGCTCAGACACCAGGCAGGCCTCGGGCAGGGGTTCAGCCCAGCTGGGAAGAGCTGGGACCCTCAGGAGGCACAGCCCAACCCAGCAGGAGCTCTGCAGGGGCTGCCATTTAAAAACCCATCTCAAAACAAAACCATATGAAATATTTCATCTCCTTGGGGGGAACAATGCAGCTTTAGGGGCAGGGCTGGGCTGTGGCAGCTGCTGAGCTTGCTGCCAGCTGGCACCTCCTGGCACCCACCCCCCGCCCTCCCAGTGCCACCAGGGCAGGGCCAGCCAGGGCTGGACCCTGCCTGCTCAAATGGCTCTCAGACACATCAAAGGGCTCTTCCCACGGGATTTTGGTCCCATCTGTGGGGCTGCCACCCCCCCGTGTCCCCCCGGGCTTTGTGTGGGACCGAGCCCACCCAGCCGGGTGCGATCCCTGGCAAGCGGCGCTTTGGGAGCCCCGGAGCCCAGCCCTGCACTGCCTCTGTCCCCTCTCGCAGGTGCTGGCGGGGCCTTCACAGGGCGAGGAGGAAGAGGAGGCCGTGGTTTTCCACCATCACTACATGCCCTGGCCCGTGCCCGGCCCGGCCCCCGTGCGGTTCCTGCGCTCCTCGCCCGGGGACGGGCGGTGAGTGCCGGGCGGGGCTCAGTGCCAGCCCGGTGTGGCACCGCCAGGGGACACCATCCATCGTCACTGACCTGTCCTCGTTCCTCCCAGCAGAGCTGTGCCCCCCCCGCCGCCCCCCAGTGCCACCGGGACAGTGGGACCCGGCATGCCCCCAGCAGCGGGTAAGGACAGCCTGGGGACATTGTCCCCATGGCCCCCGACAGAAGCAGCTTTCCTGCAAGCTTCCATCACCCCAGGCTGAGCTTCCCTGCTCCCTGTCTCTATTCCATTCCATCCTGTCCTGTCCCATCCCATCCCAATATTGTCCCATCCCAATAATGTCCCATCCCATGGATCCCATCCCATCCCATCCCATCCCATGGATCCCATCCCATCCCATCCCATCCCATCCCATCCCATCCCATCCCATCCCATGGATCCCATCCCATCCCATCCCATCCCATCCCATCCCACCCCACCCCACAGAGTTCTACACCGCAGAGCAGGGGGGGCTCTGAGCTCTGCCTCCCTCGACCCCGAAGATCCCGGATGGATGCTCCACCCTTCCCGTGGTGTTGGGGTTTTGGGGTGGTTTCCCTGCTGCGCCCCCCAGGCAGGGCTGTCACAGGGTGTCCCAGCCCTGTCCCAGCCCTGTCCCAGCCCTGGGGACACCCCGGTCCCCTCCAAACCACCGGGCCGGGGTGGCACAGGCTGTGCTGTCCCCGGGGGTGGGGACAGAGGATGGTCCCAGTCCTCATTAGTTCCTCCAGCTCTCAATGCAACATTGCCTGTAATTAATTCGCTTTGTTAAGAGAGCGCCCTGCTGTCGCTAATTAAGCATCTGTAATTACTTGAGCTGGTGGCTCCGTGCCTGAGTGCAGGGGCTCCCTCGGGGCTGGGGGCACCCAGAGCCGTCGGGGGGGGCGTGCCTGGGGGGGCTGAGAGGAGTCCTGG